>NC_084485.1:128358198-128673633 GCF_030035675.1 Rhineura floridana | reverse complement strand
TCCATCTCTCTTAGGAGAGGTGCCACGCAACCAACTACCTCGTATGTAAGTAGTTAGGTGAGTTAGTTTATTATTTTCTTGTTGTGTGTACGAATTCTCTTGTAAGAACCTAAACCCCTGTTGGGTGAATGGTCTTAAAGGATTACTTGCTGCTATATGATATGTGCACTTATATATTTTAATAAAGCTACTTCTATTTAACCTGGTGTGTTCATTTGAGAGGAGGGGTGGTTCTGAATTCAGTGTTTTGACCCAATCTCAGTCACTCACTACCAAAGAGGGTTAAGAAGTTAAAAGCTTGGATTTTAAGTGTTAAACCAGAGGTGCCTGGCAAGGAGTGTAACTGTGACTCTTGCCTTTTAGGACCTTGGTTTTATATACCTTCTGGGCTCAGAGATCCCCTGGCTCTGAGTGGACCAGTATACAGGGGTGGTGGCAGCCTACCTTCTACCTTGCAGGGTTGTTGTGAGCGTACACAGCCTTGGCAAGGGGGAAGTAATAGCTTTTTGGTTCCAGTCTCATTTCCCTAAGGGTGGGGGTCTGAGCCTGATGCATGATCCCGGGACCTTGAGGGTCGGGCGGGCATGACACACGTCATATGATGCCCGAGATCCGAAAGGGCAGAAAAAGTTTGCGGAACCTGTTTCCCTGCTCTAGATTCTGAACAAGCTGCAGAAACCTGAGTGCAGCTCAGGAAAGAAAAAGCAGGCAAAAAGTGTGACCCGCGTTTTTCAAAAAAATGAAAAGTATCCAAAGCGTCTCAAATTCGCGTCATATGATGCCCGAAATCCGAAAGGGCAGAAAAAGTTTGCAGAACGTGTTTCCCTGCTCTAGATTCTGAACAAGCTGCAGAAACCTGAGTGTAGCTCAGGAGAGAAAAAGAAGGCAAAAACTGTGACCCGCGGGGTCAGGGTTTTTTCAAAACAATGAAAAGTATCCAAAGCATCTCAAACTCGCGTCATATGGTGCCCGAGATCCAAAAGGGCAGAAAAAGTTTGCGGAACCTGTTTCCCTGCTCTAGATTCTGAACAAGCTGCAGAAACCTGAGTGCAGCTCAGGAGAGAAAAAGAAGGCAAAAAGTGTGACCCGCGGGTCAGGATTTTTTCAAAAAAATGAAAAGTATCCAAAGCGTCTCAGACTCGCGTCATATGATGCCCGAGATCCGAAAGGGCAGAAAAAGTTTGCGGAACCTGTTTCCCTGCTCTAGATTCTGAACAAGCTGCAGATACCTGAGTGCAGCTCAGGAGAGAAAAAGAAGGCAAAAAGTGTGACCCGCGGGTCAGGATTTTTTCAAAAAAATGAAAAGTATCCAAAGCGTCTCAGACCCGCGTCATATGGTGCCCGAGATCCGAAAGGGCAGAAAAAGTTTGCGGAACCTGTTTCCCTGCTCTAGATTCTGAACAAGCTGCAGATACCTGAGTGCAGCTCAGGAGAGAAAAAGAAGGCAAAAACTGTGACCTGCGGGTCAGGATTTTTTCAAAAAAATGAAAAGTATCCAAAGCGTCTCAAATTCGCGTCATATGATGCCCCAGATCCGAAAGGGCAGAAAAAGTTTGCGGAACCTGTTTCCCTGCTTTAGATTCTGAACAAGCTGCAGAAACCTGAGTGCAGCTCAGGAGAGAAAAAGAAGGCAAAAAGTGTGACCCGCGGGGTCAGGATTTTTTCAAAAAAATGAAAAGTATCCAAAGCATCTCAAACTCGCGTCATATGGTGCCCGAGATCCAAAAGGGCAGAAAAAGTTTGCGGAACCTGTTTCCCTGCTCTAGATTCTGAACAAGCTGCAGAAACCTGAGTGCAGCTCAGGAGAGAAAAAGAAGGCAGAAACTGTGACCCGCGGGTCAGGATTTTTTCAAAAAAATGAAAAGTATCCAAAGCGTCTCAGACTCGCGTCATATGATGGCCGAGATCCGAAAGGGCAGAAAAAGTTTGCGGAACCTGTTTCCCTCCTCTAGATTCTGAACAAGCTTCAGATCCCTGAGTGCAGCTCAGGAGAGAAAAAGAAGGCAAAAACTGTGACCCGCGGGTCAGGATTTTTTCAAAAAAATGAAAAGTATCCAAAGCGTCTCAGACTCGCGTCATATGATGCCCGAGATCCGAAAGGGCAGAAAAAGTTTGTGGAACCTGTTTCCCTGCTCTAGATTCTGAACAAGCTGCAGAAACCTGAGTGCAGCTCAGGAGAGAAAAAGAAGGCGAAAACTGTGACCCGCAGGGTCAGGATTTTTTCAAATAAATGAAAAGTATCCAAAGCGTCTCAAACTCGCGTCATATGATCCCCTAGATCCGAAAGGGCAGAAAAAGTTTGCGGAACCTGTTTCCCTGCTCTAGATTCTGAACAAGCTGCAGAAACCTGAGTGCAGCTCAGGAGAGAAAAAGAAGGCAAAAACTGTGACCCGCGGGTCAGGATTTTTTCAAAAAAATGAGAAGTATCCAAAGCGTCTCAGACTCGCGTCATATGATGCCCGAGATCCGAAAGGGCAGAAAAAGTTTGCGGAACCTGTTTCCCTGCTCTAGATTCTGAACAAGCTGCAGAAACCTGAGTGCAGCTCAGGAGAGAAAAAGAAGGCGAAAACTGTGACCCGCAGGGTCAGGATTTTTTCAAATAAATGAAAAGTATCCAAAGCGTCTCAAACTCGCGTCATATGATCCCCTAGATCCGAAAGGGCAGAAAAACTTTGCGGAACCTGTTTCCCTGCTCTATATTCTGAACAAGCTGCAGAAACCTGAGTGCAGCTCAGGAGAGAAGAAGAAGGCAAAAACTGTGACCCGCGGGTCAGGATTTTTTCAAAAAAATGAAAAGTATCCAAAGCGTCTCAGACCCGCGTCATATGGTGCCCGAGATCCGAAAGGGCAGAAAAAGTTTGCGGAACCTGTTTCCCTGCTCTAGATTCTGAACAAGCTGCAGAAACCTGAGTGCAGCTCAGGAGAGAAAAAGAAGGCAAAAACTGTGACCCGCGGGTCAGGATTTTTTCAAAAAAATGAAAAGTATCCAAAGCGTCTCAGACTCGCGTCATATGATGCCCGAGATCCGAAAGGGCAGAAAAAGTTTGTGGAACCTGTTTCCCTGCTCTAGATTCTGAACAAGCTGCAGAAACCTGAGTGCAGCTCAGGAGAGAAAAAGAAGGCGAAAACTGTGACCCGCAGGGTCAGGATTTTTTCAAATAAATGAAAAGTATCCAAAGCGTCTCAAACTCGCGTCATATGATCCCCTAGATCCGAAAGGGCAGAAAAACTTTGCGGAACCTGTTTCCCTGCTCTATATTCTGAACAAGCTGCAGAAACCTGAGTGCAGCTCAGGAGAGAAAAAGAAGGCAAAAAGTGTGACCCGCGGGTCAGGATTTTTTCAAAAAAATGAAAAGTATCCAAAGCGTCTCAGACCCGCGTCATATGGTGCCCGAGATCCGAAAGGGCAGAAAAAGTTTGCGGAACCTGTTTCCCTGCTCTAGATTCTGAACAAGCTGCAGAAACCTGAGTGCAGCTCAGGAGAGAAAAAGAAGGCAAAAACTGTGACCCGCGGGTCAGGATTTTTTCAAAAAAATGAAAAGTATCCAAAGCGTCTCAGACTCGCGTCATATGATGCCCGAGATCCGAAAGGGCAGAAAAAGTTTGTGGAACCTGTTTCCCTGCTCTAGATTCTGAACAAGCTGCAGAAACCTGAGTGCAGCTCAGGAGAGAAAAAGAAGGCGAAAACTGTGACCCGCAGGGTCAGGATTTTTTCAAATAAATGAAAAGTATCCAAAGCGTCTCAAACTCGCGTCATATGATCCCCTAGATCCGAAAGGGCAGAAAAACTTTGCGGAACCTGTTTCCCTGCTCTATATTCTGAACAAGCTGCAGAAACCTGAGTGCAGCTCAGGAGAGAAAAAGAAGGCAAAAAGTGTGACCCGCGGGTCAGGATTTTTTCAAAAAAATGAAAAGTATCCAAAGCGTCTCAGACCCGCGTCATATGGTGCCCGAGATCCGAAAGGGCAGAAAAAGTTTGCGGAACCTGTTTCCCTGCTCTAGATTCTGAACAAGCTGCAGATACCTGAGTGCAGCTCAGGAGAGAAAAAGAAGTCAAAAACTGTGACCTGCGGGTCAGGATTTTTTCAAAAAAATGAAAAGTATCCAAAGCGTCTCAAATTCGCGTCATATGATGCCCCAGATCCGAAAGGGCAGAAAAAGTTTGCGGAACCTGTTTCCCTGCTTTAGATTCTGAACAAGCTGCAGAAACCTGAGTGCAGCTCAGGAGAGAAAAAGAAGGCAAAAAGTGTGACCCGCGGGTCAGGATTTTTTCAAAAAAATGAAAAGTATCCAAAGCGTCTCAGACCCGCGTCATATGGTGCCCGAGATCCGAAAGGGCAGAAAAAGTTTGCGGAACCTGTTTCCCTGCTCTAGATTCTGAACAAGCTGCAGATACCTGAGTGCAGCTCAGGAGAGAAAAAGAAGGCAAAAACTGTGACCTGCGGGTCAGGATTTTTTCAAAAAAATGAAAAGTATCCAAAGCGTCTCAAATTCGCGTCATATGATGCCCCAGATCCGAAAGGGCAGAAAAAGTTTGCGGAACCTGTTTCCCTGCTTTAGATTCTGAACAAGCTGCAGAAACCTGAGTGCAGCTCAGGAGAGAAAAAGAAGGCAAAAAGTGTGACCCGCGGGGTCAGGATTTTTTCAAAAAAATGAAAAGTATCCAAAGCATCTCAAACTCGCGTCACATGGTGCCCGAGATCCGAAAGGGCAGAAAAAGTTTGCGGAACCTGTTTCCCTGCTCTAGATTCTGAACAAGCTGCAGAAACCTGAGTGCAGCTCAGGAGAGAAAAAGAAGGCAGAAACTGTGACCCGCGGGTCAGGATTTTTTCAAAAAAATGAAAAGTATCCAAAGCGTCTCAGACTCGCGTCATATGATGGCCGAGATCCGAAAGGGCAGAAAAAGTTTGCGGAACCTGTTTCCCTCCTCTAGATTCTGAACAAGCTTCAGATCCCTGAGTGCAGCTCAGGAGAGAAAAAGAAGGCAAAAACTGTGACCCGCGCGGGTCAGGATTTTTTCAAAAAAATGAAAAGTATCCGAAGCGTCTCAAACTCGCGTCATATGATGCCCGAGATCCGAAAGGGCAGAAAAAGTTTGCGGAACCTGTTTCCCTGCTCTAGATTCTGAACAAGCTGCAGATACCTGAGTGCAGCTCAGGAGAGAAAAAGAAGGCAAAAACTGTGACCCGCGGGTCAGGATTTTTTCAAAAAAATGAAAAGTATCCAAAGCGTCTCAGACTCGCGTCATATGATGCCCGAGATCCGAAAGGGCAGAAAAAGTTTGTGGAACCTGTTTCCCTGCTCTAGATTCTGAACAAGCTGCAGAAACCTGAGTGCAGCTCAGGAGAGAAAAAGAAGGCGAAAACTGTGACCCGCAGGGTCAGGATTTTTTCAAATAAATGAAAAGTATCCAAAGCGTCTCAAACTCGCGTCATATGATCCCCTAGATCCGAAAGGGCAGAAAAAGTTTGCGGAACCTGTTTCCCTGCTCTAGATTCTGAACAAGCTGCAGAAACCTGAGTGCAGCTCAGGAGAGAAAAAGAAGGCAAAAACTGTGACCCGCGGGTCAGGATTTTTTCAAAAAAATGAAAAGTATCCAAAGCGTCTCAGACTCGCGGCATATGATGCCCGAGATCCGAAAGGGCAGAAAAAGTTTGCGGAACCTGTTTCCCTGCTCTAGATTCTGAACAAGCTGCAGAAACCTGAGTGCAGCTCAGGAGAGAAAAAGAAGGCGAAAACTGTGACCCGCAGGGTCAGGATTTTTTCAAATAAATGAAAAGTATCCAAAGCGTCTCAAACTCGCGTCATATGATCCCCTAGATCCGAAAGGGCAGAAAAACTTTGCGGAACCTGTTTCCCTGCTCTATATTCTGAACAAGCTGCAGAAACCTGAGTGCAGCTCAGGAGAGAAGAAGAAGGCAAAAACTGTGACCCGCGCGTCAGGATTTTTTCAAAAAAATGAAAAGTATCCAAAGCGTCTCAGACCCGCGTCATATGGTGCCCGAGATCCGAAAGGGCAGAAAAAGTTTGCGGAACCTGTTTCCCTGCTCTAGATTCTGAACAAGCTGCAGATACCTGAGTGCAGCTCAGGAGAGAAAAAGAAGGCAAAAACTGTGACCCGTGGGTCAGGATTTTTTCAAAAAAATGAAAAGTATCCAAAGCGTCTCAGACTCGCGTCATATGATGCCCGAGATCCGAAAGGGCAGAAAAAGTTTGTGGAACCTGTTTCCCTGCTCTAGATTCTGAACAAGCTGCAGAAACCTGAGTGCAGCTCAGGAGAGAAAAAGAAGGCGAAAACTGTGACTCGCAGGGTCAGGATTTTTTCAAATAAATGAAAAGTATCCAAAGCGTCTCAAACTCGCGTCATATGATCCCCTAGATCCGAAAGGGCAGAAAAACTTTGCGGAACCTGTTTCCCTGCTCTATATTCTGAACAAGCTGCAGAAACCTGAGTGCAGCTCAGGAGAGAAGAAGAAGGCAAAAACTGTGACCCGCGCGTCAGGATTTTTTCAAAAAAATGAAAAGTATCCAAAGCGTCTCAGACTCGCCTCATATGATGCCCGAGATCCGAAAGGGCAGAAAAAGTTTGCGGAACCTGTTTCCCTGCTCTAGATTCTGAACAAGCTGCAGAAACCTGAGTGCAGCTCAGGAGAGAAAAAGAAGGCAAAAACTGTGACCCGCAGGGTCAGGATTTTTTCAAAAAAATGAAAAGTATCCAAAGCGTCTCAGACTCACGTCATATGATGCCCGAGATCCGAAAGGGCAGAAAAAGTTTGCGGAACCTGTTTCCCTGCTCTAGATTCTGAACAAGCTGCAGAAACCTGAGTGCACCTCAGGAGAGAAAAAGAAGGCAAAAAGTGTGACCCGCGGGTCAGGATTTTTTCAAAAAAATGAAAAGTATCCAAAGCGTCTCAGACCCGCGTCATATGGTGCCCGAGATCCGAAAGGGCAGAAAAAGTTTGCGGAACCTGTTTCCCTGCTCTAGATTCTGAACAAGCTGCAGATACCTGAGTGCAGCTCAGGAGAGAAAAAGAAGGCAAAAACTGTGACCTGCGGGTCAGGATTTTTTCAAAAAAATGAAAAGTATCCAAAGCGTCTCAAATTCGCGTCATATGATGCCCCAGATCCGAAAGGGCAGAAAAAGTTTGCGGAACCTGTTTCCCTGCTTTAGATTCTGAACAAGCTGCAGAAACCTGAGTGCAGCTCAGGAGAGAAAAAGAAGGCAAAAAGTGTGACCCGCGGGGTCAGGATTTTTTCAAAAAAATGAAAAGTATCCAAAGCATCTCAAACTCGCGTCATATGGTGCCCGAGATCCGAAAGGGCAGAAAAAGTTTGCGGAACCTGTTTCCCTGCTCTAGATTCTGAACAAGCTGCAGAAACCTGAGTGCAGCTCAGGAGAGAAAAAGAAGGCAGAAACTGTGACCCGCGGGTCAGGATTTTTTCAAAAAAATGAAAAGTATCCAAAGCGTCTCAGACTCGCGTCATATGATGGCCGAGATCCGAAAGGGCAGAAAAAGTTTGCGGAACCTGTTTCCCTCCTCTAGATTCTGAACAAGCTTCAGATCCCTGAGTGCAGCTCAGGAGAGAAAAAGAAGGCAAAAACTGTGACCCGCGGGTCAGGATTTTTTCAAAAAAATGAAAAGTATCCGAAGCGTCTCAAACTCGCGTCATATGATGCCCGAGATCCGAAAGGGCAGAAAAAGTTTGCGGAACCTGTTTCCCTGCTCTAGATTCTGAACAAGCTGCAGATACCTGAGTGCAGCTCAGGAGAGAAAAAGAAGGCAAAAACTGTGACCCGCGGGTCAGGATTTTTTCAAAAAAATGAAAAGTATCCAAAGCGTCTCAGACTCGCGTCATATGATGCCCGAGATCCGAAAGGGCAGAAAAAGTTTGTGGAACCTGTTTCCCTGCTCTAGATTCTGAACAAGCTGCAGAAACCTGAGTGCAGCTCAGGAGAGAAAAAGAAGGCGAAAACTGTGACCCGCAGGGTCAGGATTTTTTCAAATAAATGAAAAGTATCCAAAGCGTCTCAAACTCGCGTCATATGATCCCCTAGATCCGAAAGGGCAGAAAAAGTTTGCGGAACCTGTTTCCCTGCTCTAGATTCTGAACAAGCTGCAGAAACCTGAGTGCAGCTCAGGAGAGAAAAAGAAGGCAAAAACTGTGACCCGCGGGTCAGGATTTTTTCAAAAAAATGAAAAGTATCCAAAGCGTCTCAGACTCGCGTCATATGATGCCCGAGATCCGAAAGGGCAGAAAAAGTTTGCGGAACCTGTTTCCCTGCTCTAGATTCTGAACAAGCTGCAGAAACCTGAGTGCAGCTCAGGAGAGAAAAAGAAGGCAAAACCTGTGACCCGCGGGGTCAGGATTTTTTCAAAAAAATAAAAAGTATCCAAAGCGTCTCAGACTCGCATCATATGATGCCCGAGATCCGAAAGGGCAGAAAAAGTTTGCGGAACCTGTCTCCCTGCTCTAGATTCTGAACAAGCTGCAGAAACCTGAGTGCAGCTCAGGAGAGAAAAAGAAGGCAAAAAGTGTGACCCGCGGGTCAGGATTTTTTCAAAAAAATGAAAAGTATCCAAAGCGTCTCAAACTCACGTCATATGATGCCCGAGATCCGAAAGGCAGAAAAAGTTTGCAGAACCTGTTTCCCTGCTCTAGATTCTGAACAAGCTGCAGAAACCTGAGTGCAGCTCAGGAGAGAAAAAGAAGGCAAAAAGTGTGACCCGCGGGTCAGGATTTTTTCAAAAAAATGAAAAGTATCCAAAGCATCTCAGACTCGCGTCATATGATGCCCGAGATCCAAAAGGGCAGAAAAAGTTTGCGGAACCTGTTTCCCTGCTCTAGATTCTGAACAAGCTGCAGAAACCTGAGTGCAGCTCAGGAGAGAAAAAGAAGGCAAAAACTGTGACCCGCGGGGTCAGGATTCTTTCAAAAAAATGAAAAGTATCCAAAGCGTCTCAGACTCGCGTCATATGATGCCCGAGATCCGAAAGGGCAGAAAAAGTTTGCGGAACCTGTTTCCCTGCTCTAGATTCTGAACAAGCTGCAGAAACCTGAGTGCAGCTCAGGAGAGAAAAAGAAGGCAAAAACTGTGACCCGCGGGTCAGGATTTTTTCAAAAAAATGAAAAGTATCCAAAGCGTCTCAAACTCACGTTGTCATGAACCTGTAATGGTCATGAGTTATTAAAAATCTGATGACAACCCTTTGGCTCCAGTAAGGGACTCTGGGAGGTGGTTACAGTTAGAAAAGACAAGCCTTTGCCAATTTGTAAAGTTAAGTTTTATTTTCCAGCTGAAAACGGTTAGAAGAAGCCTTAACAGGCTGCACCTGTTTATCTTTGCTGATTAGCAAGTGCCTGGCACCCAAGGTCATCCTTGGCCTATGCAGTTGGAAAACACCGTTGGGAGGGGGGCCTGAAGGCGCGAAAATGTGAGAAACATCGAGAAGAAAGTTACATCAGTCACTTCCTGATTGGTCAATTAATCTTGGACCGTTAGGATCCTTTTCCCTTAAGTATAGGGCTAGGGACCCATAGCTTTTGTTCTCTGTTCTCTGCCTATGCTGACTGGCACCAGAGTTCCAAACCTTTTCTGCCTTATGGTTCCTGGGGTTGCTTATGGGAAGGCAACCTATGTCTGGTTCCATTGCTTTATGTTGAACATCCATCTCTCTTAGGAGAGGTGCCACGCAACCAACTACCTCGTATGTAAGTAGTTAGGTGAGTTAGTTTATTATTTTCTTGTTGTGTGTACGAATTCTCTTGTAAGAACCTAAACCCCTGTTGGGTGAATGGTCTTAAAGGATTACTTGCTGCTATATGATATGTGCACTTATATATTTTAATAAAGCTACTTCTATTTAACCTGGTGTGTTCATTTGAGAGGAGGGGTGGTTCTGAATTCAGTGTTTTGACCCAATCTCAGTCACTCACTACCAAAGAGGGTTAAGAAGTTAAAAGCTTGGATTTTAAGTGTTAAACCAGAGGTGCCTGGCAAGGAGTGTAACTGTGACTCTTGCCTTTTAGGACCTTGGTTTTATATACCTTCTGGGCTCAGAGATCCCCTGGCTCTGAGTGGACCAGTATACAGGGGTGGTGGCAGCCTACCTTCTACCTTGCAGGGTTGTTGTGAGCGTACACAGCCTTGGCAAGGGGGAAGTAATAGCTTTTTGGTTCCAGTCTCATTTCCCTAAGGGTGGGGGTCTGAGCCTGATGCATGATCCCGGGACCTTGAGGGTCGGGCGGGCATGACACACGTCATATGATGCCCGAGATCCGAAAGGGCAGAAAAAGTTTGCGGAACCTGTTTCCCTGCTCTAGATTCTGAACAAGCTGCAGAAACCTGAGTGCAGCTCAGGAAAGAAAAAGCAGGCAAAAAGTGTGACCCGCGTTTTTCAAAAAAATGAAAAGTATCCAAAGCGTCTCAAATTCGCGTCATATGATGCCCGAAATCCGAAAGGGCAGAAAAAGTTTGCAGAACGTGTTTCCCTGCTCTAGATTCTGAACAAGCTGCAGAAACCTGAGTGTAGCTCAGGAGAGAAAAAGAAGGCAAAAACTGTGACCCGCGGGGTCAGGGTTTTTTCAAAACAATGAAAAGTATCCAAAGCATCTCAAACTCGCGTCATATGGTGCCCGAGATCCAAAAGGGCAGAAAAAGTTTGCGGAACCTGTTTCCCTGCTCTAGATTCTGAACAAGCTGCAGAAACCTGAGTGCAGCTCAGGAGAGAAAAAGAAGGCAAAAAGTGTGACCCGCGGGTCAGGATTTTTTCAAAAAAATGAAAAGTATCCAAAGCGTCTCAGACTCGCGTCATATGATGCCCGAGATCCGAAAGGGCAGAAAAAGTTTGCGGAACCTGTTTCCCTGCTCTAGATTCTGAACAAGCTGCAGATACCTGAGTGCAGCTCAGGAGAGAAAAAGAAGGCAAAAAGTGTGACCCGCGGGTCAGGATTTTTTCAAAAAAATGAAAAGTATCCAAAGCGTCTCAGACCCGCGTCATATGGTGCCCGAGATCCGAAAGGGCAGAAAAAGTTTGCGGAACCTGTTTCCCTGCTCTAGATTCTGAACAAGCTGCAGATACCTGAGTGCAGCTCAGGAGAGAAAAAGAAGGCAAAAACTGTGACCTGCGGGTCAGGATTTTTTCAAAAAAATGAAAAGTATCCAAAGCGTCTCAAATTCGCGTCATATGATGCCCCAGATCCGAAAGGGCAGAAAAAGTTTGCGGAACCTGTTTCCCTGCTTTAGATTCTGAACAAGCTGCAGAAACCTGAGTGCAGCTCAGGAGAGAAAAAGAAGGCAAAAAGTGTGACCCGCGGGGTCAGGATTTTTTCAAAAAAATGAAAAGTATCCAAAGCATCTCAAACTCGCGTCATATGGTGCCCGAGATCCAAAAGGGCAGAAAAAGTTTGCGGAACCTGTTTCCCTGCTCTAGATTCTGAACAAGCTGCAGAAACCTGAGTGCAGCTCAGGAGAGAAAAAGAAGGCAGAAACTGTGACCCGCGGGTCAGGATTTTTTCAAAAAAATGAAAAGTATCCAAAGCGTCTCAGACTCGCGTCATATGATGGCCGAGATCCGAAAGGGCAGAAAAAGTTTGCGGAACCTGTTTCCCTCCTCTAGATTCTGAACAAGCTTCAGATCCCTGAGTGCAGCTCAGGAGAGAAAAAGAAGGCAAAAACTGTGACCCGCGGGTCAGGATTTTTTCAAAAAAATGAAAAGTATCCTAAGCGTCTCAAACTCGCGTCATATGATGCCCGAGATCCGAAAGGGCAGAAAAAGTTTGCGGAACCTGTTTCCCTGCTCTAGATTCTGAACAAGCTGCAGATACCTGAGTGCAGCTCAGGAGAGAAAAAGAAGGCAAAAACTGTGACCCGCGGGTCAGGATTTTTTCAAAAAAATGAAAAGTATCCAAAGCGTCTCAGACTCGCGTCATATGATGCCCGAGATCCGAAAGGGCAGAAAAAGTTTGTGGAACCTGTTTCCCTGCTCTAGATTCTGAACAAGCTGCAGAAACCTGAGTGCAGCTCAGGAGAGAAAAAGAAGGCGAAAACTGTGACCCGCAGGGTCAGGATTTTTTCAAATAAATGAAAAGTATCCAAAGCGTCTCAAACTCGCGTCATATGATCCCCTAGATCCGAAAGGGCAGAAAAAGTTTGCGGAACCTGTTTCCCTGCTCTAGATTCTGAACAAGCTGCAGAAACCTGAGTGCAGCTCAGGAGAGAAAAAGAAGGCAAAAACTGTGACCCGCGGGTCAGGATTTTTTCAAAAAAATGAGAAGTATCCAAAGCGTCTCAGACTCGCGTCATATGATGCCCGAGATCCGAAAGGGCAGAAAAAGTTTGCGGAACCTGTTTCCCTGCTCTAGATTCTGAACAAGCTGCAGAAACCTGAGTGCAGCTCAGGAGAGAAAAAGAAGGCGAAAACTGTGACCCGCAGGGTCAGGATTTTTTCAAATAAATGAAAAGTATCCAAAGCGTCTCAAACTCGCGTCATATGATCCCCTAGATCCGAAAGGGCAGAAAAACTTTGCGGAACCTGTTTCCCTGCTCTATATTCTGAACAAGCTGCAGAAACCTGAGTGCAGCTCAGGAGAGAAGAAGAAGGCAAAAACTGACCCGCGCGTCAGGATTTTTTCAAAAAAATGAAAAGTATCCAAAGCGTCTCAGACCCGCGTCATATGGTGCCCGAGATCCGAAAGGGCAGAAAAAGTTTGCGGAACCTGTTTCCCTGCTCTAGATTCTGAACAAGCTGCAGATACCTGAGTGCAGCTCAGGAGAGAAAAAGAAGGCAAAAACTGTGACCTGCGTGTCAGGATTTTTTCAAAAAAATGAAAAGTATCCAAAGCGTCTCAAATTCGCGTCATATGATGCCCCAGATCCGAAAGGGCAGAAAAAGTTTGCGGAACCTGTTTCCCTGCTTTAGATTCTGAACAAGCTGCAGAAACCTGAGTGCAGCTCAGGAGAGAAAAAGAAGGCAAAAAGTGTGACCCGCGGGGTCAGGATTTTTTCAAAAAAATGAAAAGTATCCAAAGCATCTCAAACTCGCGTCATATGGTGCCCGAGATCCGAAAGGGCAGAAAAAGTTTGCGGAACCTGTTTCCCTCCTCTAGATTCTGAACAAGCTTCAGATCCCTGAGTGCAGCTCAGGAGAGAAAAAGAAGGCAAAAACTGTGACCCGCGGGTCAGGATTTTTTCAAAAAAATGAAAAGTATCCGAAGCGTCTCAAACTCGCGTCATATGATGCCCGAGATCCGAAAGGGCAGAAAAAGTTTGCGGAACCTGTTTCCCTGCTCTAGATTCTGAACAAGCTGCAGATACCTGAGTGCAGCTCAGGAGAGAAAAAGAAGGCAAAAACTGTGACCCGCGGGTCAGGATTTTTTCAAAAAAATGAAAAGTATCCAAAGCGTCTCAGACTCGCGTCATATGATGCCCGAGATCCGAAAGGGCAGAAAAAGTTTGTGGAACCTGTTTCCCTGCTCTAGATTCTGAACAAGCTGCAGAAACCTGAGTGCAGCTCAGGAGAGAAAAAGAAGGCGAAAACTGTGACCCGCAGGGTCAGGATTTTTTCAAATAAATGAAAAGTATCCAAAGCGTCTCAAACTCGCGTCATATGATCCCCTAGATCCGAAAGGGCAGAAAAAGTTTGCGGAACCTGTTTCCCTGCTCTAGATTCTGAACAAGCTGCAGAAACCTGAGTGCAGCTCAGGAGAGAAAAAGAAGGCAAAAACTGTGACCCGCGGGTCAGGATTTTTTCAAAAAAATGAAAAGTATCCAAAGCGTCTCAGACTCGCGGCATATGATGCCCGAGATCCGAAAGGGCAGAAAAAGTTTGCGGAACCTGTTTCCCTGCTCTAGATTCTGAACAAGCTGCAGAAACCTGAGTGCAGCTCAGGAGAGAAAAAGAAGGCGAAAACTGTGACCCGCAGGGTCAGGATTTTTTCAAATAAATGAAAAGTATCCAAAGCGTCTCAAACTCGCGTCATATGATCCCCTAGATCCGAAAGGGCAGAAAAACTTTGCGGAACCTGTTTCCCTGCTCTATATTCTGAACAAGCTGCAGAAACCTGAGTGCAGCTCAGGAGAGAAGAAGAAGGCAAAAACTGTGACCCGCGCGTCAGGATTTTTTCAAAAAAATGAAAAGTATCCAAAGCGTCTCAGACCCGCGTCATATGGTGCCCGAGATCCGAAAGGGCAGAAAAAGTTTGCGGAACCTGTTTCCCTGCTCTAGATTCTGAACAAGCTGCAGATACCTGAGTGCAGCTCAGGAGAGAAAAAGAAGGCAAAAACTGTGACCCGCGGGTCAGGATTTTTTCAAAAAAATGAAAAGTATCCAAAGCGTCTCAGACTCGCGTCATATGATGCCCGAGATCCGAAAGGGCAGAAAAAGTTTGTGGAACCTGTTTCCCTGCTCTAGATTCTGAACAAGCTGCAGAAACCTGAGTGCAGCTCAGGAGAGAAAAAGAAGGCGAAAACTGTGACTCGCAGGGTCAGGATTTTTTCAAATAAATGAAAAGTATCCAAAGCGTCTCAAACTCGCGTCATATGATCCCCTAGATCCGAAAGGGCAGAAAAACTTTGCGGAACCTGTTTCCCTGCTCTATATTCTGAACAAGCTGCAGAAACCTGAGTGCAGCTCAGGAGAGAAGAAGAAGGCAAAAACTGTGACCCGCGCGTCAGGATTTTTTCAAAAAAATGAAAAGTATCCAAAGCGTCTCAGACTCGCCTCATATGATGCCCGAGATCCGAAAGGGCAGAAAAAGTTTGCGGAACCTGTTTCCCTGCTCTAGATTCTGAACAAGCTGCAGAAACCTGAGTGCAGCTCAGGAGAGAAAAAGAAGGCAAAAACTGTGACCCGCAGGGTCAGGATTTTTTCAAAAAAATGAAAAGTATCCAAAGCGTCTCAGACTCACGTCATATGATGCCCGAGATCCGAAAGGGCAGAAAAAGTTTGCGGAACCTGTTTCCCTGCTCTAGATTCTGAACAAGCTGCAGAAACCTGAGTGCACCTCAGGAGAGAAAAAGAAGGCAAAAAGTGTGACCCGCGGGTCAGGATTTTTTCAAAAAAATGAAAAGTATCCAAAGCGTCTCAGACCCGCGTCATATGGTGCCCGAGATCCGAAAGGGCAGAAAAAGTTTGCGGAACCTGTTTCCCTGCTCTAGATTCTGAACAAGCTGCAGATACCTGAGTGCAGCTCAGGAGAGAAAAAGAAGGCAAAAACTGTGACCTGCGGGTCAGGATTTTTTCAAAAAAATGAAAAGTATCCAAAGCGTCTCAAATTCGCGTCATATGATGCCCCAGATCCGAAAGGGCAGAAAAAGTTTGCGGAACCTGTTTCCCTGCTTTAGATTCTGAACAAGCTGCAGAAACCTGAGTGCAGCTCAGGAGAGAAAAAGAAGGCAAAAAGTGTGACCCGCGGGGTCAGGATTTTTTCAAAAAAATGAAAAGTATCCAAAGCATCTCAAACTCGCGTCATATGGTGCCCGAGATCCGAAAGGGCAGAAAAAGTTTGCGGAACCTGTTTCCCTGCTCTAGATTCTGAACAAGCTGCAGAAACCTGAGTGCAGCTCAGGAGAGAAAAAGAAGGCAGAAACTGTGACCCGCGGGTCAGGATTTTTTCAAAAAAATGAAAAGTATCCAAAGCGTCTCAGACTCGCGTCATATGATGGCCGAGATCCGAAAGGGCAGAAAAAGTTTGCGGAACCTGTTTCCCTCCTCTAGATTCTGAACAAGCTTCAGATCCCTGAGTGCAGCTCAGGAGAGAAAAAGAAGGCAAAAACTGTGACCCGCGGGTCAGGATTTTTTCAAAAAAATGAAAAGTATCCGAAGCGTCTCAAACTCGCGTCATATGATGCCCGAGATCCGAAAGGGCAGAAAAAGTTTGCGGAACCTGTTTCCCTGCTCTAGATTCTGAACAAGCTGCAGATACCTGAGTGCAGCTCAGGAGAGAAAAAGAAGGCAAAAACTGTGACCCGCGGGTCAGGATTTTTTCAAAAAAATGAAAAGTATCCAAAGCGTCTCAGACTCGCGTCATATGATGCCCGAGATCCGAAAGGGCAGAAAAAGTTTGTGGAACCTGTTTCCCTGCTCTAGATTCTGAACAAGCTGCAGAAACCTGAGTGCAGCTCAGGAGAGAAAAAGAAGGCGAAAACTGTGACCCGCAGGGTCAGGATTTTTTCAAATAAATGAAAAGTATCCAAAGCGTCTCAAACTCGCGTCATATGATCCCCTAGATCCGAAAGGGCAGAAAAACTTTGCGGAACCTGTTTCCCTGCTCTATATTCTGAACAAGCTGCAGAAACCTGAGTGCAGCTCAGGAGAGAAGAAGAAGGCAAAAACTGTGACCCGCGCGTCAGGATTTTTTCAAAAAAATGAAAAGTATCCAAAGCGTCTCAGACCCGCGTCATATGGTGCCCGAGATCCGAAAGGGCAGAAAAAGTTTGCGGAACCTGTTTCCCTGCTCTAGATTCTGAACAAGCTGCAGATACCTGAGTGCAGCTCAGGAGAGAAAAAGAAGGCAAAAACTGTGACCCGCGGGTCAGGATTTTTTCAAAAAAATGAAAAGTATCCAAAGCGTCTCAGACTCGCGTCATATGATGCCCGAGATCCGAAAGGGCAGAAAAAGTTTGTGGAACCTGTTTCCCTGCTCTAGATTCTGAACAAGCTGCAGAAACCTGAGTGCAGCTCAGGAGAGAAAAAGAAGGCGAAAACTGTGACCCGCAGGGTCAGGATTTTTTCAAATAAATGAAAAGTATCCAAAGCGTCTCAAACTCGCGTCATATGATCCCCTAGATCCGAAAGGGCAGAAAAACTTTGCGGAACCTGTTTCCCTGCTCTATATTCTGAACAAGCTGCAGAAACCTGAGTGCAGCTCAGGAGAGAAGAAGAAGGCAAAAACTGTGACCCGCGCGTCAGGATTTTTTCAAAAAAATGAAAAGTATCCAAAGCGTCTCAGACTCGCCTCATATGATGCCCGAGATCCGAAAGGGCAGAAAAAGTTTGTGGAACCTGTTTCCCTGCTCTAGATTCTGAACAAGCTGCAGAAACCTGAGTGCAGCTCAGGAGAGAAAAAGAAGGCAAAAACTGTGACCCGCAGGGTCAGGATTTTTTCAAAAAAATGAAAAGTATCCAAAGCGTCTCAGACTCACGTCATATGATGCCCGAGATCCGAAAGGGCAGAAAAAGTTTGCGGAACCTGTTTCCCTGCTCTAGATTCTGAACAAGCTGCAGAAACCTGAGTGCAGCTCAGGAGAGAAAAAGAAGGCAAAAATTGTGACCCGCGGGTCAGGATTTTTTCAAAAAAATGAAAAGTATCCAAAGCGTCTCAGACTCGCGTCATATGATGCCCGAGATCCGAAAAGGGCAGAAAAAGTTTGCGGAACCTGTTTCCCTGCTCTAGATTCTGAACAAGCTGCAGAAACCTGAGTGCAGCTCAGGAGAGAAAAAGAAGGCAAAAATTGTGACCCGCGGGTCAGGATTTTTTCAAAAAAATGAAAAGTATCCAAAGCGTCTCAGACTCGCATCATATGATGCCCGAGATCCGAAAGGGCAGAAAAAGTTTGCGGAACCTGTTTCCCTGCTCTAGGTTCTGAACAAGCTGCAGATACCTGAGTGCAGCTCAGGAGAGAAAAAGAAGGCAAAAACTGTGACCCGCGGGTCAGGATTTTTTCAAAAAAATGAAAAGTATCCAAAGCGTCTCAGACTCGCGTCATATGATGCCCGAGATCCGAAAGGGCAGAAAAAGTTTGCGGAACCTGTTTCCCTGCTCTAGATTCTGAACAAGCTGCAGAAACCTGAGTGCAGCTCAGGAGAGAAAAAGAAGGCGAAAACTGTGACCCGCAGGGTCAGGATTTTTTCAAATAAATGAAAAGTATCCAAAGCGTCTCAAACTCGCGTCATATGATCCCCTAGATCCGAAAGGGCAGAAAAACTTTGCGGAACCTGTTTCCCTGCTCTATATTCTGAACAAGCTGCAGAAACCTGAGTGCAGCTCAGGAGAGAAGAAGAAGGCAAAAACTGTGACCCGCGCGTCAGGATTTTTTCAAAAAAATGAAAAGTATCCAAAGCGTCTCAGACTCGCCTCATATGATGCCCGAGATCCGAAAGGGCAGAAAAAGTTTGCGGAACCTGTTTCCCTGCTCTAGATTCTGAACAAGCTGCAGAAACCTGAGTGCAGCTCAGGAGAGAAAAAGAAGGCAAAAACTGTGACCCGCAGGGTCAGGATTTTTTCAAAAAAATGAAAAGTATCCAAAGCGTCTCAGACTCACGTCATATGATGCCCGAGATCCGAAAGGGCAGAAAAAGTTTGCGGAACCTGTTTCCCTGCTCTAGATTCTGAACAAGCTGCAGAAACCTGAGTGCAGCTCAGGAGAGAAAAAGAAGGCAAAAACTGTGACCCGCGGGTCAGGATTTTTTCAAAAAAATGAAAAGTATCCAAAGCGTCTCAGACTCGCGTCATATGATGCCCGAGATCCGAAAGGGCAGAAAAAGTTTGCGGAACCTGTTTCCCTGCTCTAGATTCTGAACAAGCTGCAGAAACCTGAGTGCAGCTCAGGAGAGAAAAAGAAGGCGAAAACTGTGACCCGCAGGGTCAGGATTTTTTCAAATAAATGAAAAGTATCCAAAGCGTCTCAAACTCGCGTCATATGATCCCCTAGATCCGAAAGGGCAGAAAAACTTTGCGGAACCTGTTTCCCTGCTCTATATTCTGAACAAGCTGCAGAAACCTGAGTGCAGCTCAGGAGAGAAGAAGAAGGCAAAAACTGTGACCCGCGCGTCAGGATTTTTTCAAAAAAATGAAAAGTATCCAAAGCGTCTCAGACTCGCCTCATATGATGCCCGAGATCCGAAAGGGCAGAAAAAGTTTGCGGAACCTGTTTCCCTGCTCTAGATTCTGAACAAGCTGCAGAAACCTGAGTGCAGCTCAGGAGAGAAAAAGAAGGCAAAAACTGTGACCCGCAGGGTCAGGATTTTTTCAAAAAAATGAAAAGTATCCAAAGCGTCTCAGACTCACGTCATATGATGCCCGAGATCCGAAAGGGCAGAAAAAGTTTGCGGAACCTGTTTCCCTGCTCTAGATTCTGAACAAGCTGCAGAAACCTGAGTGCAGCTCAGGAGAGAAAAAGAAGGCGAAAACTGTGACCCGCAGGGTCAGGATTTTTTCAAATAAATGAAAAGTATCCAAAGCGTCTCAAACTCGCGTCATATGATCCCCTAGATCCGAAAGGGCAGAAAAACTTTGCGGAACCTGTTTCCCTGCTCTATATTCTGAACAAGCTGCAGAAACCTGAGTGCAGCTCAGGAGAGAAGAAGAAGGCAAAAACTGTGACCCGCGCGTCAGGATTTTTTCAAAAAAATGAAAAGTATCCAAAGCGTCTCAGACCCGCGTCATATGGTGCCCGAGATCCGAAAGGGCAGAAAAAGTTTGCGGAACCTGTTTCCCTGCTCTAGATTCTGAACAAGCTGCAGATACCTGAGTGCAGCTCAGGAGAGAAAAAGAAGGCAAAAACTGTGACCCGCGGGTCAGGATTTTTTCAAAAAAATGAAAAGTATCCAAAGCGTCTCAAATTCGCGTCATATGATGCCCGAGATCCGAAAGGGCAGAAAAAGTTTGCGGAACCTGTTTCCCTGCTTTAGATTCTGAACAAGCTGCAGAAACCTGAGTGCAGCTCAGGAGAGAAAAAGAAGGCAAAAAGTGTGACCCGCAGGGTCAGGATTTTTTCAAAAAAATGAAAAGTATCCAAAGCATCTCAAACTCGCGTCATATGGTGCCCGAGATCCGAAAGGGCAGAAAAAGTTTGCGGAACCTGTTTCCCTGCTCTAGATTCTGAACAAGCTGCAGAAACCTGAGTGCAGCTCAGGAGAGAAAAAGAAGGCAAAAACTGTGACCCGCGGGTCAGGATTTTTTCAAAAAAATGAAAAGTATCCAAAGCGTCTCAGACTCGTGTCATATGATGGCCGAGATCCGAAAGGGCAGAAAAAGTTTGCAGAACCTGTTTCCCTGCTCTAGATTCTGAACAAGCTTCAGATCCCTGAGTGCAGCTCAGGAGAGAAAAAGAAGGCAAAAACTGTGACCCGCGCGTCAGGATTTTTTCAAAAAAATGAAAAGTATCCGAAGCGTCTCAAACTCGCGTCATATGATGCCCGAGATCCGAAAGGGCAGAAAAAGTTTGCGGAACCTATTTTTATTTTTATTTATTTTTATTTTTTTATTTTTTTATTTTTTATTTTTATTCTTATTTTTTTTAATTTTAATTTTTTTTAATTTTTTTTTAATTTTTATTTTTTCTAATTTTTATTTTTTTAAATGTTTTTTGAATTTTTAATTTTTATAATTTTTAATTTTTTTATATATTACATATAAATTATATATATATATACATATATGTATATATGTATATGTATATATATATATATATGATATATTATATATTATTGCATATGGTATATTATATATTATTGCATATCATATATTATATATTATTGCATATCATATATTATATATTATTGCATATCACATATCATCATATATTACATATCACATCTCACCACATCCCACCACATCTCACATCTTCTGACATTTTTTAATTTTTAATTTTTTTATTTTTATTTTTCTATTTATTTTTATTTTTATTTTTTTATTTTTTTATTTTTTTTTATTTTATTTTTTTTAATTTTTATTTTTATTTTTTTAATTTTTATTTATTTTTTATTTTTATTAATTTTTTAAAATTTTAATTTTTTTAATTTTATTTTTTTAATTTTTATTTTTTTTTATTTTAATTTTATTTTTTTAAAATTTTATTTTTTCAATTTTAATTTTTTTTTTAAATTTTTTTTTAATTTTTAATTTTTTTAATTTTTAATTTTTTTATTTTATTTTTTTTAATTTTTATTTTTTTAATTTTTATTTTTAAAAATTACTACATTTTCTGAGGACTGTTACTGGTCCCTATTACAGCCAATCTCTCTCTGTTCCCATTACTGTGCACAAGCCTTCATCAGTCTTTCCCACCAGTCTTTCCCACCAAGTTTATGTCTCCCTCCCCCTTAGGATTCACTTTAAAGCCCTCCTGATGTCCATGCTGTGGCCAAACACATTCTTCCCAGTTCTTGTGAAATGCAACCCATCACTTGCCAGCAGTCCATCTTCCAGGAAGCATAGACCATGGTCCCTGAATCCAAATCTCTCACGTCGGCACCACCTTCATAGCCATTCATTCACACAGAGTATTTTTCTTTCCCTTTCTACTCTTACTGGAAGGATGGATGAAAAAACTATCTGGGCCCCAAAGTTCTTGAGTTTCCTTCCCAGAGCTTCAAAGCCTGATCTGATTTCTTCATAGCTCCATTTGGCAGTATCATTTGTTCCTACATGGATGAGGAGAAAGGGATATCTATCGGTTGGCTTGATGAGTGATGGCAACCTTTCCATCACATCTCTAATCCATCCTCCTGGTAGACAGCATGCCTGGAGAGCCCATGGATCTTCTCTGCATACTTGGGTTTCGATCTCACACAGTAGGGAGTCTCCCACTACTAGTACTCTTCTCATCTTGTTGTGGGGAGTGGTTTCATTGTCCCTGCTTGATTGAGCTTCAGCCTCTTGCTTGTTGTCACACGGGGTCTCCTGTAATTTTTCAACCACAGGCTGTCCTCCAGTCTCATCCTCAAGTGGTCTATCCTCCTTAATGGGGAAAAAAGTGTCTGAATTACTTCCTCTTCTGCATGTCCCATCCACAGCTGGAACCACGAGACGGAGACACGGGTGCAATTAAATCTTGCTTTAAGTAATGGATACATCAAAGACATTGCGCTTCATATAGAAACCTGCCTTACTCACTAGAAATCCCTATCTGCACTCTAGACATGCTCTGCGGTGTGTAAAGGAAGTTGATTCAGCGACTCCCCTCTGTGAGCTGTCAGCTTAAGTAGGGAACGTTTTCAATCGTAATCTCTGACTTCTTCGCAAGTCCTGTCTCTGCCCTGTCCATTTCTTGCAGCGGCAGGCACGAGGCGAAGGGAGAGTGTTTCCAATGGTTCATCAGAAGACACCTGCTCTTGGGCTGCAACATGCTCCTACCACACAACTGTATCCCTTCATGTTGAAATTGGATAAAAGTGTGTTGACAGTGAAGCTGGTTTTCTTATATTGCCATCTAATTCAGCATTGTGAACAAATGACAGCAGGAGAGTAATGGAGTTATGGATGCAAACTAAAATATTGACCATCAGACATTGGTTGCTTCTAAGCAAGTTTTCAAAATCCTACATTTGATGCCTTTCCTTGCTGAAAACAGGCTAAACAAGCTACAGCTTAGGGCCTTACATTACAAGGAGCCTCGCGTAAGAAAAAAACGTTTACAACATTGCCACTGGGAAACCATAAACATCATACAAAATGAAGATAATTTTTGGCAGGTACTGAATATCATTGTTGCGGCTCGCTTGCCGACAACAGTAAACAGTAAACAATTCTATAGAACGTCGTACACATGTGGCTTTTTGGATTCTTGCAGAAAATAGCCTGCATGTATACATATAATTTATATATTATAACCTTATATTATATTGTTTAATTGTGTTATGTGTTTGACAAACTCCTAAATAGAAAATGTGCACACGTATCACTTGCATTTTTAATACCTATATTACGCGACTATCAAATTCCGTTTAATTGTGCAGCCCATTTTTTGCATTTAAAATTTTTATTATTTGTTGAAGAGGGAAGAGCCTCATCCATGTTATACTTTAGGGCCTCAACAAGTTTAAATCCGGCCCTGACTGAACATTTGGGAAAGCAAGGGAAATCATGGGAATATTTCCATTCTGTCTTCAACCACATGGGTACTGCTCTTGGGGCTATATGCTCAGAAATGATCACTGCCAAGTACTACTCTATAGTTGCTGACTCATCTCATGAGACATCGCACTGTAACCAGTTGAACTTCATTTTGTGATATGTAACTAAGGGTTTATTATGTAAACACACGATGCGGGCAAAATCCCCAGCTCCTAATCTGCAGTATAATTTTTCCAACGCTGTGAACTGTACTCTTTATGTCCATCAGAGTCAGTGACCCCACAATTATCCTCTCCCCCCACCCTATTTTCTAGTAGTTGTGTTTTGGAATGTTTTTAACTGTTTTAGTATGATTTTCTTTTTCTTGTTAAATTGTGTGGTTTAGGTTTGCCACCCTGGGCTCCTGGGAGGAACAGCAAGGGATAAGTTCAAAAGTATTAATAAAATAATAATAACTGCTGAAGTTGACATTCTAGAGCATTTTGTGGGCTTTGAGGAGCATCATGATCACATTAGGTTGTCCACTGCTCAGCATGTTCTTAGAAAGGTCAACAATTTAGGCTTAGCCATTCAAAATGCTTGTGGACAATGACAATGCTGCTTATATATGTCTGATCACAAAGAAATGATCTCACAGTGGGACAAAATATGTTCTGAATCCATAATAAGGCTGCAATTCCAAATAAATATACTAGGGAGTAAATCCCACTGAACTCAGTGGGACTTTCTTTTGAGTAAACATGCTCTGGCTGACATGGGTTGTCCACAAATATCATAAGGGAGTGAGGTCTTTAATCACATTTGCTGATTGGTTTTGCTTTGTTTCCCCAGAAATGTTTCTCCCAGTTGTACTTCTGGCCTTGGCTGCTGTGCTCCAACAATCTCTTGGACAGGTATAAGCCTTATTTTATTATTAAATTTATATCCCACCCTTCCTCCCAACGGAGCCCAGAGTGGCAAATAAAACTATTTAACAACAACAAAAGCATTCTGAAAACAATCAAAAACATTCTAAAAACAGTTACAGTTAAAACATTCTTTAAAAGAGTTGCAGATAAAAACAGTCTAAAAAATAGTATTAAATAAATTTCACACTCTCCATTTCCCAAGTGGTGATAAGTTGCAGGGGCAGCACTATCTGGGTTATGGCTTCCCTTGGAGGAGAGGGCACTACAGAATTGTGGCATTTTTTAAATATTTGGTTCATTTGCAAATACACAAGTAGAGCATAAGCAGAACCAAGCAACATGTATCCTTCCACGTAGCAGGTCCACTAGCCCAGATGAGGTCCCTATGGAGAGGTACCTGCAAACCAAGACACTTCCAAGCCTTTGGCTCACAGCTCAGTTCCAAAGCATGAAAAATGAAATGGACTGCCTTCAAGTTGATTCCGACTTATGGCGACCCTATGAATAGGGTTTTCATGGTAAGCAGTATTCAGAGGGAGTTTACCATTGCCTTCCCCTGAGGCTGAGAGGCAGTGACTGGTCCAAGGTCACCCAGTGAGCTTCATGGCTGTGTGGGGATTTGAACCCTGGTCTCTTAGGTCATAGTCCAACGCCTTAACCACTACACCACACTGGCTCTCAAGAGCATACACCATACATAATCTTCTTCCCCTTCACTGGGCCAGAGCTTGGAAGATTACTTTTAAAAAGTAATAAATTACAGTTACAATTACTTGGCCCAAAAAAGTAATTACCGTTACAATTACAATTGCTCTGAAAGTAACTGATTACTTTACTTTTTCTCAAAAGTAATCACTACAATTACATTTCAGTTACTTTTTTTTAAAAACTCCTACAAGGTGCTGGCCTTGGCTGCTGCACATCTAAGAAGCCTAAAACAATATTAAAAATAAACACACACACACACAGGGGGTAGTAGAATAAAAAAAATTATCCATAAGATTAACATAATGGCATAACAGAATCTCACATCCCCCCAAGCAATGAAGATACCCCAACTCTTGAAATCAAATTTTACACTTGAAATGCTTTTATAATATGTTTCTGTTGTGTCTCAAAAGAACAAGATGCTCAAAGAGCATGTCAGACAAGGAATGTCTTTTTACAGTCATTACGTTGCCACCAGTACTGAACAGGCGTTCTACTGCGGCGCTTGAAGGCATGCCTGTGTTGTGCTGCAAAAAACACCGCAGCACACATGGAAAGCCATGGAGTGATGACACTTCCCTGCTGGGAGACCTCAGGTACCTCACCAGTTCCTCCTCAGCAGTGTCCACTGCTGACTTCTTGCCCTGGGGCAGAAAGTTAAAGAAGTCATCTTCTAAGTCATCTCCTTCCTGGTCTTTATCTGAAGACTGATCACTGTCCTCATTAAGTACACCCATCTTTATTTCAGCTTTCAACAAGGCTTCCATTGTGTATCTAAGAAAGAGAGAGGATAAGTTAACACATATATGTTAGGAAACCATCATCTGCTCTTCATTTCCTGATGATTGTCATGTCCCCTGGTTCAGGGTCCAGCCTGAGCCTGTGGATGATGACATGGAAGGTAGGAAGGTGACCAAGTCACCACACTCATGGGGCAGCACAGCAGACCCTTAAGGATTACCTGCAGCAACCCAAGGTTGTGATGAGGAGCCCCAGGAAGAAAAGGCCCAGCCCCTGCCTACCACCTTAAGCCCTCTGATGCCTCCCTTGAGACAACATTTCCCTTGGAGTAATCCACCCAAAGGGCTTCCCTAATGTTCTTACTTGTTGGTATGGGTGGTGGCCTGACACGATTCCAGCCAATCTAGTTTGAAGCGAGGGTGTAGGCAGGCTGCCAGAAGAAGCCTATTGTCCTCCCAGATAGCTGCAAACCGCTTTCTTAGGGCTTCGCGCACACCTCTCAGCAGCTGAAAACAGTATGTGTACCTCTCAGGTTTGTTTTCCAGTCCTTCTAACTTGCGGTCCAGATTGCAGAGCGTTGGTAGCAAATACCCCATGAACATGCCGTTCTCCCGTTGCAGGATATCTAGGGACTGGGCTAGTGGCTCCATAATCTCTGTGTATTCCTGTACCACTTCAATCTCAGCAGCTGTGATCCTGGACAAGGAGCAGCGGTCCATTATGGCATGCATTTTTAGTGGCACAGTTGACAGGAGCTCATGTAGTTGCTTCAACGCATCAAAGGTGGAATTCCACCTGGTCTTATTCGGTACCTTCAGATACACACCACATTGCGCATGGATATACTCAGCAATCTGTGCTGACTGGTTCTGCTTGGACCACAACTTGCTGCACTTTCCCATCAAGGAACGAAACTGTTTCTTGAAAGGACCAAGAAGACTACTTTTGGAGGAGTCAGAAAGCATGGCCTCTATGTCTTGTGTTGCCACAAGTTTGAGGGTGTGGCTAGCACATCTCTGGTGTGGTGGTAAAACAAAATCCTCTCCTGAGTCTGCAGCTTCTTCCTCTGCCTCAGGTCCTGTGTCCAGGATCTCACAGATAGGCACAAACTCTACCTCAGCCTCTTCCTCCTCCTGGTTATCACCATCATCGTCACTGGTGCCTGCAGCTTCCACTGGTTCTTTGGCCATGAAAACTCTGAACGCTTTCACAAAGTTGGAGCCATTGTCTGTAGTAGTGCACATAACTTTGTTGTGGATCCTGTACTGCACATGTACATCATGCAGTGCTTTTGAAAGGACATCGTATGTATGGCGCCCCTTCAGACGCTTACAAGCCAAGGCCCCGACCTCACGTTTCAGGGTAGTTGGGTTGATCCAGTGGGCTGTTACCCCAAAGTAACTCTTCTTGCCATTGATCCAACAATCTGCAGTGGTTGCTATATATGCCACAGCACCCATTCGGTTTGCAAGAGTTTCTCTCATGTGGCATGCTCTCTTCTCAATTCTGTCTCTCAGAGTCTTGGCACATATGATGGTGAGATCTTTGGAGAGTCCAATGCAAACCAGATTAATGAATGATGGTTTGTCTACAGTCTGAAGTGGTAATGTCTCCTCTACAATGAAATCAATGATTCTCCTGTCGAGATTGCTCTGGGTGACAGGCTCCCTGCCAGATCCCCACCTCTCAAGGGTTGTCTGCTGCTGCTTCAGCATTTTGGGAGGAGGGGTCTCATGCATTGGTTCAGGAAGGCCACGTCTCCTTGCCTTTATTGCTTCTTCAATTGCTCTCAGCTTCTCAGGGTGTGCCCTCTGAGGAAGAAGAACAAAGCATGAATCCAAGAAAAAATGGAAGAGGAACTTCACAATTTAAACATAAATAGACAATAGGCACTCTTTGAGGACCAGCATGACAAAGGCTTACCTCAAAATGTTTCTTCACATTGGATGAGGGGGAAACAGCTGATCTCAGATTTTTGATCCTTGGAAGGCAGTAATTGCATCGTACAACAACATTTTTCCCACTCTGGCTCACAAATGTACAAGCTTTCTCAAAGCCAAACCATGGTACTTGCTGTTCTGCAGATGTGGCTGTGGGCAACTGGCACTGCTTCATGCCCTCCTCCTCCTCGTGCACAGGGCCTCCTTTCTGAACCTCACTTTCTAGTTTTGCCTCCTCAGGATCAACAAGCTGTGACTCAAGTGGCCGCACTAACTGACTGCTGCTCTCAGCAGCAAAACCTGCAACAGGCGTCTCTGTAATAAACAAGAGATAATGCTCCTATGTGGGTGAACTTCAGCTGTGATGTGCCCCCATCTCTTCCCCATGCTCCAAGATCCCCCAGTCAGAGTGGAGGTAAGCAGGTCGATAGCACAATTAAAAGAGATCCTATTTGCATCATTTTTGCTCACTGAATAACCCTGCCTGGGCCAGTCTAACCTACTATCTCACAGGGTTGTTGTAAGAACAAAATGAGACTAGGGTTCAAATCCCCACATAGCCATGAAGCTCACTGAGTGACCTTGGGCCAGTCACTGCCTCTCAGCCTCATGAAAACCCTATTCATAGGGTCACCATAAGTTGGAATCAACTTGAAGGCGGTACATATATTTTTTATTTTGAATATGATGATTATGATAATAAATATGCAGCATTTCAAATTAATTCTGTATGAGAAGCATTCCATGCCAAGCTTGGAAAACCAAGGATGAGGTATAAAATGTAGACAAAAATACTTTTGACAAAATGCCGTTTATCTTTTATCTTTTATATATATGAGCCTGGGTAGGGAACATTTAATCTAGCCTAATTGCTTTCAGCAAGAAGGGTTAAGTGCCTTCAGGCTAGGGCAGTCACCAGAAGGCCACAGCAGAGACAAAGGAGCCTAGTGTTGTGGAGATGTTAGATGGGAGCTTTGGAGAGTAAAGATGGAGGCTCCTGAAGGCTGCAATTCTAAACACACTTACTAAGGGATTAAGCCCCATAGAACTCAATAGGACTGACTTCTAAGTAGATATAGTTTGGACTGTGCTGTTGGTAAACCTTGACTAGGGTTCTTCTGCAAAGACATCCATATCCAAGCAGGGTTGGCAACCCCCTGCCTGGAATACCCTGCCCTTATCTTTTAATGTGGCTGCTCCAAATATTTTTACAGATTTGACCCTTTACTTCAGAAAGAGGTCTGAAAAATGAGTAAGAGTAAGAAGTATCTTTTAAAATTGTTCTTTTCAATTCACTCTTGAATGAACATCATACCTAGAGCAGATCCACACCATTCCTTTAAAGCACATTCAACACCCATTTGAAGCACATGAATCCCACCACAGAATCATGGGAACTGCAGTTTGTTAAGAGTGGTGAGAACTATAACTGTGAGGGGGAAATGACACTTCCCAGAATTCTTTAGGGGAAGTCATGCGCTTTAAATGCGAGTTGGATGTGCTTTACACATATTGTGTGAATCTGCTTAATAAATTTTGCTTGCATGTAAATTGTTTTAATTAATTTTTCAAAATGGAAATAAGCTATAAAGTGTAGTGGGTGACCATGGGCTACTCACCATTTCTCAGCCTATCTGCCCTTCAGGATGAAAACAATGGAGAACCATGACTACCCCAAGGCATACTTAAAATGTAAAGGAAGTATTGTACAACCATAGTATGTAATTGGATACTTATAGGGACACAGCATGACAAAACTGGGTGGAAGTAATGAGTGGGGTACCACAGGGCTCGGTCCTGGGCCCAGTGCTCTTCAACATTTTTATTAACGACTTGGATGACGAGGTGCGGAGCATGCTTATCAAATTTGCAGATGATACACAATTGGGGGGCATAGCTAATACCGTGGAAGACAGAAAGAAAATTCAAAGGGACCTTGATAAGCTGGAGCATTGGGCTGAAAACAACAGAATGAAATTCAACAGGGATAAATGCAAAGTTCTACACTTAGGAAAAAGAAACCAAATGCACAGTTATAAGATGGGGGATACTTGGCTCAGCAGTACGACATGCAAGAAGGATCTTGGAATTGTTGTTGATCACAAGCTGAATATGAGCCAACAGTGTGATGTGGCTGCAAAATAGGCAAATGCTATATCAGGCTGCATTAACAGAAGTATAGTTTCCAAATCATGTGAAGTATTAGTTCCCCTCTATTCAGCACTGGTTAGGCCTCATCTTGAGTGCTGTGTCCAGTTCTGGTCTCTGCACTTCAAGAAGGATGCAGACAAATGGGAACAGGTTCAAAAGAGGGCAACAAGGATGATCAGGGGACTGGAAACAATTCCCTATGAGGAGAGACTGAAGGAACTGGGCATATTTAACCTGGAGAAGAGAAGACTGAGGGGAGATATGATAGCACTCTTCAAGTACTTGAAAGGTTGCCACACAGAGGAGGGCCGGGATCTCTTCTCGATGATCCCAGAGTGCAGGACACAGAATAATGGGCTCAAGTTGCAAGAAGCCAGATTTCGACTGGACATCAGGAAAAGCTTCCTAACTGTTAAAGCCATACAACAATGGAACTAATTACTAGAGAGGTAGTGGGATCTCCGACACTGGAGGCATTCAAGAGGCAGCTGGACAGCCATCTGTCAGGAATGCTTTGATTTGGATTCCTGCATTGAGCAGGGGGTTGGACTTGATGGCCTTATAGGCCCCTTCCAACTCTACTATTCTATGATTCTATGAAAATATTTATATAAGCATGACTATCAAATATGTTTATTTATATAACCTGTAAAGATATTTATAGTGCAATCCTATGTTTGTTTACTCAGAAGCAAGTCCCAATGTATTCAATGGGGCTTACTCAACCAAGGAAAACTGCAGCCTCAAGTGATAAGGAACTTGTTCTTTTAACAAGTCCTTTAAGTTGAGACCTTATCCCAGTCTGCGTCTGTGTTGAAATTGCTTTTTAATATGTTTTTTAACTTTTTCTTTAAAAAAATGTTTTTAAAGCTTTTAAAAATGTTTTTAAAGATGTTTTGTTTTAATATATTTTAAAGTCTGTTTTTATGATTTTTAAAGTGTTTTTAGTGCTTTTGTTTGCTGCCCTGGGCTCCAACTGGGAGGAAGGGTGGGATATAAATCAAATAATAAAAATAAATAAATAAATAAACTTCATTCATTTTTTAAAAAAAATGAGTATTAGTTTCCTACATAATAAAAACTGTGATAAACCCTGCCTAATTTCTTTAAAAATAGGGTTGGAGGGAGAGAGATTTACAACACAAACACAAGTCTGCACTATGTTTACTCACAAGTCCCATTAATTTACAGCACAATCCTAACCATGTCTACTCAAAAGCAAGTGCTAATGGAGTTCAATGGGGTTTACTCCAGGTACATGCTTTACTCCCAGAAATGGCTTTACTCCCAGAAAAGCAGATATTGGATTAAATACTTTCATATTTCATAGCCCAGGGTCTGACTCTTGGACAGAAGAGGAAAAAAAACATTAAGCCATATTACTTACACAAACTGCAAAAATCTCAAAGCCACCATATTCTGACATTCAGCCTAGGCATGCCTCAATCAACAAGTCACAACTCTGGCGTCATTGGCTACAATCATGAAAGGGCAGGGTTACAGCCAGAGCTTTGAAAAGTTACTTTTTTAAACTACAACTCCCATCAGCCCCAGCCAGCATGGCCACTGGATTGGGCTGATGGGAGTTGTAGCTAGAGCATGGATCTGTTTAAAAAAAGTTGTGCAGGGGGGGTTTACGTTTTGGTGTATATCTCAGGAATTAGACCACCTAGAAACTTACTTTTTTAAAAAATTGAAGCGGAGAGTCCAGAGAGTAAGGGGTGGTAGCCAGAGAGCCAGAGCCCCCCCCAAAACCAGAGACTCCAGCCAAAAACACACACCAGGGCACACACACACACACACACAAATCATCGTCACTCACCTCCACAGCTCTTCGCCATTCTGCTGCTGCCTTCCTTGCCCTGGCTTTTTCCTCCAGCGTCCATTTTTTCCTCTCAGAGTCAGATGGTAGCAGGCCCTGCCTATTCACCTCTTCTCTCGTGCCTCCTAACACAGATCATGAGGGAAGAGAGAGTCTGCGCAGAGGTCCAATCAGTGTGAGGCACATGTCTTGTGTTAACCAATCACAGCCAGGAGCTGACTTCCCCTTGTTCCCGCTCCCAAGTAACATCCAACCTAACGTGGAAACGTTAAAGTTGCAGCTGAAAAGTAGGGAAATTACTAGTCGTTCCTTTACTTGCCAAATGTAATGGAATTACCCACTCGTTATTTAAAATTGTAACTAATTACAAGTAACTTGTTAAAAATAACGAGTTACTTCCAAGCTCTGGTCTTGGTTTACTTCCCACACCCTGCCTCCTTGCCCGTTTGTCTTAAATCGCTCTTCCCTAAATGCCCATATATGTCCTTTTCCCTGCAAACTTTCGTCTCCTCAGAGGACTCCTGTTTCCAACCTTTACTCTGGCTTCCTTCTTTCCTCTGGCTGACCCTGGGCTCCCTGGATGCTTCCAGACTGTGGCTATTTTCAGGTGGTATTCAATTACATACTAGTAAATTCAGGCTGCGCAACTGACATTCATTTGGAGCTCTTGCACAACAAACCCTCTTCCCCCAAAGATCAGTCTTTTTGAAATAAGGAAAGTGACTGGAAAATGCACTGGAAAGTATGGGATAACACTTGCTTTGATGGTCACTAAAAACGCAATGTCATCTAATCTCCCTGCAAATAATCAGGCTGAACGCTCAACAAACAAGTCATCTGAAATGCCTCCATCTCTAAATGCCCCTCTGCTGCAAAATCTCTATGACACAGCACAGGTCAGTCAATTATTCCAAGAGGCTTCCCCACCCATCACCACACATTTCCTGAAGAGGTTCTAAAAGATCCAAACAGGCTTGCACAAAACAGGCACATGCACTTAGCTCATTCTTCCCTTGGTTCATCTTTTTTTCCATTTACGTCCTGCTTTCTTCCAGCTGGAAACATTTCCCTTAGCTGTCCATGGCAGCATCTCCCAATGTGAATGATTTGCATAGGTGAGAAAGCAACCAAATTGTTATTACTACTATCATAATCATTGTCATCATTCAGAGCATAGGTTTAAAATCAGGGCAGGTAGGAGGCTAAAGGACACTAGAAGCTACCGTTGGGAGCAACTGTAAGGAAATGGCATGCACATGTGAAGCTCTCCCACAGGCATAACTTAGATAAGACATAACTTTGAGCTCAAATTCCATCGATATCCAATGGGGTTTAGCGCTAAACTATACACTATTAGGAAAACACATGATATTTAGCTCTCATTTCCCTTGTAATGCTAATTAAGGGAGTACTTTTTCAGGGGAGAATTGGCAAGCTGGAAACCTCCCTACCTGATGATTCTCCTTGAAAATTCCTTCCTTGTCAGTTTTCCATCTGCCAGCTTCTAAACTGGACAACTGGGAAAGAATAGATGCTGGGCTACATGCAGAGGAGAATTAAACACCCCTTCCATCTGTCCATTGGTGATTGGTGCCCATTGGGACTGGTAGGGCAGAAGGCAAGGGGCCCAGCAGTAGGTGAAGCCAGAACCAATGACAGGCAGAGCCAATGAATTCTTGTTTTGTCCCCATCTTCCTCCCTGCTGAGTTCTACAAATGCAGCACTGAGACTGTCAGTGCCACCTTCTGGACCAGTTGTGCATAAGGCAACAGATAACTATGGGCTGGCTGAGGTTGGTGGGTTAGTGCCCCATTTGCACTAATGGACCAGCCTCCATTGCACCTATCAGTCGTCTCCTGCAGCTGCCCTCTGACTAGGGACACAAGGATCTTTCAGTTTTGGTTCTTTCAGATTCTCATTTTTCCTACCTTAATTCAGTTCTCCAATCCTCTATCGGCTGGTGGCTCCCTGTCAGTGGGGCAGTGGAATCCAATGCGATAGTCCAAACTTTCAAGGATCTGCTCAAGGTGTTAAAATATATTCTGCTTTAGGTTTTGATCTGAACAGTCAAGGAGCTGTCCAAAGTATTGAAACATGTTCCCACAATAGGTTCAGCACCATGGATAGTTCCTTGAAAGCTAAAACCCAGAGTAGATTCCACTGTCCCACAGGCTTGGAGACACCAGCCACCACTGATTCACACATTTCTGCAGCAATTTGCAATTTTTTTAAAAAAAAAATCCTCATGAAAATTCTTCATCATTTTACTGCAAATTTCTCCTAATAAACACATTTTTGCATGCAGTTTTGACTAATGTACACACTTTACAAGCAATTTCTTCTAATATAATGCATTTTATGTTATTTTCACTAATATATCCATTTTATGCACACTTTCCCCTAATATATGCATTTTTGTAAACAATATTGGGTTGCAGAACCACATTGCAAAATTTGGATAAGTATGAATTTCAAAGGATGGCTGTGTTTTAGTTCTCATATTGTTTCAGGAAGTGAGGATTTGATTATTCAATCCACCCTCCCATTCAATAATTGAAAATATTGATGTCATATGTATGTATTGTATAACTTTGAAATTTTACTATTATTATTAAATAGTAGTAGTAGTAGAAGTAGTAGTAGAAGAAGAAGCCAAGTGACTGCATTTCTCCTTTTGAAAGATGAATTCCACATCAATCATATGCACAATTCATCTGACTCACACTTTTTTAAAAAAAAAATAACGTTTTGTTTTAATGTATTTTAAGGTCTGTTTTTAAGATGTTTTAAAGTGTTTTTAGCGTTTCTGTTTGCTGACCTGGGCTCCTGCAGGGAGGAAGAGCGGGATATAAATCAAATAATAAAGAAATAAGATAGTGTAGTGCTGGATGTGTATGTTCCTGCACCCTGATCCCCCACCACATGATGAATGTTACCATGGCTTAAACATCTGAACTGGGTTTGTATCTTACTGCAGTCTTTTCAAAACTAGCCTCTTTTCATTTCAAAACTAGCCTCTCCTATTGACTCCAGTTCTGCAGAAGTAAGTTACACATGCTTCCATTTCCTTCAGGCCAATGCAACAGCAGCTTCCTTCATCTACAGCAGGGATGGGGAACTTGAGGCCCTCCGGATGTTGTCGGACTACACCTCCCATCACCCCCAGCTGGCACAGCCAATAGTCAGGGATGATAGGAGTCAGAGTCCAAGAATATCTAAAAGGCCCACAGGTTCCCCATCCCTGATCTACAGATTAGGACTGATCTGGTAGCAGCAAAGTATCCTGATCTGCATGGAATCATAGGAGGAACTGTTACAAAAGCAAAGTAAAAATAAAACCAGCAGCAGCAGCAGGAGTCAACCTCCTTGGAGGGGCTTGGCTGACTGGAGCCCAGCAAGACAGCAAGAGGATGACAGCCAACGACATCATTCCCTTCAGTCCATCAACCAAACACCTGTTCATCCAACAGCAAACCATAACTCCCAATCATGTCAGGTAAGCAGGTTTACCCTGAACCTTTCAGAGCATCAATCTGGAGAGATTCCATTCCAGAAAGTGCTTGTGCCCTTTGACAAGGTCATATATAAACATCCTCCCTTGCAACTGCCACTTTTGTTTCTCATCAAATTTTCCATAGATGTTCTCTGGCCGTCAGAGCCATTCCACTCTACCTACTCTGGCATTCTTCAGAATTCATTGCTTCAGCTGTGGATGTTATAGAAATAGTAATGGGACATGAAAAATGCTAGGGAAATGAAAACTGGCTGCCACTATTATAAACCGAACTGTAATCAGGGAAGGGATGGGTGAGAACATACCCACTTGTCTTAATTCATTTCTTAATCAAAGAACAAATCACAGTTATCATTACATGACTTCAGCATACCTTGACTGCCTCTTACTTATGTGGTTGAACTGGTCTTCTAGAAGGAGGAGGAGGACGACGAGGAGGACAAGGAGGATGAGGAGGAGGAAGAGGAGAACGGATTTGATCAATTCAGCTTTAAATCCAACTTGATCTAATTTCTCCCCCATCCCCACCTCTGACACATTCTCTGTTAGCAAATATAGAGTTGGATGGAACATGCATTGGCCGAGATAACATCTACAGTGGTGCCATCAGGGCAGGGCTTTAGGGCAGAAGCCTAGGCACTCACTCACCAATATGAGCAGGAGGGCCTCCAAAAGTAGCAAGGAAGCTTCCCACATTTTGAAGGAGTGAAGCAACACCCATTACCATCTAAAGAGGCTGACATAAGACTATTAAATCCAGGGTTACCTAATGACACCACATAACATCTAGCCCTACCCTTAGGGGTTGGTTCACTCATGGCCCAAATGGGTAGGTTACATATGAGGCATGGGAACAAATCTCAGGTTCATGCACCTTCCTCCAATGTGTATCAACCTTTGAACATGAATTAGGAACCATGTGCTTAAATTCCTACATAAGTAGTAGAGGTTCCTTGTATAATCCATCGTTTTGTCATTGCAAATAGTGGGGATTTATTTATGTACTCATTTCAGATTCTTATATCCCACTTTTTGTCAAGGAGATTCTTAATAACAACATCAATAAACTATCATAAAATACAGTTAAAACAAACATCATAACAGTTCTATTTCACATATCAACAGTATTTTAAAAAAGCCAAGTGGGAGAAAAAAAATATCAACCTCCACAGGCCTTTTGGAAACAAATGAGTGTTTACCAGCTGGCAAAAACCATTAACATTGTGGCCATTTGTGTTTCCAAGGGGAGGGAGCTCCATAACTTGGGTGCCACCACAGAGAAGACCCTCTTCCAGGTCCCTGCACACCAAGAAATGCTACTTGGCAATCTCACCCATGTAGGTATATAATAGGTGGGAGGAACCTTTGTCCCTCCAGATGTTGTTGAACTACAACTCCCATCATCCATGGCCATTGGCCAGGCTTCCTGGGACTAATGAGAGGGACAAAGGTTCTCCACACCTAGTATATAAGCATGCAGGTTGTTCACACTTGGGGATCTACTCGTGCTAGAGAAGAGCAACCAAGCCCAAGGTTTGTCCCCCAATTACAGCATTGTGTATAATTGCTACAAGTTGGGATAGTGTGGGAACCAACTATTTTTTAAATTGTACCCATCAACTTGTCTGACTGGCCTGAAAGATAATACACGCATTTTAATGTCTAATTTTCTTCCAGTGTTGCCGAATTAACCAAGGAGGTTTTTCCCTGCCTCACTGCAACCAATGACTGGCTGAAGTCTATTGTCTGCTAGCTCTTCCATTCCATTCTTCACATGGCTAAGAACAGGATCAGCACTTGCTGTCCGCCCTGTAACCTTTTCCTTTATTTGTTTTCACCACCTCAGTAGTTCACAAAATTAGGTATAAATGAGTAGCACCTTCACGCCAGCCAGCAAGAGACACCAAAGCAAATAGAGTACAGCACCATTCAGACATCTGATAGCTGTAATGAATTGAATTGCACAGCCTACTTCAGTCATTATACCCTCCATGAAACAGTGTTCGATGTAAAGTGAGCAACTTGAAAAACGCGTCCTGATTTTTATTATTATTATTATTAAGCTGGCATACCACTTTTATTGTATGAAGCTGATAAGCTTCCATCTTTAGGCTGCTGAACAATGGAATAAAATTATAATTTTCTGCCCAAGAATAGACGCCGACAGGTGATGTTGAGATCAAGAAAGACATCATCTGTTAAAGCTACCTTAGAGGCCACCAGGCTGAACAGTGTCATTTTTTAAGATGCTTTCTCACGTCTGCCAAATCTATGCCATTTTGTTCCTAAATAAATCCAGCATTATTGTACATCCAGAGACAGCAATTGTACATCTCTGCTATATGACATTCAGATCTCCAGCTGTTTCTCACTGCCATCTTCTGGTATTCTGGAAATGTTTATAAGAAAATCATGTGAATTACTCATCGTCCTGAATGGTCCATAATGTAGCCGATTCATTAGACACTGGTTTGCTTTCACTGGCACTGCTTGACAGTGTTCTGTTGTAAGCTGCCCAGAATACCTTTAGGTTTTGGAGTGGCATACAAATGTGGTAAAGCAGCCTTCACTGACCTGGTGCCCTCCAAATGTTTTGGAATACAACTCCCATCACATGATGAGAGTTGTAGTCAAAATATCTGGCGGGCACCAGGTTGACAAAGTCTACTATAAATAAATAAACAGTCCACCCAAAATACAGAAGTGCCTACTTACTCTCATTAATTCAGTGGTGCACCCAGGTAATTCCAGAGTCTAGACCAGTGATTCTCAAATGGTGTGCCCAGGCACGCTGGTGCGCCCTAAGAGGTGACTAGGTGTGCCTCAAATATTATGAAAGTATATTTTAAAAATGAGAAGAAACCCATTTGTATAGGGTAAGCAATAGTTTTCTATAGTTTATATTTATTCATAGTTTAAAATATATTAATATATTTTTAATTTTGTACACAAAGTGCACCAGAAAATTTTTATATGTTTTACAGTGCGCCGCGAACCAAAAAAGTTTGAGAACCACTGGTCTAGACTCTGGACAATAGTCTTAAGAGAGGCTCTTTCTTTAGATCGGGGTGGGGAGCTTGGAGCCCTCTGACCCTTCGCCAGTCTTTGGCCCATGAGATCATTTTGACCAAGCCACACCCACCTGCCACCTCTTATGACATCAGGTGTGTGGCAGGTAAAAACCTGGCTCAATTGCTGCAAACTGGGGTGGACGAGAATTTCAATTCAGTTTGCATTTCAAGCCAAATCTATCAAATTCGCACTTTCCAGAACAATATGAGAACCGAAACACAGTCATCTTTCAAAATTTGCACTTGTTCAAATTTTGCGATGCAGCTTGCGATGCAGCTTGTAGGGAAAATGTGTTTATTAGGATAAATTTGCACTAAAATGCTGGATAATTTTCATGAGGATTTTTTTAAAAATAGTAAATTGCTGTAGAAATGTGGAGAACTGAATTTAAGATTAGAAAAATGAGAAACTAAGAGAACCGAACTTGACAGATCTTTCCATCCCTCCCGCCTACATTGATGCAAAGCACTGCACAAGGATCAGCTGATTCTCAGATCTTGCAGAAAGCGGGTTAGCAGGAGTTGACAATCAGCTGATTATTGATAAGCCCCTTGGGACATGCCGCCTTGCACAGCTCTTTGAAAGACCCACATCTCAAGACGGTCTTGCGGAGCACTTTGCAAAATGTATTGTGATGTCAGGTGATTGACAGGCAGGTAGCTCCGCCCACTTGTCAAACTTTAGAGCATTAGAGGTATTCCTCTACTTGCTTCAAAATGTGGTAAGCCAGCCCTGCTGCATTCGGGAGCCCTCCTGCTTGTTCTACTGAGTGGGCCCTCTACTTCTTCCCCAAATTCTTGCATCAAAAAGAAAAAAGAGGAGGCCTCGCACATATAGTGGGAGCATAACCCTGCCTATTCATTGCAGAGATGTGGAGAGAATAAAACTGTGCCATAAAATATATGGTTAAAGGTGGTACCTAAATTCAGATTTTCTGAACAAGTTATTTCTGTGTTTAAAGAACATGCAAACTTCTCAAGCTCCTGAAGGAGGAGTATTTCACTCTGAAATGCATAGAACTAAAATAAAAGTTTTGCTCTTTCTGCATGCTCCAAATTCTGGCCCTGAGTTCACTGCTGCATTAGCTGAATAAAAAGGAATCTACCTTCCACTTCTGACAATGGGTAACCTGATCTTCACTGATAGGGATGTCAAAGAAGGCTGTAAAATGGGGGAGGGAAGAGGGACCTTTTCCAGTCTGATTGCCACATTCTCTTTTGGGCAAGCAGTGTGGGTGAGGCCAGAGGCAAAAGTGGGTGTGGTCAGAAGCAAAAGTAGGTGGAGCAGCAAATGCAAGTGTGTGGGCCAGTTTCTATACACTCCACACTCTGTTCTCCATCTAGACAAGCAAAAAACATTATCTGAGGTCAAGGACCCATTCTAGCCAGGCAAAACAATAGTTCAAATATGTTGTCTTAAGGAGTGTAGCCCATCTGCTACCATCCCACCATAAGTCATTCTCCATCCCATCTCCGCACACATACTCTCCTTCAAGATAAACCACACTATCCAAATTAGCCACCCCTCAGTGGGACCACAAACAGTCCCCCTGCTCTCTGCTGATCTCAGATAATGTAAATAAAATGTGGGCCAGTGATACCTCCATTTCTTGTGGCATCTCCTATTCCATTAAAACTGATGTCATGCAGTAATGCAGGAATCCTGGAGAGCCAATGCTAGTCCATGTCGTCAGGTACCAAATAGCTCAACTCGGTATAAGGCAGATTCCTTTGTTCCTAAAAGTGGGAAAAGACCCAAGGGCCACAATGACTCCAAAATCTATTTATGTATTTTGTTTACAACATTTATATACCACTTTATTATAAAATAAATCTCAAAGCACTTTGCAGAAGGAATTCAAACAATAAAATTATTGACAAAAACAGTTAAAGACAGGTATTTTAAAGCATTCAAAGTAATAAACCCAACAATGTTAAAAACAGATAAATTATACAATAGCTTCTACATGCCTAGCAAGGCTTGCCTAAACAAAAATGTTTTAAGCAGGTGCTGAAAAGAGTACAATGAAAGCATCAATAGGCAGGGAGTTCCAAATCATAGGTACTGCCACACTAAAGGATTGATTTCTTACAAGAGCAGAACAAATACTATGTGGAACCCATAACATGGAATGCACACCTTGAACTTGGCCTGGTAGCAAATTGGCAACCAGTGCAGATTTCAGAGCAGAGGTATTATGTGCTGATAGGGTCTCATTCATGTCAGCAATTGTGCCACAACATTCTGCACTAACCGCAGCCCCTGGGCCAGGTTGTGCTGCCTGGGGATTTCTGTGACTTTGGCTGACTGGCTGTCACAATTTTTTTAGTTTTGGTTTTTGGTTAGGAATCCTGACTGGTTGTGGGATGCTGAGTTTTCTGTCTTACTCATAGGAATCTTGTAGTTGGTATGATATTGCATTTAGGAAATCATCACTGTATTTTGTTTTTGTTTTTCTATTTGCATTTCATTTACCTTTAACCTCACTCCCTTACATCCATAGAAGCAACAGCGGTTCCATGCGCTCAGCTCAACTCCCTTAAACCCAGCAATGATGCACCTTGTTGGTTGCTTGACAGTTTGTTTCTTGCTCAATAATGGTAAAGGAGAATTCACATGCTGGGAAGTGTGGCTGCAATTGTTGTTGTTCCTAAGCTGCTGCATATGAAGGTAGACTAAACCATGTGTTTTTTCTCTCTGTCAGTTATTCACTGGAATGCTGTTGGCTGTCAAAGTGAGTTTATAGCAGCCTACAGGGGAGACAGAAAAGGGTAGCGAGTCTTCTTACTCTTACTCATTTCTCAGACCTGAAGTGAAGAGTCAAATCTGTAAAGAAATTTGGAGCAGCCATGTTAAAAGGTAGGGGCAGGGCATTCCAGTCAGGGGGTTGCCAACCCTGCTTGGATATGGATATTTTTGCAGAGGATCCCTAGTCAAGCTTTACCAACAGCACAATCCAAACAATATCTACTCAGAAGTAAGTTCTTTTGAGTTCTAAGGGGCTTAGTCCCTTAGTAAGTGTACTTAGAATTGCAGCCTTCAGGGGCATCCATCTTTACTCCTGCGTACTCCCATCTAACATCTCCACAACACTAGGCTCCTTTCTTTCTACAACGGCCTTCTGGTGACTGGCCTGGCCTGGGGGCACTTAAACCCTTTTTGCCAGAAGCAAGTAGGCTAGATTAAATGTTCCCTACCCAGGCTCCATCTTGTAGCTAAGATTTCTATCTTAATTTCCAATCAGATAAATGTTTTTGTTTGAGTTGTATGCTCCAAGCAGCTGTGGTTGATGCTTAATATATCATGCTTAATGACATCATGGGTCCACCCCTGTGATATCACACAGGTTTGCCCCTGAAATCTCAGGGTTTGGGATGCTTCTGACCTGACAACTCTAGTTTCAACCCCTACTGAACTTTTGAAGCACAGGTCTGTTTTTGCTACGCTGTCCTAGAATCTTCCTCTGGCTCTCCTACCAGACCTAGAGCCTGGCATTGCAAACTGCCTCTCACTTCTCCCTCAGAGCTGTAGACACAATCTCTCTTGTCTTTTCAGCCAAAGCTGAATGATTCACCTGTCCTAGCGAGTCTTCCCCTCAGGTCTTTGCTCTTCTTCCTCAATCCTTTTCCTCTGCTTTTGCCATTATCTTTTTCTGTCCATCCATCACAAACACCAAGCACCAATCAACAGTGACTAACTAGCACCCAGCCCTATATTCAGATCTTCCATCCCCCCCTTGGCTAGCCCCAGCCAATCACACAATCTAAGAATTCTAAATCTGAAATCATCAATCAGAATATCATACTTTCTATCCTTCTTTTGCATATTGAGAATTCTAACTCATAGCTGTAAGGTAAGCCCACACGCAACAGTTACACTAACTTTCACCTGACCACACAGGAAACAGCCCTCAACAAACACATTACAATGTACATTGCAATATAAATGACAGAACACATTACATAATACCCATTAAAACACAGTTTAAACAAACAGATTTTCTTCACAGGCACCTGTGTTCTCAAGGACTGGGGGTAGTTCAGACTCTCCCTCTGATACCACAAGAGGCTTTTCTGCTGTCAGTTGGACTGGAACCAACCCAAAGCACCCCCAAGATGTAGTTCTGGGGAGGTTCCCCCAGAATCTCAGGGTCTTCAGGGCCACCAACAGGGGACTCTGCCTACTCCAAGTCTTCAATCAGTAGGCGATCCAGGTTGTCACCTGAGCAGTTGGAATTCAACTCCAAGTCAGGGCTGGGCATGGCTTTGGATATGGCTCTCAGGTGGTCTCCCCAATCAAGGTAGTGCAGAAAACCAGATTTGCTTAGCTTCAGCTGCAGAACTGAATCATGCTCTTAGCCACCCACACTAAACACATCTTCCATCCCTGCCACCCCTTTCCGTCAAAAAAGCAATCCCTTTAACAGACCTCCACCAAACACTCCCATCTATAGCTAATTTTCCATACCCTGAACCTATATGGAAGAGCATGCTTTATTTCATTCTGTAAAACACCAATGCAGGCTTCAGATGTATATAAATAGCAAATACTAATAATATTTTTCTTGCTTCTCTTGTAATTATAGATGCTTTCTCTCCATCCAGACACAGGCCCCTACTTCATTTCCACTAAAATCATCTCTTTTCTCAGGTAAGCTGGAAGCCATGATGGCATGCAAGAACCCTTTATTTCCATCACTGCTGAGGTTTGTTTTATACAGTGCAAAACATGAAGTTTTCCAGCTTCTGCTGCCCATATCCCATGGCCAAAACTTCCATAAAAGCTTGCAGCTGTTTATTTTTCTCCAAGCCAGACCCTGCTTCCCACCCAACCCTTCCTCTGTCATCTGTAATATTCCACATCAGACTAAAATACCTGGCAGTGATTGCAATGCAAGCCATTATCTCCACTGTAAATATATTGTGAGATATACTCCAGGTAAAGGTGACATTAACATTTAATGAAACCTTGAAGCTAATCCTAAGGTATATTAATGGGATTTCTATCTCATTTTGCAAGTAGGTAACGGTTGCCAACTTGGGATACTCTCAAAGCACTGATCTGCAAGGGGGAAATCACACCTGATGACAGCACACCCACAGCTTGTTTCAGCTACTGCGCCCAGCAAAAAATAATCAAATCCCATTTTCTAATATTAGTTTATGTAATAGTGCTTTGGGACATTAAGTGCAAGTTTGAACATGATGGAAGTATTTTTCATAGGAATGCATTAAATATAGGCGTTGATAGAAATATACAAGGAGGGAGACCTCTTGCAGAGGGGCTAAATGCTTGTGTAAATGAGTGCTTAAAATGGTTTAGCAGAGCTTATTTGTCTTTTTTACGGCCTTCGGTATTGTAAAAGTGCAATCACACATTTTTTACTACTGGCAGTTTCTGAGCATTTGTAGTCTTGCCAAGGAAAATAGATTGTGCAGAAACTGCAAGCATATGTTTAATAAACATCACCCAGAAAACCCTCCCCCTCCATTAAAGAAACATTAAGATTTTTATTCAATATGATAAAAGCTCCAGATTTGTTGTTAAAGCTGTCATTTCATTTTTAACATCCAGCACCCCAGGAATTGCATGGGGGGGTTAATACTTAATAGCAGAGAACCGGTCTTCCATTACAGCCTTTAGATCAATTATTTCAAAATACATGCTGCCCCAAATGTCTAAGTTTTAGCAAAAAGCCAGCCATCTTAGTAAATAAGGATTCCACTTGAAAAACTGGGTTTTCATAGTGTTGCGGAAATATTTTGGTTCAGGTTTGTGTGAGCTCTCCAAAGTGGCTAGGCCTAAAATGTATTAGTAGAATTGCTGAAATTGTGCTTATTAGACTGTGAAAAGAAGTAGAGTAAAGGTTATAAATATATGCTTGCTTTAAAGGTCAAATACTTATCAAAGGAGATATGATGGAAATGTAGGGAAGAGACTGGAGTGGTTGTGTCATGGAAAAGGAAGAGAAAAGTTATCTTGACCTGCATATTTTAGAAAAGATAATTATGTTTATGCTATGTTAAGAATGTTTATACCAAGTTATTGTATTGATTGACATATGTTGACGTGAAGATTGAGTAATCAATGTAACCTTGAAAAGAGTCTATAAGAAAGATGTGTGTTTTATGAAAGGTAAGGCTTACATAGAAACCTGTTCTCTGTGTAACTCTTCCAAGCAATTGCTTGTGCGCAAATAAAGACTTCTAATCAAAGAATCAATTGTTGTGTCTTGAGAGTTTGGTTAGGGCCTCCCAGCACTGAACTATAACAGGCAATAGCCTATTTAGGCTCCTGCAACAATTGGAGGTTCCACCGAGATGCTAGGACTTCCCAGCCACTGCCAAAGAGAGTCCAGGATGGAGTAACGGAGGTGCACCGATCATAGAGGTAAGAGGAATCTATTTACAAATTCCTCTTTCCCAGCTTCTCCCTCCTTTTCTTCTCTGACCAGGGTTTGGGAATGATAAAAGGCCCGTTAATAAATTTTATGCTGCCCTTTGTTCCAGGGCTGAATTGCTTCTTTGATTAGACAAAGTATTAGAGCTGGGGTGGAAAACAGTGTCAGGTTTGTGGACCTTGAGTGTGTAATGTGTGTGTGTGTGTTGATACCTGGGAGATGAGCCCCCTGTAGTGCTATGCCTTTTGGCTCTTGACTGCTACAGGTGATGTGACGCCTGGGTTGCATGTGGTCAATGTAGGAGCGGTTCTTACGAACAGACTTGTTACAAACAAAACGCCCCAGGTCCTTTTGGGGATCCTGGTGGCTTGAGTTTGCTCCCAATACTCACCCAATAGAGTCTCAGAAACCACGAAACAAAGATGGAGAAGGAGTAAATTTATTTCTAACACGTGCACGTGGAGAAGTAGCCAAGCCAGTTCTGGCAAAACTAAACATTGCTGGCCTTTTTATCAGCTTTGTTATGTTAATTACATTAGCATCATTATCATCATAACTACATCACTTTCATTTTCCCTACATCACTGTAATCCATGCCCACTGGTACCTTCCCCTTTCTTCCTAGTTCCATATTTGGAGTTGTTATTCACAACTTGTTTTTCCCATCTCAACCTTGGACGTTGCAACAAAGTTGATACTTTCTTCTTCAGCACAGCTGGACATTGCAACAAAGCCTGATTTTCCCAGCTATAGCTATTTTGCAAACGCAGCTTTATACAAACAATACCAGTCAGCAAATTAGCATTTCTGTTTAACACACACACAAGTAAATTAACTGTAAGTTTACTGTGCTATAATTTTTAAGTAAACCAAGCCAGAGTAAGTTAAAATGCATTTTAACTTAAACAAATAAAGTCCAGTATCACAATTCCCCCCTTAGAAGCTTTCTGATATTTATATCATATAGCTTCTTCATTCTGAATTACTTGTTGATACATAATTTTGCCATACATTTGCATACTACTTTTAGTTACTGCAGTATCTATTATGCTGTGAATACCATTCATGATTATAGGTAATACGCAAGGCAAAAGCATACATCCCAATAAAATCAAAACAACTAATACAATCATTGTCTTCATTCCTCCAAACCAATTGAACCAACTTCCCCAGCTTCCAAGATTTATTCCTTTCCAGGTTTGCACTGGAGCATGAGCAAGTACCTTAATTTTAGTGGCAATCTCTTTTATTACTTCGCCATTGTCATCAATTTTCAAACAACACTCTGTCAGATTTAGGAGTCTACAGACCCCTCCTTCTTTGGCTAACAAATAATCCAAGGCCAGTCTGTTTTGGAGTATAGCCTCCCTCATTTGTGTTGATTGATCAGCAAGCAATGTTAAAGCTTTAGCTGTTTGATTGGTTATTATCTCTAATACCGCTTGAAGTCTAATGAGGCGATTTAAAATATAAATTGGGCCACGATATCCTGCTGTGCCATCATGTGCCCACGAGGCAGGATCATAAGTTGCAATGATACGTTCTGGAGGCCAAGTATCTTCCCAATCATTCCCTTGGCCCTTTGTCAAGGAGGTATCAATTACCCGTTTCCTCCTCACAGACTGTTCTTCATCAAATACTGGAATTAAGGGATTCAAACCTCCACTTTTTATACTATACATTGGTTGTATAATTCCAACATAGCAAATGCCAGTCCAATTTAAGGGGAGAATTGCATAAGCCTTTTGACCACAAATCCAATAATGTCCTTTTAGCGCAGGCATGATAGCATTATGTAAAATTGGGGAATCTTTATTATAAGGGATGTAATAGGTATCCTTTGAGCCAAGAGGGCCTGTAACAATGCGATACCCTTGTCCTTGAACAAAACTACACTTCCATAATTGAGATTCCTTCCTGTAAGTACATTTAGTATCATTACCGGTTTGATTCCATACTGCCCAATAATTCTGAAATCCTAAAATGACAGTCCCATTGAGATGTTTCCACAGCCAACCTTGATCTTTCAAAACTATAGGAACCGTTAGCTTTCTTTCTTGACACTCATTCAATTGAATATCTGTGGGTTCACACTTGGATCTACATGAACTCTGGTTACGTGCATCAGGGATACATGAACACCATGTTCCATTTATGAGTTGGACATGTGTATCATTCCATTGGGAGGCAAATATAGTACAATTTGTGACAGGACAACCATTAATGGAACAATACTCACGCCATCCCAGCGTCCAATTACATTTACTGGTTCCAACATATTTACCTCTAGAAATGTTCTGTTGGAGGCAATACTTGCCAAGACTTGAACTATACAAATCCCATGTATGAGGCTCTGTCCAGGTACTTAAGGTAACATGCACCTCACTTATGTTACTCAAGAGCCATCGGGATGCAAGAGGAAATCCAATCCACGGCCATTTTAGAAATCCTTTTGGACTTCCACAAATCCAACAATTTGTGAGGTTAAATCCTTTGGCTACCTCTTGGGCAAGTTCAATAAACACATTTCCCTTTTTCTCCTGGAATAAGCGCCTTTGTATTCTTATTTCTTGTGCTAGAAAAGAAGTTGGGAGGTAGACATATATCATATATAAAGAAGCAAGACACAAGATAGTACCAAACATAGGCTTAAAACCAAAGGAGTTGGTACCTGTGTGGGTTCGACCCATTTTGACATAAATTCTGGGTAATGAGAAAACTCCCATTCACTGGGTCCTAATTAAAATGTAGCTTCCGGCAAACGGGGGCACCAGTGTTCCACCCATCCACTCTTTCTTAATTCTACAGTAGGCCAATCTCTCATATACATGGGAGCTTGGAAGTAGAGATTGGTTCTTATTACTATTTTCTCTTTAACTCGCCTTTTTAACCCCGTTTGATGGTATGTTACTGTAACAAAAACACTTGGCCGAATGGGGTCAAGGGCTACAGGAATAGCTCTTAACGTGACTAATTGTGGTGAGCCTCCCATTAACTAGCAGTCTTTGTTTCTTTGGTGAGTTTCAATTTCAGGCCCAAACCCGGAACAGTTTGCGATAGCCACTTTTCTTCAGGTGTCTGATCCTTCACCCCTCCAGGTGGGGAGTCCTTGGCTACTCCCTGCTCGGGTTCCTGAATGATTACAGGCTCTGCTTTCTTTATCCGGCTAGCATGGACCCATCGCTTGTGGCCTATGAGTTTTACTGCCGATTCGGTAATTAAGATGATCTGCTCCGGCGGTCCCCATGTGGGCTGTAAAGGCTCTTGCTTCCACTTCCAAACTCGTACCCAATCACCAGGTTGGTATTGATGGATCGCCACATCCAGGGGTAACCTCTGAAACTCACGATTGTGCCTGTGAATAGAGGACAAAACACCCTGCAAGGCAGTAACATAGTCTAATAACTGTCTGTTCCCTAATTCCCCATTAATCTCTGTCTGGGGCCCAGGCTCAATGGGAGGTCTGCCAAACAGTGACTCAAAAGGAGTCAATTTTGTTTTTCCCCTTGGAGTGTTTCTCATAATGGTCAAAGCCAATGGCAGTGCTGTAACCCAATTCAACTTGGTTTCTTGGCACAATTTGGTCAACAAAGTCTTAACCGTTCGGTTGGCGCGTTCAACTTGACCAGATGATTGTGGTTTCCATGGAGTATGAAGGTTCCACTTGAACCCCAAGGCCGCACTTACAGTGCAAATTATCTTACTCACAAAGTGCGGACCTTGGTCTGACTCAAATGTCTCTGGCATGGAGTATCTTGGAAAAATTTCCTTCAACAATATCTTTGCTACTGTAATGGCTGTCGCTGTTCGCGTAGGGAAGGCCTCTATCCATCCTGTCAACTGATCTATTATAACAAGTAAATACTTGTACCTCGCACATCTTGGTAATTCTGCAAAGTCTATTTGTAATCTCTGGAAAGGATAGTAGGCCCATGGTCTTCCTCCCATGGCCGGTGGTGGCTTTGGAGCAGGATTAGTTGCTGCACAGATAGTACATCCATATACCGCTCGCTTTGTTTCTTCATATAATCCTGGTGCAACTACTTGTCTGATTAGAAGATCCCCTAAAGCGTTACCTCCAAGATGAGTCTGTTTATGAGTCTCCATTACAAGGGCTCGAAGCACTGCCCTTGGGACAAAAATTAATCCTGTAGGTAACTGCCACCAACCATTAGTCAATTTCTGAGCCCCATACTGTACTGCAGCATCTTCCTCTTTCTTAGAATATTGAGGAGTCAACTCCTTCCATGGAATCATAATGTTCATTAAGTTCCTCTCCAATGGTCGTCCACTCAGTGCTGCTTCCTTTGCTGCCTCATCTGCTTGATGATTTCCCTTTCGCCGAACTGGATCCATTTCTCTACCATGAGCCTTCACATGGATAATAGCTACCTTCTTTGGTAGTTGAACACATTCCAGGAATTCCATTATCATTTGTTGATGCTCAATTCTATGTCCATCACTTTTAATAAAACCTCTTTCCTTCCACAGCATAGCGAAAGCATGTGCAGTTTGGAATACATACTTAGAATCAGTGTATATATTCCCCTCTTTCTGGTCCAGTTCTCACAGGGCATCTATAGCTGCAGCCAGTTCTGCCATCTGGGCTGAGTAGGTAGCTGGCAACTTAATGCTCTTTATAGCCTTCAGGTCCTCACATACGGCATAGCCTGCATACCGCTGTCCATCTATCACCTTCGAGCTTCCATCCACATATAAATGTCGCCCTGCTATCGGCTGGTCAGTCATGTCTACTCGGGGTTTCAACGAGCATTCCAATGTCTGGATACAGTCATGAATCAACTCTCCTGGTTGAGGCAATAATGTCGCTGGATTCAGAGTGTTACACGCTTTCAGGCGTAAGCCTTGCCGTCCCAGCAGCTGTTGTTCATACTGGGTAAGCCGGCTCGGACTGAGAACCTTAGCTGCCTTCTCTCCCAGGATCCTTTTCAAATCATGCGGTCCCAATACTTCCACAGGGGCTCCCATCATGATTTTCTCTGCTTTCTTCAGAAGGATTCCTGTGGCTGCCACAATTCGTAGGCAAGCTGGCCATCCCCTTGCCACAGGATCCAATTGAGAGGAATAATAACCGACAGGTAGGTAATCCGGGCCCCACTGCTGTGTCAAAACTCCACTAGCATTTCCCTTGTTTTCTGAAACATACAATCTGTATGGTTTAAGTCCATCTGGTAAGGCCAACGCTGGTGCCTTTTGTAAAGTTCATTTGATATCTCCAAACGCTTGATGACATTCTTTAGTCCAATTCCAATTAGTTTCCTTCTTCAACAACTCATACAAGGGAGTAGCATAACTGCTATAATTCGGTATCCATTGCCGACAGAAGCCGGCCAGACCCAAAAATAACCGCAGCTCCCTAGCATTTGTCGGTGGTGATAGGCCACAAATCGCCACCCTCCTTTCAGTTGACAACATGCGTCCTTCTCGTGACAGTTGGTATCCAAGGTATGTCACTTTCTCCTGATTCCATTGTACCTTATCCTTGGACACTCGATATCTGCAGGCATGTAAATGGTTCAGTAAGCTCACGGCGTCCTGTTCATTACTCTTTTCATCTGGGCTACAGATCAGAAGATCATCCACGTAGACCAGCAATGCCGACGTTGGTTGTTGTTGATACCAAGGTCCCAGATCTTTCTTTAATGCCTTGGTAAATTCAGATGGGGAGCTGATAAACCCTTGAGGCAACACAGACCAGGTCAGCTGACACTGTCGAAGGTCGACCGGATCTTCCCATTGAAATGCAAAAAGGTCTTGACTATTCTCATGAAGGGGTATTGAAAAGAATGCATCTTTCAAATCAATGACAGTAAATCGGGTAGTATTGCCAGGTACATGAGCCAACAGAGTATGTGGGTTTGGCACTACTGGAACATCTTCTAGAACCTTTTCATTAATTATTCTCAAATCTTGCACTAAGCAATACTGTCCTGGCCGGCCTTCCTTGGGAACTCCAAATATGGGGGTATTGTATGGACTAGTAGTTTGATGTAACCAGTCATAGTGAATGAAGTCTATCACCAATTCCTTTAAGCTTAAGCGTACTTCTGGCTTCAAAGGGACTTGGCGTACTGGAGTCGGGCCTGCCCCAGGCTTCAATCTGACCTTTACTGGTTCAGCATTGACCGCACGAGCAGGATTATTCTTTCTGGCCCACACATCAGGGTGAATTCCTTCTGGAGGTTCCCACTGTTGTTTCTCTTTAACTTCTGGCTCCCCCCTTAAGATCATTTGAAAAGCGCATTCTTGCCGCTTTGGTATCACCACTTCTAAAGTGTTTCCTTTAAAAGTAATTTGGGCCTGGAGCTTTGCTAGAAGGTCCCTTCCAAATATAGCAATGGGGCAACCATCCGAAACCAAAAACTGATGTGTAAAGTATTGTTGTTCCTCTTCTTTGCCTGGAAGGTGTACCTGTATGGGTTGGGACAAAGGGATTCGACGGCGCTGTCCTTCTATCACCATTACATCTTTAGTTTCGTTGCTGAGGGTCAAAGGTAGACGGGGCATTGCTCGTGGAATCATAGAGAAGGCCGCTCCTGTATCCACTAGTCCTTGGATTGCTGAATTATTCAGGGTAAGGGACACATATGGTTCTTCCCACGAGCCGCCCTCATATCCCATCCACCTTCATTCTGATTCCTCCTCCTGCCCTCTAGCGCCCGCAATCCGAGCATAGGGTGGGTTTGGATCAGAAGTTGAGACTATCCTAGGTTCCCTATAGTCCCGGGAACCAGGAACCTTTCTATAATCACGACATCCATCTTGACGGGGCCTAGGAACCTTCTCATTTCTACAATCCTTTGCCCAATGGCCTCTCTTCAGGCACTTGGCACACTGATCCTTTTCCAGTCTCCTTCTTGGCTCTCTTTCTCTGTCTTTTTGATTTACACCAACCACTGCCGCAATCAGATCGCATTGCTTTTCAAGCACGCTACATTGCTTTCTCATCAACTTTCCCTCTTCCTTCTTACTTACTTCATCCCTATTTACATAGACCTTGAACGCAATGTCTATTATCTGTCCAAGTCCCATACCCATCACTCCTTCCACCTTCTGCAATTTCTTTCGGATGTCCGAAGAGCTTTGGCCAATAAACAGGGAAATTAGAAGCCGTTGATTTTCTGCACCCTCGGGATTAAGGGTAGTAAATCTTCGCATGGCTGTAGTAAGGCGATTAAGGAAAGCAGAGGGAGTTTCCTCTTTTTCCTGATGAATGTCATATAATTTGGCCACATTCATTGTTTTAGGGATGGCATGCTTAAGTCCATGTAAAATCAGCCTTTTATACGCAGTAATCTCAGGGGCCGCCGCTCCTGGAGTTTGGTTCCACCTCTGAGGTTCTACTGTTGGTAAAACACGATCTGGGGCTAGACCGGGCGCGTTGCCACCTTGTCTCTGTTCTTCTAATGCAAGAGCATTGGCTTGGGAAAGTACCAGTGACTTCTCCTCCGGACTGAGGAGGGTATTCATTAATGTCTGAATATCTGCCCAAGTGGGGTGGTGGCTGGCAAAAATAGTCTCCCACAACTGGCAATGTTTGTCTTGATCTTCCCTTAAACCTGGCATCTGATTTTTCCAATTAAACAGATCAGATGTAGTAAAAGGCACGTGCACATAAGCAATCTGTCCATGTCCATCAAGCATTTGTCGCATTGGTCCCATAAAGGTACTGCCAGCTAAAACATCCTCTGGTTCAGGGTTTCTATCTGTGCTCTTTGGAGTAGAAGTTAACTGTGTGCCACTTCGTAGGGTCATTCCCTCATTCTCCTTTCTAACTTCCTCAATTATACAAAGGTGTGGTTGTATTGTTTGAGGCGAGGCTCCTAAATCTTGGCTTTGTAATACAGAATGGGTATAATGGTCTAAAATATCATATTCTTGTCTTATCCGCCCTAAAGATTGAGTTAAATCCTGGAATGTCGCTACAGTTCCAGACGGAGTTCCAAAACTAGTAGACTGAGTCTGCGGAGCAGTAGACTGCTGATACGTTGGGGGCTGTATTTGAACTAATGGTGCAGCCTGAACTTGGGCTGGTGGCACAATTTGAGCTGGTGGCAGTTGGACCGCCTGTGGTGGCGCTGGTGGTGCTGGTAAGAGAATCACCGGAGCCTGAGGCGGCGGTAAAGGGATCACAAGTGGGGCCGTAGGTGAAACTAAACATTCTTCTTCTGCTGCCTGGAGGACTGGGGGCTTAATTTCCAATTTCTTCCCCTCATTAATTTTACATTGAGCCAGTGCCATTTGGAGCGCACATTCTTGTGGTGGGTCTAGACAGATGATTCTCCAACCCCGTGCATACCACCATGAGATTGCCTCATCCGGTAGCAGCTCATAAAGGGTGGCTTCCAACTGTCTAGCCCTGGTGAGATTGAATGTGCCTCCCGGTGGCCAGCCAATGCCCAGCCCCACCCACTCTTCATTACAAAACATTGACAATTGTTCTTCGTTCGGGACCGGCCCTCCAGAAGAAATAACACCTGTCTTAAAGCTAAGAAAATTTTGCAAAATACATTCAAGGGGGGTCATTTTCCAATTGCCCTTCTTCCTTTGACTCTTTCCAGATCCTTTCTTAACTTTCCTGTGTCCAGTCCCCTCTGTCCCCTCCTGTTTCGATGCACCCTGCCCCATTTTCCCATGTCCAGTCCCCTCTGTCCCCTCCTGTTTCGATTTTAAAAGGGAGTCATTGTGGCACCACCTCAGCACCCCGGTCCGCTCTCACAGCCTCGGGCAGGCGAAATATGGCCTGGAGCGCTCTTTTCCCAACCTCCTGTGGACCACGCCCGAGGCAAAAGAGGGACGCCAGAAAATGAGTCCTGGCGGAGTCGCCAATTTGTTACAAACAAAATGCCCCAGGTCCTTTTGGGGATCCTGGTGGCTTGAGTTCGCTCCCAATACTCACCCAATAGAGTCTCAGAAACCACGAAACAAAGATGGAGAAGGAGTAAATTTATTTCTAACACGTGCACGTGGAGAAGTAGCCAAGCCAGTTCTGGCAAAACTAAACATTGCTGGCCTTTTTATCAGCTTTGTTATGTTAATTACATTAGCATCATTATCATCATAACTACATCACTTTCATTTTCCCTACATCACTGTAATCCATGCCCACTGGTACCTTCCCCTTTCTTCCTAGTTCCATATTTGGAGTTGTTATTCACAACTTGTTTTTCCCATCTCAACCTTGGACGTTGCAACAAAGTTGATACTTTCTTCTTCAGCACAGCTGGACATTGCAACAAAGCCTGATTTTCCCAGCTATAGCTATTTTGCAAACGCAGCTTTATACAAACAATACCAGTCAGCAAATTAGCATTTCTGTTTAACACACACACAAGTAAATTAACTGTAAGTTTACTGTGCTATAATTTTTAAGTAAACCAAGCCAGAGTAAGTTAAAATGCATTTTAACTTAAACAAATAAAGTCCAGTATCACAGACTCCTAAACCAACATGTGTGTGATGTGTATGATTGAAAGGTCCAACATAGTGTGGTAAAATAGTGGTTTCATAAGCCTGCAAAAAGCAGCAGAAGGGAAAGCTCCATTTAGGTGAAGGGTAAACCTGCCACGGCTGGCAATTCCATTTAGGGAGTTTGGGATAAGCCTGCGGTGCCCAAGAAAATATAAAGACAGCACTATAGTGATTTAGTGTGAGGAGTGTGTTTGAGACCTTTCTGAAACCCTTCCCCCAGTGTATAACGGGAGGAAATGAGCCAAATCTAGTTGTGGGGCAGTCTGTTGCGCCTCTTTCACAGCTTTGGCTTGTGACTCTTGTGCCGATAGATCAGAAAACCCCAACTTGCATTGGACATCCTAAATATACCTTTCCTGGTGATTGAAGTATGCTTGTAAGTCTCTCTGATTAGATGTAGTCAGGGAGTGAGAGAAGAGAGACAGAGTGTGTGGTTGTTCGTTTGTTTAGACACCCCCCTCCAGCAGTGTGATTGTTTAAAGCAGTAGAAAGGAAATCTCCCTCTTCCAAGTGTTTCTCAGTAACATCTCAGTAATATGGACTTCCTGTACCCCATTCTTGTGCATTATAGAATGGAGAACACAATGTCTAGTAACAGCAATAGGGAGAGGGAGGACAGTTCACAACAAACATTGAAAGATAGTATACTAGACTCAGGTGACATAAAAAAGTCATTTCAATTTTTCTTCAGCATTTAGATCCCCAGCAATTTGATTATCAACCTTATAGGTATGGCTGGCCACGGCTTTATGCCCCACATCCTACTATCATTGGCAAGGCAACATGGTTTTGTAAAGAATACAATGAATTATATTCACTAATAGGCAAAAAACTTTGCGGTTTAAGAATGTACCTATAGCCCACAACTATTTCTATCAAACTTTAAAAAGCAGGGAAATTGGGCAGCTATAGTGAAAGCACGAGGGGAGCAGGAGACCTGAACTCCTCTCTGAGATATTGTACTGCCCTACAAAGTTGTCAAAATGCAAACACCATTTGGGTTGGTCTTTCACAGTCCAATCCACTTCCTGTGTAGCTTGGAAGAATTTGGTAACATGTGCCTCTGAGCATATGGTGAGTGGTGGCAACACTTGCCATCTCCAAAGATAGAGAATTATATTTTTGTATGTTTGCTGGTGTTCTTCTTACTTTGCTTCTTTCCTGTGTTATTAATGTTTCTACAGAGAATCTATACTAGAAAATTTTATTTCCCTCATTATTCATCCCAGAAATCTGTGTCAAATTTATTTTTATTAATTTCAAAGCCTTTTTATTGGTCAGTGTCATATGATGGTGAAGACAGCCTTTTGTGTTTCAAATTGGAGGTTATGTTCTATTTCTATTGTGGGTGCATTAACAGTGGAATTTGGACCTGTAGTTTGATGAAAAATCAGACTGATTCCAATATGTTGCTACTTCAGCAATGACTCTAGCTGCTGGAAAAAAGATGATGCATATTTTCAGCCTGCTATGTTTAAACCACTTCATTTAAGGCAAGGTGGGCACAGTCAATTAAAAACATAGAGCACACCTAGCATTTTGCTAGAATATATTTCACCTACCACTGTTTTATCTTGTGCAAACTGAGACACTCCTGAGGTCCACTGGAGACTATTCTGCAGAAGTCAGTGCCATTATTATGTTTGGAGATTTTTTAGTATACATTTTGCAAAGTGTTGCTGTACTTCACATATTCACAAAAATAGAAACAAAAGAAAATGATTTCCTATAGGAAACGTCATTAAAATTGCAAAGGAAATCAGACATATTCAGAGTGACCATCTGAACTATATCAACTGTCTTAATAATGTTGCTTCCTCCCTGCTAAAACAAGATCAGCACAGCACATGTCTTCTTTCTATTCTTTGGGCTGATTGCAGGTGTTGCCACCACTCACCATATGCTCAGAGGCACATGTTACCAAATTTTTCCAAGCTACACAGGAAGTGGATTGGACTGTGAAAGACCAACCCAAATGGTGTTTGCATTTTGACCAATTTGTAGGGCAGTACAATATCTCAGAGAGGAGTTCAGGTCTCCTGCTCCCCTGGTGCATTCACTATAGCTGCCCAATTTCCCTGCTTTTTAAAGTTTGGTAGAAATATCTGTGGGCTATAGGTACATTCTTAAACCGCAAGGTTTTTTGCCTATTAGTGAATTTCCCTGCTTTTTAATCTGGGAGGTAAGAGATGGGATCCTGTGCAAGTTAGCACCAGCAGTAACAGAAATAGTTCAGCAGTGTATTTTAAATGTTATATTACCATCAAGAATATCTTTACTTTTAGAAGAGGGCCATGGCTTAGTGGCAGAGAACATGCTTTGCATGCAAAAGTCCCAACATTCAATACCCAGTATCTCCAATTAGGACTGGGAGAGTTCCTTATCTGAAACCTTGTCAGTCAGTACTGAGGTAGATTGACCAATGGTCTGACTTGGTAAGCAGCTTCCTATGTTTCCTATACTCTACAGGGGATACACAAAGAAATATGCTTGACACCCTTTCTTTAAACATTGTACATCTTGCAATCTATATTACTTTGCAAAGTATCAGCAGTTACTACCTCTTCTGCTTTAATCTCTGAATGGCAGTCATAGGGCTCGCTATGACAGATTATACACTTAAGAAGCAACTGTGAGTTCTGACATTCTTAAATCTGAAAAGAGTCTGTGAATATGTGAAGTACAGCAACACTGTACAATTTACATTAAAAACCTCCAAAAACAATTGTTGGATAATATGCAAATTTCTAGGTGTGCTTTATGTTTTGTATAGACCATGCCCATATAGCAGGTTAAACACATGCATCTTGGCCAGGCCAAGTTTCCTGTACGTCTTCATTCTTCCACTCCAAGCCTTGGGGAAATAATAATAATAATAATAATAATAATAATAATAATATCCATTCCTTTAAAACCTTGAATCTTCAGATCAAAATAAATCACACTATATATTATAGTATACAATATGATACATATACATATTAAAGTGACTTTTTTATTGTATTAAAATAACATTCTATTCTATATAATTAGTTTCTGGATGGCATTTGCATTTCCTTGGGCTGGTGTTTGGACCTAGCTTACAGTACCTTGCATTTTGTAGGTCACGCTGATTTCAATTAGTGAGCAAAATCCATGAAGCTATTTTATCCTGATCCGCAACATAGGCCCAAGAGGCCAAGACTTATATACTCTTGATTAGCAAGTGTACAAGGTCTCAGATAAAGTGCACAGTGCTTCTACATCAGATCCCTTTGTAAAGTAGAAATGCCAGGTATTGAGTATGGGACCTTCTGCATACAAACTGTGTGGGTCCTGCCTCTGAGCTAGGGGCCCCCTCCCAGCCAGACTCTTCTTATTATATTTCTATTTTGGGTGCATTAACATTTGCATCTAAGCCTGCCACTTTGATATAAAATCAGACTTACAATATGCTGCTACTTAAGCAATGAATCTAGCTGTTGGAAAAAATAAACTTTGGTTTGCAAAGATGTATGCCTTCAGCCTGCTATGCTTAAGCTACTCTAGTTAATGAAGGGTGGGCATGGTCCATTAAAAACAGAAACCACACTTAAAATTTGCATATTTTTATTTAATTCACCTCCTACTATTTTATGTTGTGCAGCCTGAGACACTCCTCATGTCCATTGGACATTATTCTGCACAACTGGCAGTACCATTATTGCACAATTGTTTTTCCAGCTTTTTTTTAGTGTTGGAAAGTGTTGCTGTACAGCACATACAGTATTCACAGACACAAAAGCAAAAGAAAATAATATACCATAGGAAACTTCACTAAGATTGCAAAGTAAATCAAACATATTTAAAGTGAATATGTGAACTACATCAACTGTCTTTATATTCTTGCTTCCTCCCTGCTCAAACGAGACCAGTACAGCACAGCACATTTCTTGTTTCTGTTATTTGGGCAGATTGCAGGTGTTGCCAGCACTCATCATATGCTCAGAGGCACATGTCACGAAATTCTTCCAAGCTACACAGGAAGTGCATTGGACTGTGAAAGAGCAACTCAAATTATGTTTGCATTTTGACAACTTTGTAGGGCAGTACAATATCTCAGAGAGGAGATCACGTCTCCTGATCCCGTGGTGCATTCAGTATAGCCGCCCAATTTTCCTGCTTTTTATAGTTTGATAGAAATATCTGTAGCTATAGCTATATTCTTGAACCGCAAGGATTTTTAACTATTAGTGAATTTCCATGCTTTTTATAATGGAGGTAGGGTTCCCTTGCACGTTTAGCATTCCTTTGCAAGTTTGCTGAGAATGATGAGATCATTCCTTCTCAAGCTTGGGGGAGGTAATGAGCATGGTACCAAAGGGCTCGGTCCTGGGCCCAGTACTCTTCAATGTTTTTCTAAATTACTTCAATGAGGAGGTGCAGGGAACTCATATCAAATCTGCAGATGATACAAAATTGAGAGGGGTAGCTAATATCCTGGAAGATAGAAACAAAATTCAAAGTGCTCTTAATATGCTGGAGCACTGGGCTGAAAAGAACAGAAAAAAGAACAGAATGAAGTTTAATAGGGATAAGTGCAAAGTTCTACACCTAGCACGAAGAAACCAAATGCACAGTTATAAGATGAGGGATACTTGGCTCAGCAATACTACATATGAGAAGGATTTTGGGATTGTTGTTGATCACAAGCTGAATATGAGCCAACAGTGCAATGTGGCTGCAAAAAAGGCAAATTCTATTTTAGGCTGCATTAACAGAAGCATAGTTCCAAATTACATAAAGTATTAGTTCCCATCTATTCAACACTGGTTAGGCCTCATATTGAGAGTTGCATCCAATTCTAGACACTGCACTTTAAGAAAGCAAACAAACAGGAGCAGGTTCAGGGAAGGACAAGCAGAATGATCAGGGGACTGGAAACAAAGCCCTATGAGGACAGACTGAAAGGAATGGACATGTTCAGCCTTGAGAAAAGAAGATTGAGGGGATATATGATAGCATTCTTCTTCAAAGATTATCACACCGAAGAGGGCCAGGATCTCTTCTTGATTGTCCCAGAGTGCAAGATACGGAATAATGGGCTCAAGTTGCAGGAAGCCAGATTTTCAGTTCAATGGGATTTACTCCCATGCAATCCTGTTTAGGATTGCAGCTTCAAATTTCATAAAAAATATATTTAACATGATGTGCAAATCTGTGCATCTGTCTTGCTGACATTTTCTTTTATAATATAGAAACTGCTGTATCTGAAATACAAGGAAGCATTAAAGGTCCGATAATTTGATATGCTGTCTGGCAGAAACCACAGACAATTCCAGATCTAAGGTTTCCACTTTTCCTTATTCTTATTTCTTTTAATGGAAAGAGACTGGTTATATTTTTGGCACTCAGTTCATATGAAGCGAGAGCCAGTGTAGTGTAGTGGTTAAGTTGTTCGAGTACGACCTGGGCGACCAGGGTTCAAATCCTCACATAGCCATGAAGCTCACTGGTGACCTTGGGCCAGTCACTGCCTCTCAGCCTCATGAAAACCCAATTCATAGGGTCGCCATAAGTCGGAATCTTGTTATACAATTTCTTGGTGCAAAGTATTGTTCAATCAATAATAAACTCTGTAGCAGAAATGGGTGTCTCTGTTCCCTGGCGTTAATTAAAGTAAAACCTTCCTTTCCTACAAACCCTTAATCTCCACCTGGATACAGGATACAGAATGAAAAAATGGTGGGTTTTTTCCATCCTTCCTCATGAACATGCTAAAACCACGTTTCCACTGAACAGTCTTTGACTGACAAGGAAGACAGAGAAATTTTGCTGTAATCTACATCCTTTCCCCTCATTTCTCCAAGCTTCTCTTGTTTTTAACAGCTTGTTAATGTTATGTCTACTCCTCACCCTATTTAATTTCTTGGGGGGAGGGGGTACAAAACACTGCCTCTTCTTGTTTTGTCAGATTCAAGTAGTGTTTGTCCAATCAGAATGATTCAATTGCTCATGCAAACTAAAAGACTCCTACTCAGCACACTATGACTTTAGTTCCACTGTTGGAGCCTTGAGATCAGATACTGTATGAACACAGTACCAGTGACAGACTGAGAATACTGTAACCAGAGCAGACAGAACTGTGAGAAGACACATTTTATAACGTGGTACAACAGAAAAATAAGAGGTAAGCTAGTGCGTGCTGGGAGGACACAATGAAGAGAATCCTATGGCCCTTGCACTTGTGCAACTGCACTGGTACAGCCATTAAAGTCAAGTACAAGGGTGTTGGAAGGCAGAGCTGGGGTCCCAATCCCGGGGAGCTGGATCCCGGAGAGTTGGGAGAAGAGTATTCGGATGGATGGCAGAGGGAAGGGGGAGGAACTTTCCCCCTTTGGAGCGAAGACGAAACAGAGGAACTGCCAGTGATAAGGTCGCTTAGCAACGGGGAGCCTGAGCCCTCCCTAGACATTCTCACGCCTCCCCCTCTTTCAGGCTCAGAGCAAGAGGGGAAAGAGGGAGGGCTGCTCACAGCTAAAAAGCGGGGAGGCAGCTTACCATCAGCCCCTCCCCTATCCCCCATCCTGGAATCGGAAACTTCAGAAGAGGAGGGGGTGATGCTTCCCCCCTCACCGCGCACACGCAGACAGCTGAAAAGACAGGAGAGAAGGGGGGAAGGCGGGCATTACCTGAGGGGCAGTTAAGGAGGAGCGAAAGATTGCGGGCCCGTTTGGCCCCTTCTTAAAGAACAGGCGGGAAGAAGTCCCTTGCTCTGTCAACTTTCTCCCAATGCCGCAGGACCTGTATCCCTGTATTGCTTCATGAGAAAACGCAGTCTTTGTTTGGACATTACCCTAATAAAACACGAATTAACTACAGCCGTTGGTCTGGTTCCTGAGTCACATCCTGGGCCTGACAGCTTGACAGAGCCACCTAAATCACCCTCAACGCTCTCTTCACTTGACTGGGACAAGATGTCAAAGGGAGCAGCGGGGGGCACGAACCCCACTTCTGAGATGGAAGAAGTGGAACTCTTGAGGACTAAGGTAGCTGATTTGCAGACGGATGTTCAAGCCCTGCTAGCAGCAGTCAAGGCGCTGAAGACGGATAATCAAACCTTGAAGGCCACGATAGACCAGATGCGAACAGCCCCTCCAGCTGCCGTAGTAAAGGTTCCCATTGGATTGCCCCCAAAATACGCGGGACAAAGTGATCAGTTGGCAACTTTCGTGGCTCAATGTGAGTTATATCTGGATGTCAGGCACACGGAATTTCCAGATGATGGGGCTAAAGTAGCTTTCGTGATTAGCCTCCTGGAGGGAGAAGCTGCAAAATGGGTGACTCCGTATCTCGTGAGAAAGGATACTGTCTTAGGAAGGTACAGAGGATTTATACAGGAGATGACCGAGATGTTTCAAGACCCGCAAAGGGCTGAAACGGTAGCGCGGCAACTAGGAGCTCTGAAGCAAGCTAAAGGGACTGTTTCCAAGTACACTAACGCTTTTAAAATTCTGTCCCAGGAAACTGGTTACAATGATGCCGCCCTGATGTTTATGTACTGGAGTGGATTAAATGCTGAAATCCTGGATGAGTTGGCCAGGACCTCCCCCCCCGCTGACCTACCAGGGCTCATCCGGCTATGCCTACAGATAGATCACCGGATGGAAGGAAGGCGCCTGGAAAGGAAGCAGGAGGTCCCGAGATACTCAGCCTCGGCATCCCGCAACAAGACCCTTCCCACTGCAGGGATGGCAGGTAATGCAACTGAGGGACAGGGAGGGGCTAGGCCAAGACTGTCGGAAGAAGAAAAGGAAAGACGACGCTGGGAACGTTTATGCTTTTATTGTTCAAAGCCGGGCCATGTGGCCAGAGACTGTGGACCGAAAGGGGGGAAAGCCGAGCTGTCGGGAAACTAGAACACCCAGTCCACGTGCAGGCCGGTGGACTGGGGGCAGCGTTGTATAAAGGCCCCCCAACGATCCAACCTCCCTCAAAGGGGGTGTTGGTCTTGCCTATTTGGATTACAACTTCCAGAGGAGTGGTGTTTAATTCCACTGCCTTAATTGACAGTGGAGCCTCCACAAATTTTATTGATGCAAAGTTAGTCAAGCATCATGGAATTTCCTGGTGGAAACTTGACGCTCCCCTAGCTGTGGAGACTATCGATGGGAGACCCCTGAAGTCAGGAGGGGTGACACAAGCCACGGAGGAAGTGAAACTTCAAATCCCTGGGCACGAAGAGTTCATTTCGCTATACGTGTCAGATCTCTCGAACTTTGAGGTGATTCTGGGAATGCCCTGGCTAGCAAAGCATGAACCCAAAATAAGTTGGAAGGAGGCGGTGGTGTGGTTCACCTCACAGTATTGCCAGGAGAACTGTCAACCTGAAGGAATCAAGAACACCTTAGCGGGGGCAGGGCAAGAGATCGAGCAAGTGACCCTGCCGCCAAAGTATGAAGAATTCAAAGATGTGTTTGATGAAAAAGAGGCAGAGACTTTACCCCCCCACCGCCCTTACGACTGTGCGATTGACCTAGTGCCAGGAGCCAGCATCCCATCAGGGAGAATCTACTCTCTCACAGAGAATGAGAGGGAGGCCCTGAAGGAATTCCTGGATAAAAACCTGAGGCGAGGATTCATATGCCCCTCACAATCCCCTGCTGGAGCGCCACTATTGTTTGTGAAAAAGAAGGGGGAGGAACTCAGACCCTGTAACGACTATCGCGCATTGAACCAGATCACCATCCCCAACAGCTACCCGCTGCCCCTGATCTCAGAGTTGCTGGACCGACTGCGCTCTGCAAAAATCTTCACGAAGTTGGATTTGAGAGGAGCGTACAATCTGATCAGAATGAAGGAAAACAGGATTCTTGACCGCTTACGGACAGTATGAATACCTGGTTCGGGCTTTGTGGAAGTCCAGGAATTTTTCAAAAATTCATGAACGACGTGTTTAGAGACTTGTTGGACACGTATGTAATCTGTTACTTAGATGATACCCTGGTGTTCTCAAAGAACCAGGAAGACCACGACCAGCATGTGAAGACGGTGTTGAAGAGACTGAGAGAAAATCACCTGTATGCTAAATTAGAGAAATGTGGATTTGACCTCAAGTCTCTAGACTTCCTTGGATATCGAATCTCAGCGGAAGGCGTGGAGATGGACCCAGGGAAAGTAAGCTGCATATTGGACTGGGGCCAACCTGTCACCAAAAAGGATGTACAACGGTTTTTGGGGTTTGCCAATTATTACAGAAAGTTCATTCCAGGGTTTTCCAAATTAACAGCTCCTCTGACTGACTGTTTAAGGGGGAAGAAGAAGTTTCAATGGACAGAGAACGCCACCGAGGCCTTTGAGGAGCTGAAGAGAAGGTTTGCTACTGAGCCCATTCTGCATTTTGCTGATCCGAACCGCCCTTTCGTAGTGGAAGCAGATGCTTCAGATTTTGCCATCGGGGGGGTCCTGCTACAATTAGACCAAGAAGGGAAGGAGCTGCACCCCTGTGCGTACTTCTCTCGGAAGTTAAAGCCTGCCAAGAAGAACTACACAGTTTGGGAGAAGGAGCTGCTGGCCATCAAGGACTCTTTTGAAAACTGGAGACAATACCTAGAGGGGACCTCTCATCAAATTGAAGTGCGCTCTGACCACAAGAATCTTGAAAGCCTCCAAACAGCCAGAAAGCTGAACCAGAGACAGATAAGATGGTCCCAGTTCTTCACTAGGTTTAACTTCCAGATTACTTACCATGCCCAAGCCAAAAACCAGAGAGCTGATGCCTTATCCAGACAGCCACAATACAAAGAAAGTGAATCCGAGGACCAGCCTCAGTACGTAATCCCGCCAGAGAAATTAACGTTGGGAGTATGCCAGCCTTCATGGGAAGAGGAACTCAAAAAGGCACAACAAGAAGATGCAGACATGCTAAAATATCAGCAGGAGACGGGACAAGGTCAAGACTCAGAAGTAACCTTTCACTGGAGAAATGGACTGTTATGGTTCAAAACCGCCAGATATGTGCCAGAAGGGGAATTAAGGCTCAGAATCCTATGCCAGTGTCATGATTCCATCACAGCGGGACACTTTGGGATTTACAAGACCATTCAGAACGTGGCCAAGGACTTCTGGTGGCCTAAAATGCGTCGGGATATTGAGAGTTATGTAAAGTCCTGCTCTGTCTGTCTGCGGACAAAAACACAAACAGGGACACCAGCAGGACTGTTACAACCGTTGCCTGTCCCACACAAACCCTGGAAGGACCTCTCCATGGATTTTATAACTGATCTACCCAGGTCCCAAGGAATGACAGCCATCTTAGTAGTGGTGGATCTACTTACCAAAATGGCACACTTTCTTCCTTGTGCAGGGGCCTTAGAGGCTAAAGAAATGGCCAAGTTATTCATAAAAGAAGTCTACCGGCTGCATGGATTGCCAAACAGCGTAGTCTCAGACCGAGGAACTCAGTTCACAGCCAAATTTTGGAGAGCAATGTGGAAACAGTTGCAGACGGAATTAAAACTCTCCTCCGCCCATCACCCCCAGACAGATGGGCAGACGGAACGCTTGAACGCCGTTTTGGAAAGATATTTACGAAGTTATGTGTCCTATCAACAGACTGACTGGGTATCATATTTGCATTTTGCAGAGTTCGCCTACAACAATTCTCTGCACTCCAGCACTCAACAAACCCCGTTCTTCGCTAATTATGGATTCCATCCTAAAGTCTTTCCAAGCAGCTCAGAAGGAATGCTGGTACCGGCAGCTGAGAACTTCCTTAAGGAATTGCAAGCGGCGCAACAGACACTGAAACAGCAGTTAAACGAAGCCAAAACGGAGTACAAGCGAGTTGCTGACCTGCACAGGAAGGAGGGCCCCCCCCTTCAACCGGGAGACCAGGTATGGCTGTCCACCCGCTTCCTCCAGATGCCGGGCAAATGTAGAAAATTACAAGACAAGAGGGTGGGTCCTTTCGAAATAGAAACTCAAATCAATCCCGTGGCGTACCGACTGAAGCTGCCTGACACGTTTAAAATACATCCTGTGTTCCATCGATCCCTCTTAACGAAAGCCGCCCTTCCCAGTGAGTTACGGCCGGAGGAACCTCCCGGAGCTCCACTCCTGGTAAATGAGCAGCTTGAGTTTGAAGTTGAGGAGATCTTAGATTCCAGGATCAGACGCCACAAGCTGCAGTACTTGATTCACTGGAAAGGCTATGGGGTGGCTGACAGATCATGGGAAGATGCAGCTGATGTGCATGCTCCAGAATTGGTAAAACTTTTCCATCAACGTTTTCCCCACCGTCCCAAGCCAGACAAGGGGAGGGGGGCACAGCCTGGGAGGGGGGATGGTGTCGGAAGGCAGAGCTGGGGTCCCAATCCCGGGGAGCTGGATCCCGGAGAGTTGGGAGAAGAGTATTCGGATGGATGGCAGAGGGAAGGGGGAGGAACTTCCCCCCTTTGGAGCGAAGACGAAACAGAGGAACTGCCAGTGATAAGGTCGCTTAGCGACGGGGAGCCTGAGCCCTCCCTGGACATTCTCACGCCTCCCCCTCTTTCAGGCTCAGAGCAAGAGGGGAAAGAGGGAGGGCTGCTCACAGCCAAAAAGCGGGGAGGCAGTTTACCATCAGCCCCTCCCCTATCCCCCATCCTGGAATCGGAAACTTCAGAAGAGGAGGGGGTGATGCTTCCCCCCTCACCATGCACACGCAGACAGCTGAAAAGACAGGAGAGAAGGGGGGAAGGCAGGCAGTACCTGAGGGGCAGTTAAGGAGGAGCGAAAGATTGCGCGCCCGTTTGGCCCCTTCTTAAAGAACAGGCGGGAAGAAGTCCCTTGCTCTGTCAACTTTCTCCCAATGCCGCAGAACCTGTATCCCTGTATTGCTTCATGAGAAAACGCAGTCTTTGTTTGGACATTACCCTAATAAAACACGAATTAACTACAGCCGTTGGTCTGGTTCCTGAGTCACATCCTGGGCCTGACAAAGGGCTACATGATTGTCCTTAGCATGTCCTCATGTCTACTGGACGCTATTCTGCAGAATCGTCCATGCCATTACTCCACAGCTGTTCTTGAAGGTTTTTAACATAAATTATACAAAATGTTGCTATACACATATTTACAGAAAGAAAAACAAAAGAGTTTACCACAGGAAACTTCATTAAAAATGAAAAGTAAATCAAATAAAATGAATATCTGAACATCAACTGCTTTAATATTGTTGTTTGCTCCCTCCAAAACCAAGACCACTACAGTGTATACAGCCACTCTTGTGGCTGTATAATGTCTTGTTGTTGTTATTTAGACGGATTGCCGGTGTTGCCAGCACTTACCATATGCTCAGAGGCACATGTCACCAATTTCTTCCAAGCTACACAAGAATCCAATAGAAAGGCTGAACATGTTTTGTAATTATGTCACATGCTGTTACAAGAAATCTAAACCTAAATAACGCTCCGCTCACCCGTGCAGCACAATAGTAGCATTAGAAAAAAGATTAAAAACCACATATATAATATGAATGACACTGGCTTTTAAAATTTCACCAAGATACCTTTTCGTTATGTTTCTATTTATTGCCTAGATTTAATGTTGCATTTTATGGCTTCTATTTTCTTTTTAACATGATCTAATCACCAGTGGCCAAAACCTTTTTTTAAAAAACAGCATATACATTTTATAATATAATAAAATATTTTAAAATAAGCATTCCTTATTTTAGTCTTTTATGTCTTCCCACCACACATCAGCATCCTAAAAACATCCCTTATCTCAGAATACCATCAGGCAGGACAGCTCAGATTTCTGGAGGGGGGAAGGAAAGAGCTGACCAAATCCATTTTTAACAGGTCGGATATGCACTGCACTCCTTGAAAGTAGTGGGCAGAGAAACACTTTCACACAGCAACTCCTACAAAGCAGCTACAGTTTTTTAAATAAAAGATTTCACCATTTCACTCGCACGCGTTGGCTGGCTGGCTAGCATGGAAACGGCAACAGTAAGAGGTGCTGTAGCCAGGAGAGAGAAAAAGGGGAGGGGAAGAATAACGAGGCCCATTTCCCTCGTTGAGGAAGCTCTGCTGAGGAAAACAAGGGGAGGCTGTGCTTGTTGATATTTCATTTCCAGCAGTCGTAGCCGCCTCAGTTAGTTCACTCCTGACGAAAAGGAGGAGAGACTGAGGGGCCAGAGAGAGATAGAGTAACAGAGAGAGAGGACCTTGCTCATTCCACCTCCTTCCGTTGTCTGTCTCCTTCCTCAGTTGGCTGCCTCTCAGGGAGTGTCCGTGCCACAGAGAAACAGTAAAACACACACAGACATTATCACTCACCTCCACAGCTCTTCACCTCCACGCTGCTGCTGCTGCCTTCACACTTGCCCTCCACATGGTCTGGCTCTCCACTTAGAAGGGGGAAGGGAACTGCCTTCGACTGCGCATGCGGTACGTTATAACCCGGTCCAATGCATTTTTTAAAACATTAATTAAAAATAAACTATGCCGTTTTTTAAATTTAAACCTACTTCAGATGAAGTACTGTGTATGGGGCAAGCTCAGGGATTTGATTAGGGATACCTTACAGTCATCTCTGAGTTGTAATCAATGACAACAGATTATGTCAATTTCAAGGGAAAAAAGTCCAAACGGCTTCTAGTTTTTTTTCCTCCCATTTTTCACTTTAACCTGTGGATTCTCCGTGGGGGGTTGTGTATCACCAAAAAAACTTCCAGAGTTGTAGAGCAAGCGATTCTGAATCCAACAGTATAAGACTTGTGTTTGTTTTGAATTGGGACTATACAAAGCACCAGAAAGGAGTGGGGGGGGTATTTTCATTTAACATGGTAGAACGCGAAAAATCCCTGCTGACTATAGTATACAGCCACTCTCGTGGCTGTATAATTCCATAACTGTAACCAAACTTCTGTATGGAGAGTAGTGTTCAGGGGTCATACCCAAGCCATTTGGGAGTTTCAAGCAGGATGGTCTACTTTGCATTATGACCAGGGGAACATATATCCAGTTCTTTTGCGACAACGCCCTTATATTCTTCATTGGCTTTGTCGGAATCCAGATGATTTTGATGTACTTTTGGGGCCTGTCCCAGATGAAGATTAGTGCAGGCTAGGCAGTCAGAGATAAGGGGGTTATTTTGTTTTTTCTTTAATCATTCATTTAGTAGTCCTCTATCCTTTAGTAGTCCTTTAATAGTCTTTTAAAGTTTGTATGAAGAAATTTGCTCTGTTTGGCTAAGCAAGTGATTAAAACGGATAGAGAATGTGAGGGTGAGAGAAGGGAGTGCAGAGGTGGTCCTGGAAGTTTTAAGCTTCCCTATAGCAGGCAAAAGCATAGTGACATCACCTTTAATAAAGGGTGGTATGTGGAGGAACAAGGGTAGTTGTTAAGATTGAGGCATACAGGATGTAGACAGAAGGTTTGAGATATGTGGAGAAACAGTGAAAAGGTAAAAGAGTCAGTGACTATTTGTGGTGGGTAAGGAATGTCTTGAGCAAATTAATGGATTGACTTAAAGGGGGGAAAGAATAATTTGTGTTTAATTTTCTTTAAAAATAACCCTCTTGAAATGCCGACCTGTAGATACCAAATTAATGGTCATACCAACAAATTACTGAAGCATCCATTTTTTTTCCTAATTCACATTTACCAATGACACAAATTAATAGATTCCTGGCTAAAAGCTTTGAGGAAGTTATGCATACCGCCTAAAGCACAAAAGGGAGGGGCAAGTTTTGCAGTTGGAGTTTCAAAAGGATATTCAGGGGGGGAAAGGAAAAGTTAGTTTTTGCATTCCCCTCATGTCTAAGTAATGCTTTTTAAAAGCTTTTTCTTTGCTGTCTGATGCATGAATATTAAGCATAAGTTTGCCTAGGTGATATAAGAATGTAGCTGAAGGTGAGAGCATGTGTAAAGATGGATAGAGTTAGAGAATGGGGAACTGTGTTAAAAAACATTCCCTATGAAGAGTAGGCAAAGGCATCAATCAGTTGGTGCAAAAGCTAGGTATTTTCTAAAGAAAGCTCCATAAGGGGAAGTTAAGGCTACAATGATTGAGATACAGTATGTTGTGAAGGTGTGTGAAGAAGGCTGGAGAGCTGGGTTGAAGGATTAGGAAATGTAACTATTTGTCCAGGGGCGTCACTACCGGGGTGCGGAAGGTGCGGACCGCACCTGGGTGACACCCTGAGGGGGGTGACACCCAGAGCTGCCCTGCCCTGTGCCGTTGCCTGGCAAAGGAGCCAAGAAGCGCTCCGGGTCGGCGCAGCCAACTCCTCCTCGGAGGCAGACAGGCGAGACTGAAAGCAGGCACCCGCTTGCTGGCAGTGAAGCCGGGACAGGCCTTCCACCGCCAGCCTGGAGTGTGTGGTGAGTGCGTGCATGTGCGCACATGCAAAAACAGCCACCCCCATCCATGCACCTGGGAGGGCGCGCACCGGAGGTCCACACACCCCCACACTCCCGCTAGTGACGCCACTGTATTTGTCTGCTTATTTTGTAGGTATCAAAGGTTTGAAAGGGTTAGGAAATGTTTTATTGGCAATTATTAACTAAAAAGGGAGCCAGCAAACAGTTAATAACAACCAATTCCAACCTCCTCTTTCCCCTGCTCTCTGAAGGGAGAATTGCAAACTCAAGGCTAGGAGTAAAAGCAACCCCTCCTTTCTCTAGTCCGTTTTAAAAACAGTATGGCTATAGACTTTTTTTTTTCAATTCATTCTGAAGAACATTTGAGTATACAGATTGAAACACATTTTTCATGCTTTTAGCTAGCCCAACCATTTCAGTTTACCATTTCTTCTGGTGATATTTAAATTTACTAACTGTGCTAATTCTTTTCAGCCAAAAAGTCATGACCAACGAAAATATTTGGTTCTGTAGATGCCTTATTATAAGGTTTTGTTTGCTTGTCTGTTATGTAGTAAAAATGTTTTACACCGGTGATGGGGGATTTCCCTCCCTCCTTTCTCGGCATTTTGAAGAGGGAGGCATAATTTTTGAAGTATTTTTGTTTTGTTTTGTTGTTGTTTATCCTTTACGTTTTATTTTACAAACTTTCTGGAGCTCTTTTTTTCATTTTAGTTTTTGTCTTAACTTTGAACCTGACTAAGACAGCTTCTTCCTGCTCGAGGCACAGGAGGTCCCATGTTTTTCCCTATTAAGCAATTACATCAAAATGCCTTACATCAAATCAGATACTGCCTTTTGCTGCTAGCTTTATCTGCTTTGTAATGTGACCATGCTTATGGACCAGTATAGCCTTTTCCTTATCATCCTTTTCCTGGGCCCACAACGATTTTCTGATTCAGGGTGCAGCCCAACATAATAGAACTGGAGGACATCTCTCTGCAGAATGCTGTCACCACCTTTGGCACAACAAACACCTCCTTTTTTCAGAACATTAACACCCCAAGTTGTGAGGATCTCTGTAAGGCAGCCTTATTGATGTTTCTGTTGTCTGATTTTTCTCTTATCTACTTTTCTTCAGCCAGCGTTCTTTCACCCCTTCTCCTTTTCTAGCCACCTAATTGCCATGAATATTGGCTTTCGACTAATCTTATTCCTTTAATGTGTATATGTTCTGCATCTTTATGTTAAAATATGCTGTTTTGCCATGGGAAAGGGGGGATAGGTAGGCATGTATAGGGTAGGTAGGCATGTACAAGTATATGGTATGTACAGGTATGTACACAATTCAATGGCAAAACAACATTGCAACTTAGAGTTTGTTTATATGAGAACACACAAAGAGAAGGTGTTGTATTGTAGACAATTTAAGAGAGACATCAGAGATCAGTCTTCATCTTCTTTATTCCAGCCACATTCTGCTCCACCCGTTCAAACTCCTCCCCTTCCTGTTATATATCTCCCAGCCTTATTTTACTACCAATCCCAATATGCAATTCCCTTAGCACAATATCACATATCCCCTTTATCTAAGAAAACTACTTCCTAACACCCTACCAAACATATATGTAACACAGCAAACAATAACCAACCTAGTAACCTTCTTTGCTTTAGAAATTACATGACATAGTCTTTAGCCCACACTGGTGGTCGCCTGCTGCATGGCAACTGTTGATCAAGCGGGAGTTCTGGTTGGCAATTTTGTGCATGAGGCAATCCATTAGAGTAATCAGTGTGAACTAGGTTATCAGTAATATTATTCGCTGGATCACCACAATCAGGGGCCAGATGCGTAGCCTGCCCGATTTGGTCAGATGAAGTTGGGTCATGCTGAATAGGGGCCAGATGGCGGGCATTCCATATACGGCCGTCTGACAGTTTATAGGTGTATTTCGCTACTCTGGCAAGTACCTTGAAGGGGAGCGTAAATTGTGGTTCCCCTTTCCGCAGGATGCCTTGTTTCCTGACCCATACAAATGAACCACATCGTATCCCTGGTTCCTTAGCTCCATTTTGGCAATCTGCATACCTCTTATACTTTTGTTGGTTTTGGTGTACTATTTGTTTCATGCCTGGCTGTAAAGAAGCATCTAACTTAGGCATGAGTAGTCCAGCAACATTCAGCTTTGTGCACATCTCCCGTCCATGTAACAATTCAGCTGGGGACTTTTGTGTTGTGGCATGCCGGGTAGATCTATAAACTTGTAAGAAATCGGTGACAAAGGGTTTCCACACTTTACCTTCTAGTTCAGCCATTTGTAGACTTTGTTTCAAACTCCTATTAAAATGTTCCATCTCACCATTTGCCTGCGGATAGTAAATTGATGAGCGCCTGTGGCGAATATTTCTTTCTGACAGGAAAGTTTCAAATTCTACTGAGGTAAACTGGGTGCCATTGTCAGAAATCAGTTCCGTTGGATCTCCTTCTTGACTGAAAACTGCAGAAAGGAAGGTGATAACAGCAGCAGAAGTAGTGTGGGAAGTAAAAGCCAGGCCACTTACTAAAATAGTCTATAAGGGTAATGGCATAATGACAATCAGCACGTGACCTCTCAAATGGGCCCACAATATCAATGGCCAACTTCTCCCAAGCTGAATCAGGAAGTGGTACAGGCTGCAATGGTGGCACATGTGTGATTGCAGTCTTGTCATGACACTGGCAAGTCACACAAGATTTAATAGTATCTTCAACCTGCTTATCCATACCAGGCCACCAATATAAATCACGCAATCATTGCTTTGTTCGTACAATCCCTTGGTGTGTCTCATGGGCCAATTGTATCAATTTCGCTTGTAACTCTGGTGGGGCAATGAGACAATGAGTACCACGGATTACAAGACCATCATGTAGAGACAGCTCATTGCATATTTTAAAGAAAGGCAACAGAGTCTGATCCTCATTACGCATGTGGCGTGGCCATTTCCCTTCAAGGAAGTCCCGCAACTTGCCGTGTATTGGACAGGCCAAACAAGCAGCTGTAAACTGCTCTTTGGAAATGGCTGTCAGGGCAGGTGCAATGAGAGCAACCACTTCTGCATCATCTTCATGCTCACTGTCTGTTGACAGCAGAGGTAGGCCAGATAAACAGTCTGCTGTTACATTCTCAGTCCCAAGCCTGCACTCCATCCTGTATGTGAAAGCCAACAGCTTAGCTGACCACCTAGCAATTCTCATTCCAGCTCTCCCTAAACCTTTAGATGTCAGTAAGGTTGTCAAAGGGCTGTGGTCAGTGTGTAATGTGAATGTGCGACCCCACAGATATGTGCGCCATTTCTCTGTGGCCCAGACACATGCAAGTGCCTCTTTCTCAACTGTAGAGTATGACCTTTCTGCCCCTTGTAATGTCCTGGATGCAAATGCAACTGTCCTTTCTTGTTTGTCTCCATGAACTTGAGTTAGAACAGCCCCAAGCCCATAATAAGAGGCATCAGTAGTCACAATAGTAGGTAATGCTGGATCAAATAAGGCTAGCGCCAGGCTATGTACAATCAAAGACTTCAATGTGTCAAAACTGGTTTGTGCATCTGATGTCCAAGCCCAGGTTGTAGATTCATGGAGCAGCAGAAGTAGAGGTTCCACTATAGATGCGTAATCAGGCACAAATTTTGCATACCAAGATGTAAGACCCAAGAAGGAGCATAGTGTTTGTACATCTTTAGCTGGTGGGGCCTCTGTAACTGCTCTAACATGGTCTGGATCAGGTTTTAACCCATCTTGTGATATAATATGTCCCAAAAAAGGTAGCTCAGTCCATCTGAACACGCATTTAGAAAGGTTCAACTTTAATCCTGCATCAGCTATACACTGTAAAACGGCATGTAGTCATTCATCATGCTCTGCTGGCTTCTGTCCCACCACAATGATGTCATCCAAATAACACTGTACTCCTGATTGGTTCTTAAGGATGAGCAACATCATCTTTTGAAAAGCACTGGGGGGCGATGCTAAACCATATGGGACACACTTAAAATGAAACAACCCATCATGGGTGATGAATGCTGTGAGGTCCCTACTATCTTTATGCAATAAAACTTGATGATAAGCACTTTTCAAGTCAAGAGTAGAGAACACTGTGCCTCCCCCCTCAGTTCAGTGAAGACGTCCTCTATATGAGGGAGTGGGTGGCTATCAATTACCACTGCCTTGTTTGGCTCCCTCAAATCCACACAGAGACGAATACTTCCTGGGGTTTTTTTTGTATTACCACAATTGGAGAAACCCACTCAGAAGAATCAATTGCCTCAATGATGTCATTCTGCACTAATTTTTTAAGTTCCTGTGATACAGCCTCTCTCACAACAAATGGCAACCGGCGCAGCCTCTGTTGTACTGGCTTCACATTATCTCTAATTTTAACTCTGTGAATGAACCCCTTTGCACAGCCCACAGGTTCCTCCCCTCTGTGAGTGATTATAGTTGCAAGTGATGCTGGCTCCATAGTACTGTTGGAAGGTATTGAAGTGATAGTCCCATTCAGTACTTGCATATGCAATGCAACAAACAGGTCTCTGCCCAGAATGGGAGTTCCCTCTGGTACCACATAGAATTCAGCTGCCACAGCATTTTTCTCAAATGCTACTGTTGCTGCTAGACAACCAAGAACTGCAATTGGATTCCTTGAATAACTTATGAGACGCAGTTTAGGTGCTGTAAGTGGTGAGTTACAAAAGTATTGCATGTAAACTGACTTGGGTAGTATGGAAACTGCAGAGCCTGTGTCTAACATCAACTCAATATCCTGAGAAGTGTTTTCTGCAAGGGCAGACACTGTTACAATGCATGTTAATCTATCCACTATAGAGGCCTGAGCAAGATCATCCATGCTCAAAACAGTAACTTCTGGTACAGCAACTTCATTTGTAGGTTGCAAGGACTGGGTACTCTGGCAGACCTGTACAAAATGTCCTTTCTTTTTGCACTGTCTGCATTGAGCTTCCTTTGCAGGGCAGTTGTCATAGTTTGCTGCATGTTGTATTGAACCACAGCGGTAACATTGTACACATTTTGCAGGTTGCAAAGTTTTATTTGCACCATCTTTAACATTGCCCAAAGATCTTTTTGTTTTCTGCAGTTGCAAAGGCTGCACAGCCTGTACAGGTTCTGTCATGCTTTGACCCATTAACTTTGCTTCTGCCACTGCAGTTTCTATCTGGCTAGCAATTGTCATGGCTTTCTGCAGGGTAAGGTCAGGTTCTAGCAAGAGGCGTTCCCTGATGTGAGGCATCCCTGTCTTCTCTATCAACTGATCACAAATCATTTCCTCTGCCATATTTCCAAAATTGCAAGTAACAGCTAATTCTCTTAAAGCAGCAATATATTGATCTGTCTTTTCTCCATGCTTCTGTCCCCGCTGGTGAAATTTATAGCGTTCTGCCACAATATTGACTCTAGGCACAAAGAAATTCCTTAAAGCAGTCAAAGCTGTCTCATATTTATCATCCACAATAGGCAGAAGATTCTCTGAGCTTCTGCTCCCAAACAATGAATAAGTAATGCAAGCTTTCTTGCCTCTGGAAGTTCCTCATCATGAATGGCTAGTACATATGTATCAAACATTCTAATCCAAGAAGTAAATGGAATCACAGGCTCACCCGGGGTTTGAAGGAAAGGTGGTGGGGGAGACAAAGGCAAAAGCACCATCCCACCTTCATCACCAAAATTGTTGTATAGTAGACAATTTAAGAGAGACATCAGAGATCAGTCTTCATCCTCTTTTTTCCAGCCACATTCTGCTCCACCTGTTCAAACACCTCCCCTTCCTGTTCTATATCTCCCAGCCTTATTTTACTACCAATCCCAATATGCAATTCCCTTAGCACAATATCACAGAAGGCAAAATGATTGGTTGTATATTGGGAATGTTAACGATACCCATATGCCCTGGTTTTTGTCCTTTCTTACAATGGAACTCCAGAATCCCATAGATCTTAATCGGCATTCCATATTTCAGATTACACGGCTATAAAACAGACCACATAGCGATCAGGAGAACTCGTGCTGAAGTGGCCATGAGAAGAACACCAAACATGTCCCCCCTATGTTTAGAAACCCTTTCTGCATGTAAGGGTAGAGACACCCTTACTGTTGTGCCAGTTCCAGTGAGTCTCCACCTCTCCAGGTTTGGGCAATGGAAACAGTTTGCAGAAGGCTCAGGCATAGTCAGTGATTGGCCCAATGCTTTGCTTTTCTGTGGGTGGTCCAACTCTCTTTTCTGAAAATGGGGGCATAGTCACACTACAACCATTTTTACTTTAAAACTGGTTGGATCAGCTCAAGTGCATTTTCTAAAAATGCAGCTTCAGGCAGATTTTGCAACTGCTTGTAGATCAATCCCAGGGCAGATCGCAACAATAAAAACACATCATAAAATCAAATTGTAAAAAGAAAATAAACAGCATTAACATTGTCTAGTTCATGTCATCTGTTCCTTCCCAATACAGATACAGTCTGGGATAAAAATCTCCACTTAAAAGACTTGTTGAAAAAGGAAGATCTTCAATAGACGCTGAAAAGACAATAGAGGCAGTGCCAGCCTAATATGTTACAGGAGGGCAGGTGCTGCCATACTAAAGGCCCGATGGATCATATGGAACGGACCTACTGGTGAGATGGTATTATTCAAGAGGTGATGCCATTCAGTCAAGGATCACATTGGCAGTATCATAATGCCATGTCATTGCATAGCTGAAGCAGTGATCTCACCCTGAATAGGCTGCCCAGTGATGCTACATAGCCATGAAAATATCCCCCGTTCTATAATTAGCAACAAGAAAAAGCACCCATTGGTGCCAATGGGAGTTTCCCCCCCATCATTAATTGCAATGCAGGGGGCAATATTCATCAAGTTCATGCACTGGGAAGGGTTAAACCTCCTCTTCCTGCATACTGCAATTCTAATAAGTATTACCTCCCATCTTTAATATTAAACAAACAAAAAACACTGATGTGGATGACCAGCTATGCATTGAGCGGCCCATAGATGACATAGATGCAGATCACAGGTGGCACAGAGAGAAAGAGAATGTATTAATTATATAGAAATTTTTCATACAGAGCCACTTTGCTTCAAAGAGGCATACATAAGAAAAGATCACTGAAGGCACACTGTATTAGTATCTTGGCAAGTAAATTGCCATTATCACTCTGGACTGAATGGGATGCTGCTCAAAGTTCATTATTAAAAACTAAGTTAATAAATCATGAGACTCCTCCAAAACTCACACGCACAATGCCCAGCTTTCAGACAACAATAAGGCACAATTAAGCTGTGCCGGTGCCAACAATGCAAGCCACAATGATGGCCTTTAAACCCCATTAGACATATATCAGAGATTAAAACTGTCCTCATTTCATGGGTAATTATTTTATAGACTTTAATTAGGAGAGAGAAACAACACCATTGTGTAGCTAAAGTCCATTAACCAACACCACAGACTTGAAGACTGCCAGCATTTACGCTAATGTTGGCCCTCAAGAGAGATGTACTGTCCACATTAACATGACGAACATACCTTCATCCAGTCTCAGGATCACTTATTTAACACTGGCTCTTCTTGATCTAGCTGTTGCACAATGAGGTTAACATACCTTGGGGCCAATTGTCACAACCATTTGGTCTGTGGAAGGCTGCGTTGTGGATTTCTGCCTATATTACATTTCTTTTTCATGTTTCTGCCCCCAGCCCCAGGTAGAGTATCATACCCCCAACTAAGTAAGTCCATGCTTTCCCATTTTTCCCCCCATTGACCAATTGAACATTGCTTCAGAACTTGGGTTAATGATTTTTCTGCCTGTTGGTTGGAGGAATTAGAATGCACTGGGCTAGGTGCTGTATGATTTTGAATGGTATTCATATTGCTTCTTGTGTTTCTTATGTTGTATTTTACAGTATAACAATCTGCAGTCCATAGAATACAAATACAGTTAAAAATAAAAATGAATGAAGTTTGTGTACCACTGGTGGTCCACAGACCACAGTTTAGGAAACTAGGTTATCATCTAACTAGGCCAGAACCCCAGGCCTATGGGCCAAATGCAGCTCTCCATAACTCTTTGTCTGGCCATTGTAACTCTCCTCAGGCCTCACCCTTCACTGGCCCCGCTTTGCACCTTGCTTTGCTTGTGCCTGGTTTGAATGTACCCTTGAACTCAGATAATGCCTCTTGTAGGTCTGGATGGAGGAGAGTGAGCGGTGGGTGAATGTGTGTAGAAAGTAGCTCATGGTACAACAGTAAAATTTCCATTTGTTGCTCTGCTCACTTTTGCCTCTGGCCCAGCCCACCACTGACATGTGGCCCTCATAAGCTTGCCTGGAAGGGAATGCAGCCCTCAGGATGGAAACAGTTCCCCACTCCTGTAGTAGGCAATATAAGATCTCCCATGAAGATAGTGTACCTGTCTATCCTTCAGTGTGGGTTCTGACAGGATTTACACAGACCAAAGAAGAAAAAAATAAAAGGGGAAAGTCTTGAGAAAAGATCTTCATAAAATCTTGTTTACTTCAAACCACCAAACAATATTTACATGTTAACATGTAAAGGTCAGGGCCAGGAGCCATGAAAGCCTGGCTGCCCTTGGGCAGCAGATCTGCTGCCGGTGGGGTCGCCCCTTGGGGAGTCTCAAGGGCAAGGGCACTACCCCTTCTATTTTTTTTAACCAATCTAGAGGAGATTGATAGCAGGGAGGGCATATGGCACATGTGTAGTTCCTATGCAGGGTGAGAGTCACTGCAGTGAACTGAACAATAAGAGAAAGTTGCCACATGCCTTCAGAGTGAGAGTGCAACTGGCAGTAGTCTGGCCTGCCCTGAGTGTGAGACGGGTGGGGGGAGGAGATGTACCCTGCATGAAAGATTTTGAGTGGGTCTGACTGTTTCCAATTTTCTTGCAGTCCTACTGGAATAACTGGTTCAGGTAGGTATTGTTGGCAGGCTCTTGTTGTGTCCATATCAGGTGTTTAGGAGCAGTCTTAGTGAAGAGGAACATGGATGATGCCACCCCAATTTCAGTGATCATGCGTAGAGTAAGGTGGTAAACTACCATAGAAGACAAGGGCAAGGCTATCTACACCTTGTACCTTGCTCCCACTCCTCTCATGGACAGGTTCCTCGTTGCTCATCTGCATGCCCACTGGCCTGTGTGTGTTGTTGTTTAATGCCAGATCGGTACACAATAAGACTACACTCATCCATGATTTGATTGTGGATGAAGGTGCTGATTTGGTGTGCATTACCGATACCTGGGTGGGTGAGCTGGGAGGAGTTGATTTGACCCAGTTTTCCCCACCTGGATACTCAATGCAACACCAACACAGGCTGCAGGGACAGAGAGGAGAAGTTGCTGTGGTCTACAGAACTTTCATCTCTGTCACCAGGAAACCATACTGTCTTGAAGCTGGCTGTGAGGGCCTGCACCTGGCATTGGGCCAAGGAGACAGGAAACTAGGGTTGCTGCTGGTGTACTCTCCACCCTGCTGCCCGGCAGCGTCTCTGACCAAGTTGGCAGAGGCCATCTCGGCTGTGGTATTGGAAGGGCCCAGAATGATAGTCTTGGGTGATTTCAATGTCCATGCTGAGTTCCGGCTCGGAACTTCATGGCATCCATGACGACCATGGGGCTGTCTCAAGTTCTAATGCTCTGGCTCAGAACTCTAGTGTTCTGGCTTGGAACTTCATGGCCTCCATGACGACTATGGGACTGTCTCAAGCTGTCACCAGCCCAATGCATAGGGCAGGGCACATTCTCAATTTGGATTTGCTCCAGATGGAGGAAAGTGTGGTTTGAAGATCGGGGGGTGGATGTCACCCCGTTGTCATGGTCAGATCACTTCCTGGTGAAGTTTAGACTTATGGCTCTGATCCTCCCCTGCAGGGGTGGTAGACAGATTAAGATGGTCCACCTCAGGAGACTAATGGAATCCACAAGATTCCTGAATGCCTTAGGGGAGTTTCCAGTAGATAGAGCAGGTGACCCTGTCGAAGCCCTTGTCATGCTGTGGAACAGAGAGGCACATCAGGCTCTTGATACGGTTGCCCCTGAATGCCTTCTCCAGCATTGTGGAGCCCCGTTTCCACCTTGGTACACCAGTGAGCTAAGGGCAATGAAACAGGCTGGACGACGGCAAGAGTGCAAGAGACGAAAAACGTGCTGTGAGGCGGGTCGGGCATGAGTAAAACATCATAACCATGCCTACTGTGCAGCAATGAGGGCAGTACAGAAGGCCCACTTCTCTGCCACCATCTCATCCTCAAGTAGCCATCTAGTTCAGCTTTTCCATATTGTCAGGGGTCTATGGACATCAGCTCCAAGAAATGGAGTTTTAGACACTTCAGAGGCCCACTGTGAATTGTTTGCAAGGCACATTGAGGGTAAAGTTGCTTGCCTCCATAGCAATCTTGATGCCCCATCCACATCTACTGCAGGCCCCAGTGAGGTGTCCAGTGCAACACCTGCTGCAGATTCTTGGGAACAGTTTGAGTTGATGCGGCCTGATGATGTGGACAAGTGCTTGCAATGATGCAACCAGCAACGTGTCCTCTCGACCCATGCCCTTCTTAGCTAATTAAAGCTTGCCGGGGGGTTTGACTGAGTGGATCCAGGGTGTGGTCAATGCGTCATTGCAGGAGGGAGTGGTTCCAGCCACCCTGAAAGAGGCAGTGATCCAACCCCTTCTGGAAAAGCCCACCTTGGACCCATTGGTTTGTGACAACTACTACCAGGTCACAAATACCCCCTTCTTAGGGAAGGTGATTGAGAAGGTTGTGGCACAACAATTGCAAGTACTCTTGGATGAAACTGATTGTCTTGACCCATTCCAGTCTGTGTTCAGACCTGGTTATGCGAATGAATTGGCCCTGGTCATCATGATGGATGACCTTTATTAAGAGTAGGATAGGGAGAGTGACCTCTTGGCGGCTTTTGATACCATTGATCATGGTATCCTTCTGGGCCGACTTGGTGAGATAGGTATTGTAGGCACTGTTTTACAGTGCTTCTGATCCTACCTCCAGGGTCGTTTTCAGAGAATAGCATTGGGTGATTGTCTTTTGGGCCCCTGGCAATTGTGCTGTGGGGTGCTGCAGGGTATCATCCAGTCCCCCATACTGTTTAACATCTATATGAAGACTTGGGAGCAGTCATCAGGTGACTTGGGTCAAGGTGTCAGCAGTACGCTGACAATACCCAGCTCTGTAACATCTGAATCAAAAGAGACTGTGCAAGCCCTGAACTGCTGCCTGGATTTAATGGTGGGCTAGATGAGGGCCAATAAACTGAGTGTGAATCCTAGCAAGACAGAGACGCTGTGGGTTGGTGGTTCCCGAATCCGTATAATTGGTCAGTTGTCTGCTTTGGAATGGGATTGTACTTAGGGTTGCCAGGTCTCCGGTTTTCACCCAGAGACTCCAGTTTTGGGGTGTCCTCTCAGGGTCTCCGTGTGGGTCACCTTAATCTCCAGACTCGTAGCTTTCATCTAAAAAGAAAAGTTAGTCTGGTTCAAAAGATATAAACCAAAATGTCAGGCTCCAGCCCACAACTTCTGTTAGTACCATCCACTCTAATCCCTGCCCTTTCAGGTTTTTAGCCAATAAGTGAAGTCAGGGTTGTGATTGACAAGATTTCTTGACCCCAGGCAGTATCTAAACTCACAGTTTCCTTTTCCTGCTTGTCTCACATCAGGAATTCAATAAATATATAGCTTTCAGCAACATAAAGAGTACTTTCTGTGTACAGAATTGGGACTTGCTTCTGAGTAAACATGCATAGGATTGCACTACAACAGAAGATCACAGCAGGCAGGCATAAAAGTGTACATGCAGGGGGGGGTTAATTACTTGCAAAAATGGCATATTATACATTTTACCTGTCAAATAATTTTTGAACAGAAGTTTTAAAAATTGTACATGCTACAGTGTTATACTTTTCTAATTAAGGAATCAAACCAGTTTAAATTTTACTGGACTGTTGAAGAGGGCAGTTTATTTGTCTTATTCATAACCTGTTTTGAATACCTTCCCAATATGAAATTTTTCAGGGAGTAAAGCTGCAATGCTAATTCCACATACCTGGGAGCTAACCCCATTGAATTCAGTAAGACACTTTTGAATTGACATGGTTAGGATTGTGCTGTAAATCAATGGAACTTTTGAGTGAACATAGAAAATAATTGTATTGTAAATCTTTCTCCCCCTCCGATCCTTTTTTTTTAAGCAGTTAGGCAGGGCTTAGGTGTCACTGCTTTTATTTGGCAGGAAACTAATACTTATTTTTTAAAAAAATGTTCTGCAATGGCCAACTGGTTTTGACAATAAATTATTATATGGGATGTGTGTATTTTTACATATCCAGTTTATGTGTATAAGGAATATTTCCAACAGCCCTGTGAGATAGGGTTGGAAACTAAGGCAGCTCACAAGAAGAAATAAATCCTTTTAAAATTCAATAACCATAAAACAAGTCTAAAATAGTTGTGAAACAGCTTAAAGTGGCATGATTCTGAATTTTGGATTGGGTGAGTGAAGTTCCTTATCACTGAATTGCACTCATGTGCATGCTTCCCTGTCTAAGTAAGCCCCATTGAATACATTGGGATTTGCTTCTGAGTAAACATGCATAAAATTGCACTATAAATATCTTTACAGGTTGTGTAAAGAATAAACATCTTTGACATTCATGCTTATTTAAATATTTATTCTTAGTATGTCTTGATATGTATCTGATTTCACACTATGATTCTAAATTATTATTTACAAATTATTATTTCCTCTACATTGTAAATGTGCCCTTCTTATGGTTCCCTTCTGTTGTTTTCACCCTGAGGGGCAAATTAGGCTTAGAGATGATGCATAGCCCATGGTTACCCAGTAAACTTTGTAGCTTATTTCCATTTTAAAATTTAATTCAAATTATTTATATGCAGGCAAAGTTTATAAGTAATGCAGATCCAAATAATACATTTAAAGCACATCCAACACACATTTAAAGTACATGACTTCCCCCAAAGAATCCTGGGAAGTATAGTTTCCCCCTCACAGTTTCAGTTCCCACCACCCTTAACAAACTGCAGTTCCCAGGATTCTGTGGTGGGATTCATGTTTTTCAAATGTATTTTGAATGTGCTTTAAATGCATGGTGTGGATCTGCCCAAGCATGCTGTGCATTCATTTGTGAATTGACAAGAACAATGTAAAAGATACCTTTCAAACAGGGCCTGTAGTTCAGTGGTAGGGTACATGCTTTGCATGCGAAGGTCCAAAATTCAATCTCTGGAAAAGACTATTGCCTGGAATCCTGGAGAGCCAATGCTATCCCAGGTCATTAGTACATTAGTACCAAATGCCAGGACTCAGTATAAAAGAGAAAAGAAACCCAAGGGCCGCAGTGACTCTGAAATTTATTTATGTATTTTATTTACAACATTTATATACTGCTTTGTTGTAAAAAAAAAAACTCAAAGCGGTTTAGAGAAGGAATTAAAACAATAATTGGCAAAAACATTTAGACAGGTATTTTAAAACATTAAAAATAATAAAACCAACAATGAGTTAAAAACAGATAAAAAACATAATAGCTTCTACATGTCTGGGTAGGCTTGCCTAAACAAAAATGTTTTTAGCAGGTGCCAAAATGAGTACAATGAACGCTCCAGCCTAATGTCAATAGGCAAGGAGTTCCAAAGCGTAAGTACTGCCACACTAAAGGATTGATTTCTTACAAGAGCAAAACAAGTACTATGTGGAACCTGTAACATGGAAAGCACACCTTGAACTTGGCCTAGTAGCAAATCATGCAGATTTCATAGCAGAGGTATTATGTGCTGATAGAGTCTCACTCATGTCAGCAATCATGTTGCAACATTCTGTACTATTTGCAACCCCTGGGCCAGGTTGTGCTGCCTGGGGATTTCTGTGACCTTAGCTGACTGGCTGTCAGGATTTTTTTAGTTTTGGTTTTTGGTCAGGACCCCTGACTGGTTGTGGGATGCTGAGTTTTCTGTCTTACTCATAGGAATCATCTTGTAGTTGGTATGATATTGCATTTAGGAAATCATCACTGTATTTTGTTTTTGTTTTTCTATTTGCATTTCATTTACCTTTAACCTCACTCCCTTACATCCATAGAAGCAGCAACAGTGGTTCCATGCGCTCAGCTCAACTCCCTTAAACCCACCGATGATGCACCTTGTTGGTTGCATGACAGCTTGTTTCTTGCCCAATAGTGGTAAAGGAGAATTCATATACTGGGAAGTGTGGCTGCAATTGTTGTTCCTAAGCTGCTGCGTGTGAAGGTAGACCAAACCATGTGTTTTTTCTGTCTGTCAATTACTCACTGGAATTGTGTTGGCTGTCAAATTGAGTTTATAGCAGCCCACGGGGAGCCAGAAAGGGGTAGAGAATCTTCATACTCTGACTCATTTCTCAGACCACTTTCTGTTGTGAAGGGTCAAATCTGTAAAGAAATTTGGAGCAGCCTGTGATGTTCCTGTATGTGAATGTAATGTAAATATGGTAAGTGCAGGTTTATTATAGGAAATATGGTAAGTGGAGTGAGTGAGAAGGAGGAGTACATGGGCTGTAGAATGCTGGATGATGATTGGCTGTGTGTTTGAATGGCTGAAGGTATAACTGAGAGGATGACAGTTGAGTTGGGGTGGGGGGTTGGACAGGGAGGTTGTGGACAGGGAGGTTGATGTGGAGAGTAAGAGGTGGCTTTTGAGATATTGGATTGGGAGTTCTGAGGCAAATAGTAGGAATTAGGAACATAAGAGAAACATATATGAAACCATATGCTTGTCAATGAAATCTATAAGTAATCTTGTTATTCTTAGTGTTATCAATAAATATTTTCTTGGTTTACTTAAAGCCTTATTCCTCAGCTGGGGGGGGCACAGACCAGAGGGGAGGCAGAGTAACCAAGGCTGAAGAAGAAATAGTATTGAATGGTGGCAGCAGTGAAGGAAGAGATATTGTATCAACATCCAGTACCACAGAGCAACCCAGAGCTGTGAGGTTCATAGGCAAGAGGCTTCAGGGGGATTGGGAATTACCTATACACACAGACACAAGGTATCAAAATAACCAGGAAGAGACTAAGGCACAGTCTAGAGGTTATATTGGATACACAGAGTGTTGGGTAGTGTGGCCTAGCAGGGGGATCTTTTGAGATCTTTGCTAGAGCGGAGAGAGGTAAAAATAAACATGATGATCATGACTGCTGGTAGCCACGAGTGAGAGCAACACAGGTGGTGCCAGGGAAGGACGTCACATATGGTGGCTGTAGCGGTGGGATACGTACAACAGAGAGTCGCTAAAAGTGGTGTGGTTAAAAGGAATAACAGATAAAGATTACTTGAGAGTGACTGACAAAGAGTGCATGAGCTCCAAAAAACATGGCTGAATAAATGAAAATGAAAAGACAGGAGCTGATGGATAAATGCATAACGTTCGATTTACCTCACAAGGGTAAAGGGGTAGATGAATTGCAGGTAGCACTGATAACATTTGCATCAATCCAACACAAAGAACCTGTCAGAGAAGAGACCCTAGAAGGGTACTCAAGTAATCCTGCTTATATAGAGTATTTAAGAGAAAGGTTAAGATGGGAACGTGAGGAAAAAGATAAGGATAGAGAGATTGCAACGGTGAAAGTGAGAATGGAGGCTGAGGAGAAGGAAAAGCAACGTGAGTTGGAGATTGAAAGAATGAGAATGGATACTGAAAGAATGAGAATGGATGCTGAAAGAGTAAGAATGGATGCTGAGATACAAGTGGAAAGGTTAAAATTAGAAAGAGAGAAGTTTCATTCTGATGAAACAAGAAAAGAGAAAGATGGATCAAAAATAAAAGTCACTCCAAAAGACTTTGCTGTATATGAGCCTGGACAAGACCCACAAATTTACCTCAACACATTTGAAAAGGCAGCTCAGATGTGGGGGCTACCGGAAGATAAATATATGCAATATTTATCCAATCTAATCAAAGGGGAATTGGCAGAGATATACCAATATTTCCCCTCAGACAGGCCAGTAACATATGCCGAATTTAAAGAGGCAGTGTGGACTTGGACCTGACTACTTTAGGAAGTTATTTAGAAACTGCCAGATCCGAACAGGGAGGTCTTTTGTAGAATTGGGAGCAAACTCGATGGACATATTTGGAAAGTGGATGGGGAGTGCGAAGGCTCAGTCAGTGGAAGAGGTGAAAAGCCTCATGATACTGGACCAACTATACCATCAGTTACCACCAGAAATAAGGCTCCTGGTTAAAGACCGTTCCCCTAAGTCGGTGCAGGAGGCAGCAGAGTTGGCAGATCACCTTGCCTCAAATAGAACTGGCTGGGTGGGAAAAACATCAAGAGAGTTTAAACCCAGACCAAGTAATAATGGCAGAAGGGATGTGGTACCACAGCGAGTGAGCCCTCCAATAAAATCAGAAGGGCACAGGACACCTCAGAGTGGGTCTGTGTACCCCAAAATGGAGGAAAAACTGCTATAAATGTGCTAGGCCAGGACATCTCCGCTTCCAATGTGAAGTCGCCAACCCTATTGGTAATCCTGCTCAGGGAAGAGCAGTGAAAACAGAACCAAGAGAGGGAGAAACAAAGAAAGTTCAGTTCTGTCAGATAAACTGGACAAATGTACAGGACTTTGATTCAATTCTGAGAGAGGAAGTGAGTGTGCAGGGGGCAAAATATTGGGCTTTGCTGGATACTGGTGCCGCTCAGACTTTATTGAGGCCAGATTTGGTAAAATCTGAGGAAATTTTACCTCAGGAAAAGGTGATAATCCAAGGAGTGAGGGGTGAACCAGAAAGCATTCCAATGGCCCTTATAAAATTAAAATGGAGAGGAAAGGAGGAGACCTGTAAAGTGGGTATCAATGCCCAGCAACAAGAACCAGTGATACTGGGAAGAGATGTCATGGGAGCACAAGGAAAAATATATGTTGTGACCCGAAATCAACTGAGCAAGGGAACTGAAGCCATTTTAGCTGGCTCTGAGCAAAACAGGGTGGAATCTGTGGCTGAGCCTGAGGTCGCCATAGCACCCCCTAGTGAGCCCGATATGAGTGAGACATTGTTTCAAATGGTTTCTACTGCTGAGGCACAACAGTTCAGAAAAGAGCTGGAGAATGATGAAAGTTTAAAGCAAATAAAGGAACAAGCCCTTCCACAAAGAATCCCCTTTACGGAAAATCTGAGGGATCAAATAGTGTGTGAGAATGAGGTACTGTACAGACTGTGGTTGCCTGCTGAGAGAGAGAACTGCTGTGAACCTGTCAAACAGTTGTTAGTGCCTAGCACATATAGACCTAGATTGCTGGATATGGCACATGATGTTCCTTGTTCAGGGCACCTTGGAATAAAAAAGACGAAGAAAAGGCTGACAACACATTATTATTGGCCGAATATTTCCAACGATGTAAAACAGTATTGTTCCTCTTGTCTCATTTGTCAAAAAGTGGGAAAAAGTAGGGTAAAAACAAAAGCACCCTTGAAGCCCCTTCCCATAATAGGACAGCCATTCTATCGAGTGGAAATAGATTTGGTGGGTTCTTTCTCAAAACCTACGAGACATGGCAGGAAATATATACTAGTAGTGTTGGATTTTGCCACTAGATACCCTGATGTTGAAGCCCTAAGATCGGTGGAAGCCCCTGTAGTGGCAAATTAACTGTTTTAATTGCTCTTTGAACTGTTATGCTTTTTAATGGGCTTGCTTTATTGTATATTTTAAATATGGGTGCTTTTAATGTTTTGATGGAATTGTTTTCTGGGGAATTTTCATTATGTATGGAATTTGTAACTGAATTTACACTGCTAAGTAAACTGCTTAGAAGCCATTCTGGCATGTGAACAGTATATAAATCTAATGATGATGATGGATGATGATGATAAGTGGGCAAAAAGTGTTGACACTGACAAAAAGACTGCATAGGTAAAAACTGAATGAAATGGGCAGAGGGTTTTTTTTTTTAAATCATGAGGCTGAATCAAGCTTCATGGTGATAATAAATCTATCCTATCTTTGTATACTTTCTTTAACTTTGTACTATCAGAGATACCCAAACAATAGGAACACAAACAGTTTACACATCCCAAGTCTTATAGGTGCAAGATACTACCATGGGAATAAGCAAGAGAGTGCAAAGGCTTCTGGAACAAAATGAACCCATCTTTCTTCAATATCCAAGACAGCCTGTTTGCCACTGGCAAAGTGAGTGTGAAACACTTTTAAACCATAACTGACTGCAGAAAGTTTGTTGTGGCATATATTCAGTCATGCTTTAAATCCTAGAGGGATCATCTAAGGCAGGTGTGGGGAACCTTTGGCCCTCCAGATGTTGCTGAGCTACAACTCCTATCATCCCTGGCCATTGGCCATGCTGGCTGGGGCTAATGGGAGTTGTAGTTCAGCAACATCTGAAGGGCCAAAGGTTCCCCACATCTGATTTAAGATCACTAAAACCCTCTGACAAAGAAAGAGGATCACACCAAGGCAAAGCAGTCGTAAGAATCAGTTGTTCTTCAGCCTCTGTCAAACACACTTCAAAAAGATATTGAGCCTCTCATATATCAGCTTTCCTCTAACTTGGTGCTCTCCAGATGTTTTTGGACTCCAACTCCCATCATCCCAGACCATTGACCATTCCAGCTGGGGCTGAATCTGAAGGGCACTAAGTTGAGAAAGGCTACCCTATATGCTTTGCAGGCATTATTTGTGTGTAAAAGGTATGTGTGGAGAAGAGGGAGTGGTTGGCTCCTGGGGCCCCACAACTCCAGGTATGTGTTACAGGTTGGCCTGACGTGTGTTCCAGGGAGTCCCACAGCCCTGAAGATACATTTCAGGACTTCACCCTTAAAGGTGCTGACAGGTGCTCACCAAACCTGAACTACCTGACAACTTCCCACAACTGAAAACACCCACCCACCCAGCCACACCCACACCCACACCCACACCCACACACAGGGCTTAGCAAGTAAACATGTGACATAAATAAAGGTGAAACCTGTTGCAGCTGTTTTTCATGATAAATTAGGGAGGGTAACTTGGTGATTTGTTACCAAGGCTGCATTTCCTCAGAGCTCTTCATCTTGTCCTTCTCTCAGAACATGCTGAAGTACTTCTGACACTGCCAGCCAACAGCATATTTTATGCCCACAGATGGTAGAAAGATTTACTAGGAAACTGAGGGGACTGTGGTAGTTTATTGAAAAGCCAAACGGAGAGAAAAGGGCAGAGACCTCTGACGCTGAAGATTGTATTATATGTTATATTAAATATATGTTTTTCCAGTGATACTGCCACACTTTGAAATTAGTCTGTTCGTAAATTAAATTTATGGTGTTCATAATTCTCAGTTGTATTATGAGCCCTGACTTTGATCCAATCCAATATTTTTATAATTCAAACCAAGACTGATTACAAATCAATATATATTCCCTGCATGGTCTGCATGGTTGGCGTGACTCAGCAGCCACACCCTACCATCTTTGTGCATGCTCAGTTGTTTGTGGTTGTAACCCTTTACATTCCAAAAGAAATGCCCCATTTGCAATTGTTTTACTTTAACCCTTTAGGCTGCAATCCAATACACACTTACCTGGGAGTAAGTCCCATTGAATTCAGTGGAACTTACTTCTGAGTAGACATGTATTGGATTGCAACCTTAGTCTCCTTCTTGACAGCATCAGCAAAAAGGCAAGTCCTGCAACAAACAGGCTTTTTTGTGGCTGAATATTAGTCTGCTTCCACAGCTGCTGCTGCTACTACCCGTGGCTCCCTCTCCATGTTTGGCTGCTGTTGTAAACAAAGGAAATCTGATAACAGCCAATCAGCAGAGTCTGCATCATGAAGCATGACATCAGGGTATACAGGCCAGAAAAGAACATTGTATTATACAGCCACGAGAGTGGCTGTATACTATAGTCAGCGGGGATTTTTCGCATTCCGCAATGTTAAATGGAAAATACCTCCCATGCCATTCTGATGCTTCCCATAAGCTCATTTCAAAACATTCCGCAATGTTAAATGGAAAATACCCCCCATGCCATTCTGATGCTTCCCATAAGCTCATTTCAAAACAAAACCTTACATAACTTATAGTCCTGAACTCAGAAACGCTTGCTTAACAACCCTGTCAATTTTCATGGCGATACACAAAACAGTCAGAGAGAATAGACAGTTCAAAGTGTAAAAAGAGAGAGAGAAACCTCAGAGTCCTTTTGGACTTTTTTCTCTGAGAGTTATAATCTGTTGTCATTCATTAAAAATCAGCCATGTTCACAGAGTACCTGTAATCCTAATACTGACGTTGCCCCATACTCTGACCTTCATCTGCTGCAGTTTAAAAGTTTAAAAAATGCCTGGCTGATTTTTAATTAATTTAATAAATTTTGGCTGGGACCCAATCATAGAGCGGATCATGCTCAGTAAGGACCAGCTGTCAGTGTTCTAAAAGCCTCACAGCTGCTGGGCTTGGCTAATAAGAGGGCCACACCCACACCAGACTTGATTTCACTTGAGACAGTCATGGCTTCCCTCAAAGACTCCTGGGAAGTGTAGTTTGTGAAAGGTGCTGAGAGGAGACTCCTATTCCCCTGAGAGAATGGTTTAACAGTCAGCCACTCTGACTGAAGGTCTGTGAGACAAACAGGGCATCTCCTAGCAACTCTCAGCACCCTTCACTAACTACACTTCCCAGGATTCTTTGAGAGAAGCCATGATTGGCTTTGAGCCATGGCTTTGAGAGAAGCCATGATAAATTGTTTTAAATTGTTTTTAAAAGATGTGTTTTTAAATTTGTATATTTGTTTTTAATATTTTTAGTTATTGTAAACCGCCCAGAGAGCTTCGGCTATGGGACGGTATATAAATACACTAAATAAATAGATAAATAAATAATGATTGTCCAAAGTGTAATAGAGGCCTGGTGTGGATGTGGCCAGGGACAGCTTTGTTTTAAATTTGGGTGGGAGGTAGGGTTGCCGGGTTCAGGGCCTGAGACTGATCCTGTATCTTTAGGAGAAGAGAAAGTCAGCCAAGTGCCGGTGTTCTTGCAACATTGTAATGGGAAAAACCACAAGGTAGAATTGTCCCTTACCCCTGCCCAACTGATGTCTTGGTTGGCAGGCCCAGCCTGGTCAGTTTTACCTGTCCTAATCATGATTGCATAGGAGTATATCCGATTCAACTCAATAATCATACAAATGATGAGACCTGCCTTTTCCCTCCTTCCCCTTTCCTCTCCCTTTCTCCTCCCCTCTTCCTTCTTCCGCTTCCCTGCCCACTCCAGCACTCCCCCAGTCAGTTTTACCTATCCTAAGCATGATTGCACGGGAGTAAATCCCACTGAACTCAATAATCAATAAACATGCAAACAACCACATCTATCCTTCTCCCCTCCCCCTCCTGCCTGCTCCCCTCCCAGTCCTCCCCTCTGCCTTTCCACCCCTCCCAGTCCTCCCTCTCCTCCCTTCCCCATCCCCTGTGGTCAGTTTCACCTATCCTAAGCATGATTGCCTGGTGTGTGTGTGTAAATCCCACTTAACTCAATAAGCATGCAAATGATCAATCCATTCTCAGCAAACTTGCACAGGATCCCATTTCTTACCTCCCGGATTAAAAAGCAGGAAAATTCACTAATAGGCAAAAAACCTTGCGGTTTAAGAATGTACCTATAGCCCACAGATATTTCTACCAAACTTTAAAAAGCAGGGAAATTGGGCAGCTATAGTGAATGCACCAGGGGAGCAGGAGACCTGGACTCCTTTCTGAGATATTGTACTGCTCCCCCCTTCAACTTGGTTTGAATTTTAGCTTCCCATCTCATATGTCTTATTTAGAACAGCTAAACTTTTCACAATATAGGTTCCTGTTCTCCAGAGCAAGATTCAACTGCCTACCCTCTGCCCTGCTTACAGGCCACTTTCAAGGAATCCCTTATGTTAAACGCTACTGTATTTGTAATGCTAATACCCCCGAAACCCTAGATCACGTTCTTCTCAAATGTGAGCTATATAAGGATTTAAGAGCTAAAATTATCTCACCACTTACTTTTGGACTCTGTAATAAACAACCAGAACGGATAGTTTTCCATCTCTTGTCTGATAAAAATAAATCCACAACCGAAGCAGTTGCTAAATTCCTATGTATAGCGCAGGTGCTGCGGAATAGACATGTGCAATGCGTTTAATGCTGTTGACACTCTTATTTTATAATTGATATTTTAATCATGTATTTGCATTTGTACGCACAGTATTTGGTAACATGTGCCTCTGAGCATATGGTGAGTGGTGGCAACACCTGTAATCAGCCCAAATAATAGAAGATACATCCCGTGCTGATCTTGTTTTAGCCGGGAGGAAGCAACATTATTAAGACAGTTGATAGAGTTCAGATGGTCACTTTAAATATGTCTGATTTACTTTGCAATTTTAGTGAAGTTTTCTATAGGAAATCATTTTCTTTTGCTTTTGTTTCTATGAATATGTGAAGTACAGCAACACTTTGCAAAATTTATACTAAAAAAACTCCAAACATAATTGTGGAATAATGGCACTGACGTCTGCAAAATAATCTCCAGTGGACCTCAGAAGTGTCTCAATTTGCACAAGATAAAACAGTGGGAGGTGAAATATATTCTAGCAAAATTCTAGGTGTGCTCTATGTTTTTAATTGATCATGCCCACCATGAAGTGGTTTAAACATAGCAGGCTGAAAACATGCATCCTCTTTTTTCCAACAACTAGAGCCATTGCTAAAATAGCAGCATATTGGAATCAGTCTGATTTTACATTAAACTGCAGTTTCAGGTCCAAAACAGAAATAGACCATAACCTCCAGTTTGAAACAAAAAAGGCTGTCTTCACCATCATATGACATTAACCAATAAAAAGGCTTTGAAATTAATAAAAATAAATTTGACACAGATTTCTGGGATGAATAATGAGGGAAATAAAATTTTCTAGTTTAGATTCTCTGTAGAAACATTAGTACCACAGGAAAGAAGCAAAGTAAGAACACCAACAAACATACAAAAATATAATTCTCCATCTTTGGAGATGGCAGGTGTTGCCACCACTCACCATATGCTCAGAGGCACATGTTACCAAATTCTTCCAAGCTACACAGGAAGTGAATTGGACTGTGAAAGACCAACCCAAATGGTGTTTGCATTTTGACAACTTTGTAGGGCAGTACAATATCTCATAGAGGAGTCCAGGTCTCCTGCTCCACTGGTGCATTCACTATAGCTGCCCAATTTCCCTGCTTTTTAAAGTTTGGTAGAAATATCTGTGGGCTATAGGTACATTCTTAAACCGCAAGGTTTTTTGCCTATTAGTGAATTATATATGCCACATTCCCAATATATACTGACAGATGTGTTCCAAAGTACACTCTACGTTCTCTCAGGGTGACTTGGAGGCACAAATGTCCCATATGAGAGTCCACCAAGATTGTGTCCTGTTAGAGGAATCAAATATTGGGGATTTTTAATCTTTGATTCATCTCAGTGAACCAGAGTTTGGAAAGCCGCCAACAGCAAGGATTCCTGGGAGACAGCCCCTCTGTGACCTCTGAGTACATATCTTGCAAACCTGAAGGTATAGATTTCCTGACTCCTATGGAAATTTGGGGAATGTCACCCAGTAAGAACAGGTTCTCCTTTCAAACAAAGGAAATGTTTATGATTTTATTTATTTATTTATTTATTTTATTAGATTTCTAAACCGCCCTATAGCTTTCTAGCTCTCAGGGCGGTGTACAAAAGGTAAAAACAGATTAAAATACAATAAACATGATAACAATACACTGTAAAATATAGAAACAAAATCAAGACAAAGACAAATTAAATAAAATTAAATTAAAATGCCTGAGCAAAGAGGTAGGTCTTTACCTGGCGCCGAAAGGATAACAAAGAAGGCACCAGGCGTATCTCATCAGGGAGGGCGTTCCATAGCTCGGGGACCACCACTGAGAAGGCCCTAGTTCTGGTTATTACTCTCCGGGCCTCCATATGCGTTGGAACCCGGAGAAGGGCTTTCGATGTCAAACGTAGTGAACGGGCAGGTATATAGCGGGAGAGGCGTTCCACCAGGTATTGCGGTCCAATGCCGTTAAGGGCTTTATAGGTAAGAACCAACACTTTGAATCTGGCCCGGAAACATATTGGTAGCCAGTGCAGCTGGGCCAGGACAGGGGTTATATGATCATATTTTTTAATCCCAGTAAGAACTCTGGTCGCAGCATTCTGCACCAGCTGAAGTTTCCGAACCGTCTTCAGAGGTAACCCTACGTAGAGTGCATTACAGTAGTCCAATCTAGAGGTTACCAGAGCATGGATAACTGTGGCAAGGTTCTCCCTGTCCAGATAGGGTCGTAGTTATTTATTTATTTATTTATTTATTGCACTTTTTGACCGCCCTATAGCGACAAGCTCTCAGGGCGGTGTACAACAAAATAAAAACATATTAAAATACAGGTGGGTGTGGGTACAGTACATTATAGAAAACATATGTAAAAACAAAATTAAGACAAAAAATTAACATTAAAATAGATTAACTTTAAATGGTTGGGCTACCAGCCAAAGCTGGTAGAACGCGTTCCGTGCCACCGAGGCTACCTGAGCCTCCAGAGACAGGAGCGGATCTAATAAGACCCCCAAACTACGTACCTGCTCCTTTAGGGGGAGTGTAACCCCATCTAGGGCAGGTCGGACATCAGCCATCTGGGCAGAGAGCTCCCCCACCAACAGCATCTCAATCTTGTCAGGATTGAGTCTCAGTTTATTAGCTCTCATCCAGTCCATTATCACGGCCAGGCAGTGATTTAGATGATAATCTAAAGCCTTTGATTATATGGCCATGTCTAAGACAACATAGTAGAAACCTACTTTGAATTTCTGCTTTGGATCTTGCAGTGCCTCTTCTTGGGCCTCATACTCAAACTGCTGTTTCTTTCTCCTTTTTCTAACCTGTTCCGTCTCAAAGCTTGGTAGTATTTCTAGCTTCTTTGCAATCTCGTAGCATCTATCAAAACTTGTTGAAAACCCTCATCACACCTGCAGCCCACAAGGCAATTTCACTTTTTATGTGTGAAAATAATTCTAATGTATGAATTACTTCAAAAATGATAAAATTCTTCAAAATATAAAATGAAAGTAAAATATTATCAGAAATTTATGATATAACAAAAATTACACAAAAATTGCCCAAACACACCGTTACTCACTCAATGAGGATTGATGGCATGAGTCACATAGCATAACGTATCCAGCTGTAAACACATGTTGCCAACTAAGAAGAATAAGAGATTTTTTTCTTAGCCAAAAATATCACTACATTTCAAAAATAAAAATAAAAATACATATAAAAAGGATAAATAAACAGAATATAGAAATTTTTCATAAGACTTTATAATTAATTATATTCCATACCACTGTTGTGGTATTTATCTGAAAATAAAAAATATATAGTTGCATTTTTTACAAGTGTTGAAAAAACTAATCTGTATAAAACTGTGCCCCTCAAAGGTCAGTACTGCACCCCTCTGAGGTCTGCGCCTTAGGCGGCTGCCTAGTTGACCTAATGATAGCACCGGCCCTGCACTTAGTTCAATGGGGCTTACTCACAGGTAAGTGGAGTTAGGATTGCCTAAAAAAAGCAAGTGTTCTGTCAGAAGCTAGAGCTAGGCAAGGACTGTTTACATTGTTAATTTTTACAAAATTAAGTTTGATTACATTCCTAGTACAATCCTAACCCCATGCCTACTCTAAAGTAAATTCCATTCAGTTTGGTGGGACTTACTCCCAGGTAAAAGGATTAGGATTCCAGCCCCTTAGAAGAAACAGTTGGGGGGGCAGAGAAAGGGGGGAGTTTGCCTCTGTGTCTGCTCACAGTCCAGTCCAGTCCTAGCCATGTTTACTCAGAAGTGAGTCCCAGTGAGCTCAGTGGAACTTACTCCCAGATAAGTGGGGTTGGGATAGGACTGCAGCATCACTTTGAGGGGAATGTAGGAAGAGGTGAAAGAACAACAGAGAGGTAATGAAGAGAGAAAAGGCTTGTTGGGGGGGACCCTAAGACTCTGAAGCAGAACTTGTGTGACCCCTGTGGGCTCAGACAAGTGAAAATTGCTATCTTGAGAGAAGGTGGGAGGATGTACCAGTAATCTAGTAAAGGGGATGAGGAGAAGGACTTAGGAATCTGAAGTTACAGTACAGTCTCAGCCATGTTTATTCAGAAGTAAGTTCCACTGAGTTTAATGGGGCTTACTCTTGAAGTGAAACTGAATATAGAATTATAGCCTTTAACTTCTAAATTCAATCCTTTCCTTTAAATACTAGGTGATTTATCAATAAATATTATAAAATTTATAATGTCTGTTAAATGTTCAATGTGTCATCATGTGACTTATTGTTGCTTGTTACGAGTAGTACACCTACTTTTCAGGATAGTGCCACAAAGATTCCAAAACTTGCTCCAAGCCCCCTGTGCAGGTAATGAATAATAGCTGCTATCACAACTGCAATAATAAAATAACTTAATGGCTAGGTACCACATTGCTCAGAAATGATAGTTATCAATAAATAATAGAAATTTTGGGTAATAGTTATCCCTTGTATCTTAACAACATAATCCCAAGCAGGTTTATCGAAAGTAACTTTCACAGTTCAATGGAGCTTACTCTCAAGTAATTGTGCAAAGGATTGTAGCCTTAATCTTATTTAATGCCTTATTTCCTTTACGTCTGAGGTTTTCGGAAGATGGCGGGCGAGGTCGGTAAGCAACTTGAGCCGCTCCACAATGTTTTCTTTTTTAGACTTCTATAGACTATTTTAAATCATTTTAATTATACTATCTGAGCCTGTTTCTCAGATGGTAATTCTTAACGTGCAGCCTGGTAAAAACCAAAGGCTGCCTCGCCCTGCAATAGCCCTTATCTCTGATATTTCCCTTGCAAGGACCTGGCGTGCTGCCCAGAAGGTTGTTTGAGTGAGCCGGCAGTGAATCCAACCTTGGCTGGGTTCTCTGTGCTTGTTTTTAAGCTGCCTCAGTTTATCTTATGACGTTTTTTATTTATTTATTTATTTGTTTCTCTACTCACCCCTAAGCTGGTATTTGACGCTTTGTCATACAATTTATTTGAAGAGGATATGGTTTTAACGCGGTCGGATTACAAGGCCCAGGGTTTGGCTCTAACAGAGCCGACCAGAAACTCAGCAAAATTTAGACAGACAAAGCTGGAATCTTTTTTTGGACCTAAACTGAAGGAAATGGAATCGGAAATAGAGCAGGAACATAAAAGCCTAGTGGGTAGCGAGTGTATCAAAATCGCTACAGGCAGTTCCTTATCCCCAGAAAAGAGGAGAGCGAGAAGCAGTGCTCATACTATATCAGTGCATTTATTAACCCCTTCAGTTCAGACTCCTCAAGTACAGCCGGAGTCCTCTCAGTCCACTTCTCCCCTAGACTGGTCACTAGACCTAAAGGGACTGCTACATCAGAAAAGTATTAATACATCTCAAGTTAATCTGGCTTCTGAGCTAGAAGAGGCAGAGCTACATTCCAAGTTAACTCTTTTATTATCGGCATCTGAACATCAAACTGCCGAGCTTAGGCAGCATCCACCTTCAAGCTCCTTTATTAGCCTGTCTACTCCCAGAAGCGGCCCCCTTAAAATAAGTTATCCTTCTCCAAATCCTCCTGAATCTGATAACAGCTTACCTCACTCTAAAGACGTTCCGCTTGAGTGCTGGCTTTTGATGCTGGTTAAAGACTTTGAATATATGAAGACCTTTCTGGCGGAAACAAATTCTCTTCTTTCCATTCTAACAGAGACAGCCATCCAGTTCTCCCGGCAATCGGACTTTGTATCCAGGGGATCTCAAATGGTTTCAAAGCAACAAAGGGCTAGAGATGGCCTGGGCAAAAAGCGAAAAAGTGTCCCTAAGGGGCAAATAAAAGCTAAGAAGGCTCCTTTTACTAAGAAACCTAAAAACATCAAGTGCTTAAAATGCAACCGATCCAGCAAGATGAATTTTTCTAAGCTCTGCAAACGGCTGGACGAAATTTATGCGCCCCAAAAAGGCGAGAGACAGAAGCCTCGTGCTCCTCAAGAAAAGAGGGGGAAAGATACTCCACCTACTTTAGCCTCAAGTGAAGAAAAAAAGTCTACATCGCAACCAAGGAAGGAAAACACTACTCCATCCATTCTAACTTCATATGAGGATAAAAGGTTTCCATCACTACCCTTCCATGCTTCACATAATTCTGGGCAGAGCCAGATGCAAGGCGTGCAAGTTCATCACACCCTCAATCTAAAAAAAGTAAAGTCGCATCCAAGGTGGCCTTCTGCTTCCAATGGTTATTAGTACTAAATCGACATAAACTTGTTTTTTATAATTATTGCAAACCAGTTGGACGTTTCTCTCCCCATGAACGCAAAACTTACTTTTTGAGATCCCTGGAAAAGGCCTTACCGGACCTTCTAGCAACTGGAGACATCAGCCAAGCTGAATACTTAGATGAGAACTCCCTTTTTGATCGGATTCTTGTGACTTTTAAATCGGCTCGGAAAACATCACTGTTACTTAACAGGAGATTGATCCTGTCTTCTATGGGCATTTTGACATCAAGATTTTTTGACAATGTTGCTCCTCCTCAACCCTTATGCAATTTTCATTCCTTTTCTTCCACGAAACCGCAGATACCATCTGTTCAGGGCTCTGTTGAGAATTTAAATTCACTCGAAGTTGTCTCTGTGCTCCCTTCTGATCAGCTACTGGATCCGTCCGGGGTCAAGTCATCCGAATTCTTCATTGGAAGTTCGTGTCAATTACAACTTATGGTGCTGTATCGATAAGGACGATCTTTGTAAAGAAGAAATGGAACTGTTTGAAGTTTATAATCTATTGTCCCCCCAGGATCAAGCTGAGATAGTTTATAGCTTACAAAAATTAATCCTGCAATTAAAGCAACTATCAGGTGGCGGCTTGGGTCCCAACCCTCAGGGAGCTAATGCGAGTGAGGGGGAGAGGGCAACTCCATTTACCGCTATGCCGCTGCTTGGGGCCCCGGTAAACAACTTCCATGGCCCTCTCTCAATCACAGCTGAAATTAATATTCCATCTCTGAATACAGCTGAAATTCAGAGCCCTTTAAATATGGGAAACCCTTTCTTTGGGTCTACGAGAAAGCAAGTGAATGTACCTCAGAAAGCTCCTTCTTCTAATGCCCACTCTACCCCCCCTTCTAGGCCTCACATCTCTAATGTTAGTCGAATGGACCCAAATTTAGATTTAATAGACACTTTATGGACTGAATGCCCTCCTTCCGCTGTTACTCATAAAAACCGAAATCCTTTAGTTATAGGCCAGCCCTCCTCCAACCCTTGACTAGAATCTTTAGGTGGGATATCTCAGTTGAGATTCCTTTCCTGGAACATTGCTGGTTGGAGAGCAAAGGAATCAGACCCTTCATTTAAGAAGTATTTGAACAATTACGATATTATTCTCCTCCAGGAAACCTGGAGTCGGGATAATTTGGAATTAGATGGATTTTCAGCCCATTCGATGGCCGCTATCCCAAGTGCTAAAGGGGGGCGCCGTAAGGGAGGCCTGGCGATAATGATTGCTCTAAACCTAGGAATTTGTACCACTGCTTTGGCCATTCTTCCTGGTTTAGCCATGTCCCTCGCCCTTAAGTTCCCCAGTTTTTCTATGATAATAATAAATGTGTATCTCCCCCCTCTACGACAAAAAAAGCTCATAGGCAAAATGTTTGGCGAGCTAGAGGAATACATAGATAAACAAACCCTGCTATACCCTGAGGCAAAAGTTGTTATAGCAGGGGATTTTAATGCAAGACTTGGATTAAATGATAATGCCCTATATGCCCATTTTCATGAAGCTCCTCCTCTCTTAGAAGCATCTCTAGATTTTCCCTCCCGCTGCTCCAAGGATACTGGTATTAATTTTGCTGGTTTGTGCCTTAAGCAATCCCTTTTTAAATTTAATCTTATTTTACTGAATGGTTCTGCTAATGGAGATCTTAACGGTGAATATCCTTATCTCTCTGGGATAGGTGCATCCACAATAGATTTCTTTATCATCTCTCCTGACCAAATCAGCAACCTTGTTTCCTGTTCGGTAGATCATCGCCTTGATAGCGACCATTTGCCGCTGCTACTTCTTCTGAATTGTGACCACTCTTTTTATCTGGAACGTCCTGTTTTAATGCAACTAGATCCTGGCTCCAGTAGTACTCGTATTAGGTGGTCACTTAAATTAGAAATGGATTTGAAGATATCTCTCTGTTCCAAACGGCTTCTTAGCTGTCGTGATCTCCTTTTAGAGTCGGTACAGGGTGAACCTATGTTGGTAGCTTTTCAAAATCTGATCTATGAAGTCCAGTCTTGCCTAGTGTCCCATCTACCGGTAAAGCAATTTGCCTGACCGAACTTATCAAAAACTTGGTATGACAAGGAGTGTGTCACCTTAAAAAAAAGCTAATTCAGAAATACAAGGAATATAGAGGACAAGATCTACCAGCTTTGCTTTCTGAATGCCTCACATTAAAAAGAAATTACAAGCAACTGATTAAACAAAAAAAAAGAATTGCTCAGACCCAACTCTGGCACGCATTGATAGTTGCTTCTAAGTCAAATGACACATCTGCCTTTTGGAAGCTTGTGGCCGGGGGTTGGCCAACTACTCCAAATGTAGTGGATCATCATATTCCAGTCCATACATGGGAAACCTATTTCCATAATATCTTTAATTTAGGGCAAACCAATCTAATTAGGATTCACCCTCCTATAGAAAACCTCCCTCCTTGGTCGCCCGTACCTGTAAAGGAGATAAAATCCCTTATAGCTGGATTAAAACCGCATAAAGCACCCGGGCCGGATAACATTATTCCCGAAGTTCTTAAAGCTAATCCAGAATGGTGGGCCCCAGTCCTGGCTGCTTTATTTACTAGTATAGATCAATCCCTATGTATCCCAGAAGATTGGGGTTGTGCCATCATTATTCCGATCTTTAAAAAGGGCTCGCAAAAGGATCCCGCTAATTATAGGCCTATTTCTCTTTTAAACATTATAAGCAAATTATATGCAGGGCATTTATTGTCCAGGCTACAAGATTGGATGGAACAGGAGTCTATCCTAGAAGAGGAAAAGGCTGGATTTAGGGCATCGCGCTCCTCCTTGGATCATATTGTTGTACTTCAACATCTAGTAGATAAATACATGGTTAGGCCGGGTGGTGCTCTTTTTGCCGCCTTCATCGACTTCAAGGCGGCTTTTGATTCAATTTCAAGAGATATCCTTTGGTCTAAGTTGGAGGCTTCCACTATTGATAGACGTCTGCTTGCCCTGATCCGTGGGTTGCACCATAACACATACGTTCAAATTAGATGCAACCGCGAGGGGATCCTTACCAAATCCATCCCCACGTATAAGGGAGTCAAACAGGGTTGTATATTGGCCCCATCCTTACTTAACCTATATATCAACTCCTTGACTCAGAAGTTGAGACAATGCCCTGCTCACCCTCCCACCTTAGCTAATAAACCTATATCAGTATTATTATACGCCGATGACGTGGTCTTGCTATCGCTATCACCCGTTGGATTGAAACGTCTGTTAAGAGTCCTTGCTTGCAACTGTATAGAAGACCAGCTAGTGATTAACCACAGCAAATCTAAGGTTATAGTGTTTTCTAGAAAGAGAAGGAAGTATCGTTGGCAAGTTAATGGCACCCCCATCGACCAAGTTCCATCCTACAGATACTTGGGAATACTATTTCATAAGTCAGGTCTCTGGAGCTCACAGGTGGAGAGTGCCAGAGCGATGGCCTTAAGATCATCAAAAGCCCTTTTATCCTTTTTTTGCTCAAAAGGTGGTCACTATGTACCATCTGCGATCAGGGTTTTCACGGCCAAGGTAATCTCAAAATTATTATATGGTGCCCAAGTGAGTAACTACAGTTCACACTTACCCTTTGAGATTATTCAAACTAAATTTCTTAGAAGTATTTTAGCCGTCCCCCCTTGCGTTTCAAATGCCAAACTGAGATATATAACAGGTATGCCCTCCATAGAATCGTGGGTCTGGATTCTTAAATTTCGCTACTGGATGAAACTGATTTTTGAGCCAGTTGGTCTTTCCCCCCTTATATTAATTGACAACTTTCAATCCAAATGGAAAAAATCCCTTTTCTTGCAGCTTACTTCTCTTGGCTTTTCTATCCCTTATGTTATATCATTGGGGCGCTCAAAAGCGCTGTTAGCCATCACCCAGAGGATTCTGGATGTGGATTTCCAAAATGTACTATCCTGTCTCGGCCCTAGGTTCGCAAGCTCGCCATCCCTAAAACCATTCATTTCTGCTCAATTTCTTTATCACCTATCTATTCCTAGGTTAAGGAAGGCCTTAAGTTGGCCAAATTTGACATTTTGCCCTCAGCTCTACTAGAGGGCAATTCAATAGAATCCCTCGGACCGAACGTTACTGTCTTTGCGACAGTGGTGCCATTGAGACAGCAGGACACGTATTACTGGGGTGCAGATTTTATACCAGCCTTCGCAGCCATTTTATTATTCCTCTCTTCCAGAAATTTCCAGGCAGAGATAAAAAAATTTTTGCACAATATCTATTAGCGGATATTAATTCCCCCATAACCCGTAAAGTCGCGAATTTTTCCGCAGCAGCCATTGATACACGTAGAGACCTGATGAGTAAGGAACCTTTGACCTAATCGATCCATTGCCTCATGAAATAATTAACTTACCTGTACTATTTTGTAGTGTTTTTGAATATGTTTTAGTGTATTTTTTCTACTGAATTTCTCTGGCTGGTCAATTGACCGTAATAAATCTAATGAATGAATTTACGTCTGAACTTTCTTGCAAAGAGCTCAGTGTGGCATACGTAGTCCTGCACCTCACAAATATATCCTCAGAATAGCCCTATGAGGTAGTTTAGGCTGAGAAGGTGACTAGCCCAAAAGTCACTCAGTGAGTTTCGTGGCTGAATGAGGGTTTGAATCCAGGTCTCCCAGGCCGTAGCCCAGTACTCTTAGCACTACACCACACTGGCTTTTGCAGAACTTGTACACTACAGTACCTCTATAAATCCAATATAAATTACCCACTATACTTCCTTGGTCTTTTAAAACTTATTGAAATCAATGGTAAGGTAAATTCTGTTGTGTGCTTTCTATTTCCTCCTAAAGGTCAAGAAAGAGAAATATAGCCAAAATTCTTCCAATAATTTTATGACATAGGTCAGCAGTGATACATGGGGGGGGGGGAAATGGCAGTGGCACAGAGATGGCAAGGTTGGGGTACTTTGATGGTGTGTGCCCACCTGCTGCAGGATGGTGGTGCCACCAGCCCTGAACTTACAGGCACCTTGCCCCATTCAGTGAGTGACAATGCTGCCATTACTGAGAGAGCACTGCTATTGCAGAGTCTGGGATCCACCCTGTGTTTTACTAGAACCTCAAGAACCACCAACTGCAGCCAGCTGCAAAAGGCATACGTCTAGTATGAAAGGACATGGTGTCTGTGAAGCTGGTGAGCACAGGGTTATCAGAACTGAGATGAGCTCATAGTCTTTCCACACATAGATCTATTCCTACTTTCCACAAGTATTCTTAATTTCAGTTGTCAGATTTCCAAACAGACGTGTGTCCTTTTGTTGCTATTGTTAAACAACTGGAAGCCAGAAGTGCTTGCCAATTGACTACAAATCTCCCAGGGATCTACCAATAGATTACAGTCTATCTTCTGGCCATCCCTGCACTAAATCATTTGTATGACCTACTTGCAGGGTTGTTGTAGCATGGTTCAAAGCAGTGCTTGCAAGAATGAAACTACAATAGCAGAGGTAAGACTCTTCAAAACGTTGCCAAAGAAGGCATTTTTTAAAAAGCAATGTTACCTTCCTACTGTGTATCTAGAAACTGAGACGAGAAAAACTGTGGGTTTGCTCATCTCTCTGCAGCACTTACATTCTATGTAAAGTGTCATACATCAAAATTAAACACACCTGACAGTCAAACACATGATAATGGCTGCCTCCATTAGAAACTGCTGTCAGAAGTAGCTGCATCACATGGTTTTAGGATAACAAAAACCTGCCTTGTAGGATTGTAATGTTTTGTTTATTTATTTATTTATTTATTTATTTATTATTTTATTTATATCCTGCCCTTCCTCCTAGCAGGAGCCCAGGGTGGCAAATACTCTATGGTTAGGATGGTTAGACTTCATGGTTAGACTAGATCAGGATCTAATACTCTAGATCAGGATGGTTAGACTTCAGGTTTTTTGTATTGATTATTATTATTATTATTATTATTATTATTATTACAAAAACCCAAGATCCACCAACCAGAGCAAGCCACAAAATATATGCACTTAGAGTAAAATTCTTAGCCCAGGAATTTGTTTTGAGTTCAAAAATTGAACTGAGCTCACAGTATTTCCACACAAAAATCCACTCAGATTACCCCCCACTTTCTTCATTTCAGCAGTATAATGGCGGGGTGGTCATTTTCTTGTTTTCATTGTGAAACAGGAATCTGAAATCCTCACTGATCTTCTGTGAGCAGGGGCGTCACTACCGGGGTGCGGAGGGTGCGGCCCGCACCCGGGTGTCACCATGAGGGGGGTGACACCCAGAGCCGCCCCGCCCCGCACTGTTGCCCGGCAAGGCTGCTCCAACTCCTCCTCAGAGGCGGTCGGGTGGGCGAGACCAGGAGCAGCGTCGGCGGGGCGAGGGAGGCACGCTGGTGTTCCCAGGCCTTCTCCAGCTGGGTGCCCCTCTGGCGTGTGCCCTCCCAGGGGCATGGATGGGGAAGCTGGCCTTGAGTGCGCGTGCATGAAGCAATCCAGAGGGGGCCGCGAACAGTAAAGAAATTAATTATTTTTTTTTTAAAGTCTTCACTCCCTGGACACTGTCTGCTCCCCACTGCCTCTGCAGATGACACCTCCTTGCTCCAAATGAGAGGGGAGGACTTTTGCTGAAGTGCAAGAGCATCTTTCAGGCGCACCAAAGGCAGGCATCTGCCTATAAAATACATGACACCCAAGGAGGCTGAGGGTGGAGCTACCAGAAAGAAGAGGGAATTACTACCACTGACTGCCGTCTCCTCACACTACCACTGCTGATGATGCCTTTACTCAGAATGAGAGGGCTTTTAGTGAAGCAAAAAGAAGCAAGGCTGCAAGGAAAGGATGCTTTTCCCCTTCCTTCCTGGCAGCCAAGCTGCCTTCCTGGAGGGAGGAGGTCACAAAAAATTTTGAGCTTATACTGTAAAGGGGGTCCCATACTCATAAAGGTTGGGAACCACTGACATAGATCATAAAAAGAGATACTGATGATCACTTTTTGATACTGAGCTACAAACATTTCTACTGAAAAACCATAAAAACCACAGCCCAGAGCTTTCCTGTTTCCCAAATACCAGGGAAGGCTTTCTAGGGGACAGAGTATGTTACAGTGGGAGCAGTAGGCTGGAAAGCCCAATTGATAAATAATTTCCCCCACATTTATATTTTGAGTTCAGTTTTGTGTATTAAAATGCATGATATCCTCAAGAAAGAATCAGGTGTACCATGTTGGAAGAATAGTTTCAGTTCATAATCTTTTAAGCAGCTTGTTTTTGTTGCAGCCCCCTCCTCCTCAAAATATTTTCATATATAAATATTCAATATATTTAGGTCTGCGCTTTCACAGATTAATCTATGAGTAAGTCCTATTAATCTTATAGGACTGTATAGACATGTATAGGATTGTTCCATGAAAACCTACATCAAAAACCATACATACTCCAATAACAGGCAATGAAAAATGCAATATTTCAATAGCTATAATTATGATAGTTACAGGCTGGTATTTTCTTTTTAAAAGTTGATGTTTTGATTTTAAAAACTTAAGAATCTGCAGGAAAAATGAAAAGAGTAAAACTACATTCCTGTTTCTGCCAAAACTCTTTCTATTGAATGTACCCCTTGACAGGAAACAGTTTCAGGAAGTATAACAGACCCAGCATGTCTTGCCTTGATGCCAGTAAAAGGCAATTGCTTCAATGGCACATTTAATAAGTGTCATTGAAGCCATTTTCTTTCCCTGGCAGCAAATGTGTATATAGCAAATTGTACACTCGTTACATGTGAATAACTGTATGAGTGTACAGCCCAGCTACTTGTGTACCTAGGTACATAGACTGTACACTCGTTGAATGTTACATGTGAAGAACTGTACGAGTGTACAGCCCAACTACTTGTGTACCCAGGTACACAGACTGTACACTCATTGACTGTAACGTGTGAACAGGGCCTCTGTGCTGGGGGGACCTTTAGAAAAATGCCCTCTGGTGGGCCCATTCCTGCATTGGTGGTTCCTAGGAGGCTTATCTGGTGACAGCAGCTCTCCAATCAGCACCAGGTAACTGAGTCTGGGAATCCCCATTTTAATTTCCCACAAAGCACCTGATGATACATTGTTCTAGTATAGGGCATTATGAGAAATTTAAATGGTGGTTGCCAGACCTAGTAAACATAATAAAGTAAACATCAGACTCCATCTATACGTACAAAGTAGGGTTGCCAGGCTCAGGACCTCAGAATGCTTCTGTATCTTTAAGAGAAGAGAAAATGCAGCCAAGTGCAGGTTTTCTTGCAACCCTGTAATGGGAAAAACCACAAGGTGAAATTCTCCCTTCCCCCTGCACAACTTTTAAAGATACTGAAGACCTCTTGGAGGCCAGGCAGTTGTGCAGGGGGAAGGGAGAATTCCACTTTGTGGTTTTTCCCATTACAATGTTGCAAGAAAACCTGCACTTGGGTGAAGTTTCTCTTCTCTTAAAGATACAGAAGCATTCTCAGGCCCTGAGCCTGGCAACCCTACTACAAAGACATTCAATTAATGAGAAAGAAATATACTCAAATAAAAATGTTAAAAATAATGATTCAGGCATAATGAAAGTTTTATTATTTTATTTCAAGTTTTATTATTTATTATTTTATTTTCAAGTTAAACACTGGAGAGTTTTCCTACTGGTTTTTATTAGCACTAGGTATCTAAATTTAAGTGCTGTGTTGACCCAGAGCGTTTTAGTCAGGCCCTATCACACACACTGGTTGTTTTTTTTAACTCAGTGGCTTCAGGCTATAAATATGGATTGCAGCAACCTAGACATACTTTTCAGAGAGCAATCTTTGAAACCAAGTGAAGAGTCATAATAGAACTGATGTTAACTAGTACTCAGGAAGCATCTCTGTTGAGAGCAGAATCATGAAACATTATCTGCAGCCTCTGATGAAACTGTTTGTCTGACAAGAGGAGAAGGCAAATTATCCAAACAGATCTGGTTCACACCATTCACTCTCTCTCCGCTCCATCAGTGTATTTGCCACTTTTAAGTGAGGAAAGCAGCATGGCAAAATAACTACAATTTCCAGTTCCTAACTACATCTCTGCTGACACAGACATTATCTTCTGATGTGGTTTAAAGAAAGAAAGGAAAAATCAAATGGAAGTTTTAAAAAAAATCAGTAAAAAGATATACTTTCGAATCATCTCTCCTATGATTACAAGAATGATACAAATAGCAATTGATGATTCCTATTTTCTTCCTGTAAGAATAGATAGAAAGTATCTTTTATGGTTTGCTGGTTTGCTCAATCATATACTGTTGATGCAAGGGCATTCTGGGATAGGCCAATTGTTCCTTATAATGTACCTACACTGAAGTGAAAGTTTTGCTTCATAGGGGACTCAGAATTACACCACAAAATAGTTTTGAAAAACTCATTGAGAAAATAATAAAGGCAACGGTAAAGACACATTGTGAAACTCAATAAATATTCAATAAAAGTGGTGACCCATTCAGCTTTGTCTCCAGCCCAAGGATGGTATTCAGTGCTAGTCCTACTCAGAATAGAACTGTTGAAGCGACTGAGGTTCATTAATTTCAATGGGTTTACTCCAAGTAGGACTTAGTTAAATACAACCCCAACAACACAATCCTATGCATGCCTACCCAGATGTAAGCACCAAAGAGTTCAATGGGCCTCACTCTCAGGAAGGTATGTATAAGATTGCAGCCCAAGCCTCTCATTCTCTGCACTTAAGGTTGTATGCAATGTTAGTTCTAGTAAGAGTAAACCATTAAAATTAATGAACATGACTAACTTAGGTACATTAACTTTAGTAGGTCTACTCTGAGTTGAACTTAGTTGGATACAAGCCATATTTATTAAGATTATATATATACCGCTTAATATTTTTAGGAAAATTTCTAAGTTGTTTACAAGTGTCATAAAATATTACAAATAAAAATCAGAAAATAAAAAATGCTTGATTTTTTAAAAAATGCATTAATTAAAAACAACATTATCACCAGCTGAAGAGGATAGCCCTCCTAAACATCAGGGAAGCCCTGAGCAGTTTCTAAGCATGGAGAGTGGGCGTGGTAGGGCTGTATTGCTGGCTAGGGTTGCCAGGTTCAGGGTCTGAGACTGATCCTGTATCTTTAGGAGAAGAGAAAGCCAGCCAAGTGCAGGTGTTCTTGCAACACTGTAATAGAAAAAACCACAAGGCGGAATTCTCTCTTCCCCCTGCACAACTTTTAAAGATACAGAAGTCCTCTTGGAGGCTGGGCCTGGCAACCAAGAGGTCTTTTGTATCTTTAAAAGTTGTGCAGGTGGAAGGGAAAATTCCACCTTGTGGTTTTTCCCACTACAGTGTTGCAAGAACACCTGCACTTGGCTGACTTTCTCTTCTCCTAAAGATACAGGATCAGTCTCTGGCCCTGAGCCTGGCAACCCTATTGCTGGCCCTGCCATGACATCATGCATAGAACTGGCCACACCCCTTGAATGTCTGCATATTAGCAGGGATGTCCAAGGGGCAGGGCCAAAGGTATGCAGGATGTCAGGGCTCCTGCTGCCACCTTCACATGTAGAAGCTTCATGTAGAGAAGAAGTCATCAAGGCTTCTGTCCTCCATTTTTCATATGAAAGGCTCATCCCCTCCATTTATTATGCACCTCGGGTATCTTCATGATGGGACACACACACTGGGAAGGAGGGCAGTGGGTTCTCCACCAAAAAACAACCCCACCTTCTACATGGCTTTGTCGGCTGGCTAGCAGTAAAGGTGATAGGGAAGAACGCCCAAGCTTCCGGTAATCAGAAACATGCATTTATGTAAAATGGAATTAACAGAGGCAGTGCTGCTAACCACAGCCACCATTTATTCTAGAAGTGTACAGCAACCACATGATTTGCCTTGTAACCATAGCATTTGGAAGCAGCCCGATCTTTTTCAGGTTCTCTTTGTGTCATTCCAGTTTCATTCATCATTCAAGTCTGAATCTGATCTGTTAAATCCAAAGCTCTGTTTCACCTCTGACTATAATGCAGAATCTAAGAATGGCTATAACTTTTTCCCTTTTCACATAAATGAATGAAATTTGCAGGCAAAGGATCCCCTCCAGATTGAGTTAAACCTGCCAAATATCTGTCAGATCCATCCAGGGTTTTCTGTGTGTGTGCAGAGAAACTTTTTAAAAAAATTAAATCTCCAAAGTTTTTATTTTCTGTCAGAATTCAATTCAAATTGCATGCACAGTCACACCTTCTGAGGAAATGAAGCTTACCAATTTTCAGAAAGATAGGTGCAGCGGTTCTCCTGCAAGGGCAGACTTTACCATTTTGGATGGGGAAATAGAAAGCAGGTTCCCGCCCTAGTTTAAAAACTGGGGGCATGAGGGAGATGTTCCTGGGTAAGAAACCTGCCAAAGTTCAGATAAATAGATCGAAGGGTATTGTGTTAGGTGATTTGACCTTGTTATAAAAACTTGAAAAGTCACTACTTTATCTCATTATCCTCTCTCCTTCCTGAAAGTACTTTCCATGAAGAAAAAAGAGAGAGCGCTATGATCTTTGCTTTTTATTATTGTTGTTGTTGTTGTTGTTGTTATATTAATGAGGAGAATGATGCCCCACATGAAGAACAACTATCTACTTCAATACTCCTCTCCCAAATTACTGTGCTTGGAGTGGGGGGGAAATCACTCTGATGAAAAACTAGCCCAATTAAAAGCTAGACCTGTCTGTCAGAACGAAAGATCCATCCCATTTCTCCATCCCCTTACCTCTCAAGTTCTAAGTGTTTTTCTGGTCAGCTTGGTTTCATTTTGGGGGTGGGGGGTAGGGAGAGACAACAAATGTGTATATTTTGGAGAACTGAAGTCACAGAGCCATTTGGAAGCTTATTTATTTATTTTATTCAGCTTATATCCCGCCCGACTAGCAAACAGCTCTCTGGGCGGCAAACATAGAAACATATACAATAATAAAATTACAAGATCAATATAACAAATATAAAAGTACATCATCTAAAATACCAATTACAACATTTACATAAATAACTTAGATTAAAATGCCTCAGAGAAGAGAAAGGTTTTAACCTGGCGCCGAAAAGATAATAGTGTCGGCGCCAGGCGTACCTCCTCGGGGAGACTATTCCACAATTCGGGGGCCACCACTGAGAAGGCCCTAGATCTTGTTACTACCCTCCGGGCCTCCCTATGGGTCGGGACCCGGAGGAGGGCCTTCGTAGTAGACCGTAGTGTACGAGCCGGTTCATAACGGGAGAGGCATTCCTGCAGGTATCGTGGTCCCGCACCGTATAAGGCTTTATAGGTTAATACCAACACTTTGAATCTGGCCCGGTAGCATATTGGAAGCCAGTGCAGGCGAGCCAGAACAGGTGTTATATGCTCAGACTGCTTAGTTCTTGTTAGCAGTCTGGCCGCTGTATTTTGTATGTAGCTTCCGAACCGTCTTCAGAGGTAGCCCTACGTAGAGCGCGTTGCAGTAGTCCAAACGTGAGGTTACCAGAGCATGAACCACTGATGTAAGGTCCTCCTTACTCAGATAGGGACGTAGCTGGGCTACCAACCGAAGTTGGTAAAACGCATTCCGTGCCACCGAGGCTACATGGGCCTCGAGTGATAGGGAAGAGTCTAAAACGACTCCCAAACTATGAACCTGATCCTTTAGGGGGAGTGTAACCCCGTCCAGGACAGGGTATGTATCCACCATCTGACCAGAGAAACCATCCACCAGCAGCATCTCAGTCTTATCCGGATTGAGTCTCAGTTTGTTAGTTCTCATCCAGTCCATTGTCGCGTCCAGACAACGGTTCAGCACATCGACTGCCTCACCTGAAGAAGATGAAAAGGAGAAGTAGAGCTGCGTGTCATCAGCGTACTGATGACAACGCACTCCAAAACTCCGGATGACTGCACCCAACGGCTTCATATAGATATTAAAGAGCATGGGAGACAAGACCGAACCCTTAGGGACCCCATATTGGAGAACCCACAGGGTCAAGCAATGTTCCCCAAGTATTATCTTCTGGAGACGGCCCGCGAAGTAGGAGTGGAACCACTGCCAAGCAGTGCCTCCAACACCCAACTCCGCAAGTCTCTCCAGAAGGATACCATGGTCGATGGTATCAAAAGCCGCTGAGAGATCAAGGAGAATCAACAGAGTTACACTCCCTCTGTCTCTCTCCCGATATAGGTCATCACACAGGGCGACCAAGGCCGTCTCAGTGCCAAAACCAGGTCTGAAACCCGACTGAAATGGATCTAGATAATCGGTTTCATCCAATAGCGCCTGGAGCTGGTCAGCAACCACTCGTTCCAAGACCTTGCCCAAGAATGGAACATTTGCCACCGGTCTATAATTGTTAAAGTCCTCTGGGTCCAAGGAAGGTTTTTTCAGGAGTGGTCTCACCACCACTTCTTTCAGACAGCCAGGGACCACTCCCTCTCGTAAAGAGGCATTTATCACTTCCTTGGCCCAGCCAGCTGTTCCATCCTTGCTAGTTTTTATAAGCCAAGTGGGGCAAGGATCAAGTACCGAAGTGGTTGCACATACCTGTCCAAGCACCTTGTCCACGTCCTCGAACTGAACCGACTGAAACTCATCCAACAAAACATGACTAGACTGTGTTCCAGACACCTCATTAGGACTAACTGTCATAAAATGGGAATCTAGGTCCCGACGAATGCATAAGATCTTATGCTGGAAGTGCTTAGCAAACTCATTACAGCGGGCTACCGATGTATCTACCAAGTCCTGTGGGCCAGGGTGGAGTAGCCCTTGGACAACTCTAAAAAGCTCTGCTGGGCGGGAGAGAGATGACTTAATAGTGGCGGCGAAATGTTGTTTCTTCGCCGCCCTCACCGCACCTACATACCGCTCGGTAGAAGCACAAACCAGCGCATAATTGCATTCGTCGGGAGTTCGTCTCCAACTCCGCTCAAGCCGTCTCCTATCTTGCTTCATCGCTCTTAGCTCCGGAGTATACCAAGCTCTACAAAGGAGAGGGCGCGCAGGAGCGATCGTGTCCACTGCCCAGGTCATCTCTGCATTCCACAGATTAGCCAGGGCTTCGACAGGAGCGCCAGTCCTATCAGCCGGAAAATCCCCCAGAGGCTTAGAGGGTCCCTGATCCACCTTCCATTTAGAGATGCCTTGTTAAGAGTGCAGTCCAACTTGGAACCTTGAGAACCAATCACCTCGTAACTTTAGCTATTCACATGATGCACACCCATAATCTATTGTGCCATTCCTTGCTGGAGAAACTGTAACCATCATCATGAAGTCTAGAAGTCAATGTTTTGGAACTGCATTTGAAACAAGTGGATTAGGTTATAGAAACCCTTTTCATTGAATCATAGAGCAGTAGAGTTGGAAGGGGCCTAATAAGGCCATCAAGTCCAACCCCCTGCTCAATGTAGGAATCCATCTTAAAGCATACCCAACAGGTGGCTATCCAGCTGCCTCTTGAACGCCTTTAATTATTATGCTCTGATACAAACAGAAATTTGTTTTTGCATTTTCCTTCCCCAGCATTCCATGTACAGCTGTGGACAATCTGTGACATCTCAACAGCTTATTTTCCCCTCTCAAGTGATAGTAAAAGGTTACATATTGAATAATGAATAAAACGTTTTAACTCAGGCACTGAGCAACACTGAGACATCAAATACTGGATGTGTTCTCTAGCCCTTCCCTCCACCCCTGAAAATGTTGTCTCCTGGGTTTGATTCTCATATACAGAGGGTATCAATCACATCTCACTCTTACAAGTCATATTAACTTGGCTGCCTTCTGCAGAGTGACTCCCAATTTGCAATGGTGCAATAAGAGCATGGAACTGAGCCCCAGATCTCTGAAGAGAAAATAGCATTGGGCGTCCATTGAAATATTACCCCTCATGTTTGCAAAGATTGCTTCCTCTAGCAGTGCAGGACCACCAGAATGTTGTTTGGTAAAATAAATACATAATACCATTATAGTTTATGGATTATTGATGTACTGTAGTCCCTCTTCTACGTAAGCGAACGGCTGCAAAAGCTAACTGGAATTCACAGATGAAGCCATTAGCAATGGCCCAGTACAGATCTTTCTTTTCTGAAAGCAACTACGTGGAATAGATGTAGGGCTGCCGGCAGGTTTGCAAAGCAGTTGGGATCACATGGTGGCACCAGCTGAACAAACTGGTGCCGCCATGTCGGAGATGCACAACATAGCCACTATGATGTGCCCCTTGTTTATTTTTGTTTATTTTTATTTATAAATAGATTTGCAACAAATAAAAAATATAGTAAAAACCATTAAAAATACAGTATAAAGACAAAGCTCAGCTATTGCAAAAACACATCTTAACTGCTAGCATAAGCCTGGTGGAACAGAAAGGTTTTCAGCAGGCGTTTAAAGGTTAAAACAGAAGTTGCCTGCTGAATCTCTGTTAGCAGAGCATTCCAGAGAACTGGGCCAATGACACTGAAGGCTCAATTTCATATAGATGTTAAATGAACCTCATCAAGTTGTGATGTGCTGTGATCACAAAAATCTAGTAAGTGTACATAGGTATGCAGCTTTAGAACTTTAGAACTCTGCAGATAAAATAGGTCATGCCTCAAAGACCCAGTACATTATTCATTCATTCATATTGTGCATTTTTATAATATTTGTGGTAGCTGTTTTACTTTTCTGTATACCACTTAGAGATCTTTTTATATATTAGCAGTGTAGAAGTAGTCTAAATAAATCAATAAATTCTCCTTACAACCTTGTACTTACTACCTTTTCATCCTACCTATCTTCCAAGTTGCTCAGGGCAGCATACACAGCATCCTCCTCTGCCTCATTTTAACCCTCACAACAACCCTTGCTGAGCAAGATTGATTGGCCCAGGTCAGCCAGTAAACATATCTGAATGAGAATTTGAACATAGTTCTCTCCAGTCTAAACCCCACACTCTAACCCCTGCACCATACCAGCACTCAACAGCAGCAGCGCGTTCAATGTTCCAATAAGGTTTACAAACCACGCGGTGGCCTGGCTGTTTAGTTAATTGCCTTTTGTACTCCTTAATTTGGCTAATTTTCCTGAAGTCACTCATCCTTGCTGTTTGGCATATACAGACCAAAACTGGCTTAAGAACAACCCTTCATCTTTATTACACAAGCCAAATGTAGGGATGTGCAATTTACTTGTTTAGCTTTGTGACTCCTGTCATGAACTATAAAGGCAAATTATTTCTTTTTCCCTGAAGAGTAGCAGTAATCAAGAATACAACTAGGTCAACCAAAAACAAGGGCAGACGGCAATGGCTGCCTGTGATGTCGGCAGAGGTCTTGATCCAGCAAGTTTGCAGCTGGAGAGGGGTGCAACTGCTATGCACCAGGGAAACTGAGTATATACTGTAGCTCCTGCATGGGTGCAAAGACAGTTAAGTGCAATGCAGCGGTAAATAACTGGTCTAATAAATTCTTCATACAGTTGAATCAAGATGAGGAGAGAAGTTTTAAAACTTCTCAGCATTCAAACTCTATCCCTAATATTTACACAGTGAACAACATTATTTGAATGGGGTGCAGTTTCAGAACATTATTGATCTGAATAACAATTGGTTAATTGAGGATATTTATATGAGACTAAACAGTTCTTTAGCACATTAATCCTGGGTATTCACCATATAAAGTGACAAAATAATGCCCCATGCCCTCATTGTGGTGGGGTTGCCAAATGGTAAAGGACTTTTGGGAACTAGTCTCTGACATCTCAAATATTTTGAATGGATTGTCAATGCTTGACCCTTAAAACTTGCTTTGAAGGACATAGCAAGGACATTTTGTACAAGGAACTAGTTGTTATTCTCCCAGGTGAGATGAGAATGGAAATTGCCAGGCCTAGAAGTCCTCAGTTCAGCCCACTACAGAACAATGGCACCAAAGAGTATGGCACACATTACTACTGGAAAAACAAATGCTGCAGCTCTAATCAGTTAGGGAACAAAGGATCGAGAACTCCTTTTATGTGGTTTGGGGCATATCTCTCAACACATGAGTACGGATAGTGACCAAAAATGATAATCACCTGCTCAAATCTCCTTCTGGTAAAACGTGAGATAGCAGGCTTAACAAATGTTACCCATCCACTCCCAGAAACATTATTGCACATCAATGTTGTCTGTTGACTGAACAATCTGATTGTGTAAAAAAGATGCACTATCTGATTGTTCCATCTGAATTCCTTTTTGTTCTTTTGAAATTATGTAATAAAGGATTACATCTGGATGGCCCCAGATTGGGAAGGCTGCTCTACCCTAACCTCTCGGCTTTATCAGTTTGCTTTGCATCCTTGTCTTCATAACTGGATGACCCAGTGAGTTGTCTATAGTCCTGATCACCTGAAGCTCTTGCTGCACTTCTGCCACTGCAGATTCCAAATTGCAACGGGAGCCAAATTCTGTGACAACTAAACCCCACTGTAACTTTATAATATTGGGAGAGACAAATTAACTGAACTTGTCTAAATTTGCCAGATGTCCATAAGTTATTTCAATTAAACCAGTATACTTGGTTTGTGTTATTGTAGAACCAGAACCTGGGATTTCCATCTTTCCAAAGACTCTGAAGATACTCAGGTATGGACAGCAAATGGGCTCATGCTTCTAGCAGGGAGAGGCAAATTATCCTGAGTGACAATTTATGGAGTAAACAAGTAATCAAGAGCCAGATACTGTGTCTGGAGTTCAGCAATAGTCACGGACCATATATACACCATACATTTATGCCACTATTATTCCACTTTAAACAGTCATGGATTTCCCGAAAGATTCTAGGAAGTGTAGTTTGTGAAGGGTGCTGAGAGTTGTGAGGAGACCCCTCTTCCTCTCACAGAGCTACAATTCTCAGAATTCCCTGGGAAGTGGGGTTGATTGCCAACTGCTCTGACAATTGTAGCTATGTGAAGATCATAGGAGTCTTCTCACAATTCTCAGCACCCTTTACAAACTACCCTTCCCAGGATTCTTTAGGAGAAACCATGAATGTTTATAGTGGAGTAATAGCGGAGTAAATGTATGGTGTGAATATGGCCTTTCCAGAACCAAAAGCCAAGAAGGATGATCTGCTCAGCTACTGGGCCTGCTAGCAAATAATAATTAAAGTGGTTGAAGGTCTCTAGTTCATGTCTAGGTCTAGTTCAGGGGCAGCCAACATGCTGCATCCAGATATTGTGGACTACAACTCCCATCAGTTCTAGTCAGAATGGCCAGTTATCAGAGATGATGGGAGTTGTTGTCCACTTGGCATTACTTGGCTGTTGTGCTAACAGCAGAATGCAGAATCACAGAGTGCAGCAGAGTCCCTTGGAAAATTTGCAAATATTCATCTCTATTAAAAGAAAGAAAGAAAAAGAAACAAAACAGAGGCATAGATCTGAAAAATAATGAAGCTTTCCTAAAATCTAATTGGAGCCAATTGGAATGGTGATCTCAGCAGTAGCTAAACAAAAACGATCTGGTCCACAAGATAACCAGATCACAGCAACTGATTTAAGTGGTTGAACAATTATTAAAATAATGTAGTAGAGGATTAAAGCATTCAGTTGCACACGGCTACATATTATAGTCATGAGAGTGGCTGTATATTCTAGCCAGCGTGGATTTTAAAGATACAAAAGACCTGATGGTTGCCAGGCCCAGCCTCCAAGTGGTCTTTTGTATCTTTAAAAGTTGTGCAGAGGGAAGGGAGAATTGCACCTGGTGGTTTTTCCCATTACACAGTTGCAAGAACCCCTGCACTTGGCTGACTTTCTTTTCTCCTAAAGATACAGGATCAGTCTCAGGGATTGAACCTGGCAACCCCAGTCAGCCCCTCTTCTGGGGATTGCTGCTCTGTGAGGGGAACAGGGCATCTCCTACCAACTCTCAGCATCCTTCACAAACTACACTTCCCAGGATTCTTTAGGGGATGTCATGACTGTCTAAAGTGAAATAAAGGTCTGGTGTGGATGTGGCCAGGGACAGCTTTAGTTTAAATTTGGGTGGGAGACTGCATGTCCCTGCTGTCAGACCCCCACACTGGTTATTTCTGAAAGAAAAAAAGTGCACTCAAGGACAAACTATATGATTAATGTCATGTGTAGATTAAATTGGCCCCCAGTGGCTCTTTCTGCCTGCTTGTCTTGTGCCTGGTTGAGGCAGGTGACTGGGTTCAAATGCCTTATCTCTTGATATTTGTCCAAGGACCTCCTTAGCCACACATCAGGAAGAGTGCAAGACCTGAAATCTAAGAGCTGTGATATACAGGAACAGTGCCACCATTAGGCAGAAGGAGGTAGCCATCTTAGGTGGCAGATGCTGAGGGAATGGGCAAGGTGCTGGAGGACAGAGCACTGCGTGCCACATGGCCTGCTCTGTGTCCCCTCAGCCGGCCTGCTGCAGTGAGTTGTGATGGAGGATGATGTCCTGTAGCAAGTATTGGAAGCAAGATTCAATAGAACGCTTGTTCAGTACTGGTGGCACGTAATGACTGTAAAAAGACATCCCTTGTCTGACGTGCTCTTTGAGCATCTTGTTCTTTTGAGACATAACAGAAACGTATTGTAAAAGCAGCATTTCAACTGTAAAATTTGATTTCAAGTGTTGGGGTATCATCATTGCTGGGGAGGGTGGGGGGATGTGAGATTCTCTTATGCCATTCTGTTAATCTTATGGATAAAAAAAATATTCTACTACCCTCTGTGTGTGTGTGTTTATTTTTAATGTTGTTTTAGGCTACTTAGACGTGCAGCAGTCAAGGCCAGCACCTTGTAGGTGTTTTTTTTTTAAAAAAAGTAACTGAAATGTAACTGTAGTGATTACTTTTGAGAAAAAGTACTTTCAGAGCAATTGTAATTGTAACAGTAATTACTACTTTTTTGGGCCATGTAATTGTAACTGTAATTTATTACTTTTTTAAAGTAATCTTCCAAGCTCTGTACAATCTAATGTATATAAGTAAATATCTCTAGCCCTACTGAACCAGGAATTAACTATTTTCATAGTTCTTGAAGTACTTAAGTGTCTTTTGTCACAAAATTGTTGCCTCCGCCCACCCCACGGATAGGCCACTCTCTGCCTTTGCTTTTATCCATTTTACTTCTGAGTCACCCATATTCCACTCTGGCAACATTTTTTTCTTAATTTCACAAAACAGTTTTAAGGCCCATAGTCTTGCAGGAAAAAAAAGACCCTTTGCCACGGTAACAAATTCTGAAATATTTTCCTAACTAGCATTTAAAACAAGAGCAGAAGTTCCTGAAACCCAAAAAGGAGATGGCAAGCAGCATTTCTTCTTTTGTTCATATAATTTTCTCCCGGCATTGTCTACTGAACAGCATTAAAAAAAAAAAAAACTTCAATTATCTCCCTAAGCGACCTTCTTTCCTCCTCTGTTGACTGTACAAAAGAGACAGCAGATTTTATTGTGACACAAGAAGACACAAAAAACCCTGATGCACTAAATATTATGTTCACAGCTAATAATTCCTTCAGAGATGTTATCATTTGTGCTGTTAGCTTCTTGGATTTCAAAAGAAATCAAAACACTTCCTTTAAACATTCATTTCTCTGGCCAAAATAAAAATAGCATTTTACGCAGAATGCTTTGAGAACTGCATTCTCTTGTTGATAAAGAGACACACCGACAAGACTCTCAGATGACTGTATCCATTGTCAGACCGGGCTCCTCTCCACCTAGGGGCAAGGACTGAATGAGGCAGCCTGCAGTCAGTAGGAATCATTCTGAACAGTGAGACCCAGAGGTTTTAATAGGGATCAGGGATATCATCAGACTCACTCTAGTCTATTGGTAAAAGGATTCTTTCTTGGCTTCTGTGGATAATCTTCTTATAATTCGCTCCTTTGATCAGAGGTGGGTGGGTGAGTATAATGTGTACAAAGGCTCAAGTCCTGCTTCGCATCCCTCAGATCACCAGTTCAAGACATGCTACAGGTGAAGAGTAATCGGTGTCTGTCATAATCTCTGTTAATTTCCAGTCTGCCTGAAGCTTTGCCTTTCATTGTGGTTAATATGTTACTGCCCCTTTAATTAAAACCAGGAGGAATTCCAGGTAAAGTGAAAGAAAGGGACAAAATCCAGTGTAGTTGAGTGGGTGATCAATGACTGTCATACACTATTTAGGTCTCTGTTGAATTACTGGAGTGGTTCAGTAGCAATTAACTTTTGATTTGTTCACACCACTCTGCAGGGCCGGTGCCAGAGGGTGGCCAGGTCGGGCCCTGGCCGAGCTACCCTGAGTCCCAAAGGGCCCCTGAAGGACCCCTCTTTAGGGTGGGTGGGTAGCGGTAGCTTCCACAATTCATGCAACCGATTGTGGGAGGGAGTTCCAAGGTAACCCCCACTGCCATGCAGATCCGCAACGGCTGCCTGCAACATGCACCTCCTACCTCTCGAAGTAAATACTGGTCACCAGGGCAGCACCAGGCATGCTGGGGCCCATGGAGCTGCAGGTGCAAGTCTGCCATCAACCAAGATGACGGACGAGGTTTCCCTAAGAGACTGATGCCTCCACCACCATCTTGACTGATGGAAGGGATGTGCGCACATAGCACACATGCGTGCCATCAACCAAGATAGCGGCAGAGGCATCAGGCCCTTAGGGAAACCTCAGCCGCCATCTTGGTTGATGGCAGACTTGCGCCTGCAGCGTGTCAGGCCCCAGCATGCCTGGCGCCACCTTGGTGAGAAACATTTACTTTGAGAGGTGGGCGGAGCATGTTGCAGGCAGCCATCGCAGGCATGCGTGGCAGTGGGAGGGGGTGCCTCGGAACCCTCTCCCGCAATCCACACTGTGGATCGCGGAAGCTACTGCTACCCACCCACCCACACTAAGGAGGGGCCCTTCAGAGAGAGGTAGGTGGGACAGGTGGGCAGACAGGCATGTGCCGGGACAGGCTGGTGCCCAAGGGCCCTGGCATGCCTGGTGGTGGCCCTGCCTCTCTCGACTAGAGTATTAGACAAGCATCAGACAGCATCATGGTTGGGGAACCCCAGGCCCACAGTCAAATGCAGCCCTCCAGTCCTCTCTGTCCGGCCCTTGAGACTTTCCCCGTGTGTGTGTGTGTGTGTGTGTGTGTGTGTGTGTGTGTGTGTGTTGTGTAATGTAGCCAACTGTTCAAAGGTCACATCTGTTGCTCTTCTCAATTTTTCCCCTGGCCCACCCACCACTGGCATGTGGCCCCCAGATGATCACCCATGAGGAAATTTCAGCCTCTGGGCTGAAAACATTTCCTCACCCATGTCCTACACAAAACACAGCCATAACTAGCTAAGCTAATCCAACACAGAACCAAATAGTTATGTGTTCTTGGTTGCTCTTTAATGTTATAGGCAGCATCAATTAGGTAATCTCTCATACAAGTATATACAATCTACCTACTCTCTGTGTATGCTAACTATAATTTATCACTGAACTGATACACAATTTATGACAGGAGCAAAGAAGCCTTGTATGACTTAACATCTATATTCAATTTCTGGGGTCCACAGTCTCTCCAACTTTTCATGTCTTTGTCTTCCACCATGTGTACTTATGAATGTCTTATTAAACCACTCATTCACAGAAAATACAGCAGGAAGGCACTATTTAGCAAAGCAATTGAAAATGTTGCCACTGTTACTTAAGTTCCATACCAGATCAAAATGTTTAAGCCAAACGGTGTTTGTTTTCTGTGTTTGTTTTAAAAATCTGAGCAATACATAAAGAGGTTTTTATTATAAGGAATATCCCATCATTTTGCTTATATTGGAATATCTGAAGACTGGGGTGAGGCTTTTAAACATCTTTGCTTCCCCAGGACTGCCATGCATTTGTCACCAGAGCTAGAAGCTGCGAGAGACATTAGCAGCAGTCCTGTGAGGGACTTAATATCCAGTTGCTTCAGCAGTCATTTCCAGGCCAGGAGATTCAGCTATAGAGCAGCAGTTTAGAACACTGGAGAATTTGGGGGGGAGGGGACACTGACCTTTGCCCAGTGTTGGCTGCTGGTGCCCATTGGGACTGGTGGGGTGGATGGTAGGGAGGCCAACCATAGATGGAGCCAGATCCAATGACAACAGAGCCAACTAATTCTGGTTTTGTCCCCATCCTCTTCCCTACTGTGTTCTACTACGGCAACACTGAGACTGAGGAGGAGGAAGCCAACCACCAAAGGCCACCCCCTGATGTGGTTTCAAGGGAGAAGGCAAGCAGGTGGAGGCTGGCTGAGGGCAGGCTGAGGTTGGTAGGCAGTGCCCCATTTGCACTAATGGACTAACCTCCACTGCCTTTGCCCATCTATGATCACATTACTTTTAATTGTACTTTATATTGAAGCCACCTCGAGAACTGTGGTTAGTAGGCATATAAATAAATACAATCAATATTCTGCATGCCAGTTTCTCTCTTCTTCTTATGAAATACCTGTCATGAAATACCACAGTGTTCATCCCTTCCTGTACCACCTTTAGACTGCCACTGGGTGATACATACTCTCCGTGTGTGGTGTGTGGTGTGTGTGTGTGGTGTGTGTGGTGTGTGGGGGGGTGTGGGGGGGGGTGTGTGGTGTGTGGGGGGGGTGTAGGTAGTGTCTGTGGGGGGTGTCTGTGGGGTGTGTGTGGGGTGTGTGTGTGTGTGTGTGTGTGTGTGTGTGTTTTAAAAGCCTGCAAGTCAAAAGCCATAATGTGAGAAAAATATATGGAAAATATACAAAGATGTGACCTTCCACCCCTTCCATTCTTGAAAAACTGTATCCTAGACAACCACCCATGGTCTCTACTTTTACTATTTATTCCACAGCTAACACCAGATGCAGTAGAACCACCAAGGATATGGTTTGTAATTTATTGTTGCTTTGGTACATTTGGAGCCTACCTTTTTTCTGTCATGGAACTCAAGATCATTTACATAGGGTTTCCACAGAGTCTCCCATCCCGGCACTGATCAGATCCAAACTTGCTTTGCTTCAGCAAAATAGCTGCATCATCTACCCTCAGACCATGCCCTGGGACGTGGCATTTATCAACTGCAGAAAAAATCCATTGAGTGGATTCCTCACTCAGTTTAGCTCTGTTTCAGCTTCTCTACTTACTACTCTTTCGATTTCTTTTGCTGTGGGCCAAAGGTCATAGACTACAATAATGACAACAAATCAACAGCACTAATTTCCAATAACTTTAAAATATAAATGTGGCAACACAAAACTACATTTTCTCCCTCACCTCCCCCCCCCCAAAAAGGAACAAGCAGTAAAAATCCAAATGCAAGGCTTTATCAGCCCAATTGCATGAGTCTACAGAGGTCTGAGCACCAGCTGTTTTGTTTTCATAGGAGCAGCATCAAAACACCCCAATGTTTCTGATAAAAATACACATTAACTCTGTGGTAAGCCCACTTACCACTCCCTTATTGGCCCGTTCTTCTGGTCTTAAATCAAGTAATCTTGGATTTGGCTGGAATACATTAATACAAAAGAGAAAGAGGCCAGGTTCACATGGGAGCTAAACTCCAGATTGAATATGAAGTTTTTTCCATCAAGATAGAGTTCCACGGTTCACACACAACTGTCCTCTCTACCTTCCAATTTGCTGTTTTGCTGTTTTACATTCACAGATGTTTGCATGTATTAGTATCACTGTTTCCTTGTGGCCCCACCCCCAAATTTACATATTAACTCCCTCTGGAACATCCCCATCGCTAATTGAGAAGGAGAGGGGTTTTCTGTCAATTTCACGCTAAGCCGGAGACAGTGGGGGGGGTGCAACTGACATGAAATTACTTTTTTGTTGTCAGTTTCATTTCCTCTACACACAGCCCTTTTTTGTGAAGAACAAATAAAATGTTTATAGTGCGCAGTGTGTATATTTTTGTGTTTGTGTGTGTGTGCATGTGCACGCATGCCTTCATCACCGGCGATTGTGAGATATGAGGGCCAAGCAGGGGCTCCTCCACCGCCGCCACCTCTGGGGGCCACCTCCTCCTCCTGAGGGGCCATGAATGAAAGAAGCAGTGGCAGTGGCAGCAACAGCAACAGCGATGCCTGCCTGCTGTGGCCCTTGCCTTGTAGCAGCCGGTGTGTGATAGTGTCAGCCTCCTGGGCAAAGCCGCTGCAGTAAAGGGCACCCAGCAGGGCCGGGAAGGAGGAGGGCGACAAGGATGTCAGCATACGTCTAAGCATAACATACAAAAATACATGTTGAGAGAAGTAAAAATAGCGAGTAAACAGAGCTTCTCACTGGTTTAAAGGACTGAGGGAGGGAACTTGTTTGGGGGGGAAAGTGAGGTAAAGGAAGGCTAGAGCGACCGGAAGTTTGTTCGTCAGCAGAAGGAAACAAAATGATGTCCATAGACAGTGTAGGGGGCAGAGAAAGTGAGGATGTAAAATGGCAAACAACCCCTGCAGCCAAAAACAGTGGAGAAAAGCAATTACACGGCAGGTGGGCACCGAAGCAGGTGCAGATTTTCAAACAAATTTTGGATTTTTATTGCATTGAATTAATCCAGATTTAAAGGCAATAGCAGCTGAATGCACTAGGGTTGGCAAAACGTCGTGTAAATGGTCCAAATTAAAAGGATCTGCAAAAAGCACCAGATCCACGCTAAACCTGCATGTGAACGGGGCCAGAGAAAGAATGTTGCATGAAAAGTCTGCTGCAAGACAGTTTCCAGATCCCAGCCTGAAAGAAATCCTTGTACTTTACAGTTTTGCAGTGAGGAAAGCTCTGTTACCAAGTGCTGGTATAGTTTAGTGTCCATCTAGATCAAAAGCAGTGCTGTAGTATCAGTGCCAGGGAAGTTTCTTTTGTAATGGCTGCTATTATTATTTATTAAATTTATTAGTTGCTTTTCTTCATAAAAATCAAACCAAAGCAATGTACAATAAAAAGATTAAAACTAATATAAAACTAATACAATGAAAATGTTTTTTAAAAACTCAATACATGGAAAAGACGGTGGAACAACTCACTCCTAAAAGAAGCTACAACTTCAAAAACCTTTCAAAAACCCTCCAAAAATGAAGAGCCAAATGCCTGGGAATAGAGGGATGTTTTTGCCTGGTGCCTAAAGATAGATAATGATAGTGCCAGGTGTGCATCTCTGGGGAGAGAGTTCTATAAGAGGGGGGCCACCACTGAGAAAGCACATTCTTGTGTCACCACTCTCCATACCTTCCCTGGAGGGGGCACACAAAGAAGGCCTCAGTTGCTGAATGAAGGGTTCAGCTTGGTTCATGTGGAGACAGTCCTTGAGGTACTGGAGTCATATAAGCCTTTATAGGAAAAAAAACAGCACTTTGAATTGAGCCCAGAAACACATTGGTAGCCAGTGCAGTTGTTCCAAAATGGGTGTTATGTGCTCAATTTGTCTTGCACCAGTGAGCAATCTGGCTGCTGAGTTCTACACCAGCTGTAATTTCCTAACTGCCTTCAAAGGCAGCCCCAAATATAAAGCATTGCAGTAATCTAACTTAGAAGTTACCAGAGCATAGACAACAGAAGTCAGGCTATCCCTGTCATAAGTGGGCCACCAACTGAAGCTGCTGGAATGCACTCCTCACTATTGAGGCCACTTGAGCCTCAAGCAACAGTAATGGATTCAGAAGTACCCCAAAACTATGCACCTTCTCCTTGGGGCAGTATAACCCCATCAAGAGCAGGCCACTTCTCCTCCATCCAGTCTAAGGAACCACCCACTAACAGTGCCTCAGTCTTGTCTGGATTGAGGTTCCGTTTATTGGCACTCATCCAGTCCATTACCAATGTCAAGAATAGCTAAGTTTGAGTTAAAGTTGGTCAAGCTAAAATGGTTCAACCAGAGGGAATTCTGGGAGATTTGTTGATCCCTGGGATACTCTGCTGGAGAAGTCCAAGGCTTTAGTGCCAGACAGGCAATTTGCTAATGTCAAGAAGATGCAACTGAACCTTATCTGTTATCTCTTATCTGCTTCCTGAGATCAAAGTCAGGGAGAGTGGGTATTGCAGATCAGGACCGCTGGGTGGGACTGTCTACCCCCCCTTTATCTTCAAAGTAGTAGTAGTAGTTTATCTTCAAAGAAGGTGATCACAGAAGGGGCACCTAGGATGGCTAATTGGCCCCCTCCCTGTTGCCAGCTAAACCCCATAAAAATGAAGGGTGATCCTTCAGTTACTTGTTCCCATTCCCTTATTCCAACTACTTTGACCTGCCTGACAACGCTGTTGGGAACCAGGCATTTACTGAAGTGAGTATAGCTTGGTTAGGTTTGTTGGGTTATATGTTTGAATCTCTCACAGTATTATGCAAATTATCTCTTGTTTAGCCCAGTTGAGGGCAATCAACTTTAAAGGCAATATATGCTGCTCTCTTTTTGTACCTTTCTTTTCTTTTAAATAAACTACCCTTTTATTAATGGTGTGTATTGCTTGGGGCTTATGACTCAAAATTCAAACCTTGATCACTGGACACTACTGACTACCGTCAATTAGTGTGGGTTAATGCCCTAGAGCAGAGGGTGTAACAATAGATCTGCTCTAGGATCTCTGTTAGTGCTCTGAATTCCCCTTATTCAGAGTGAAAGCTAATAAAGGGGTGGTGGCAGCATACCCCTTCCAGGTTTGGTATTTGGGTGTAACTAATCTTGGGAAGGTAAGAGTTTGCCTGGGAAGCAGGGACCCCAGGGAATTGGGGCTGTTCTCCAAAGCAAAGAACCCCCTTGGGGTGCTGAGGTCAAGGGACCCCTGTGGGGCAATCTTTGACAGCTGAGGCAAGACATTGGTCTAGCAAATCCACTGCCGCACCTGGAGATGTAAAGGAGAGATAGAGTTGTGTGTTGTCAGCATATTGCTGACAATGCACCCCCCATCTCCAGATGACCCCGCTCAGTGGCTTCATGTAGATGTTAAATAGCAAGGGGGATAAAACAAACTCTGAGGAACCCCGCCTGAAGGCTCTACAAGAGTGAATAATACTCTCCAAGGACCACCCTCTGAGTGTGACCATCCAAGTAGGACCAGAACCACTGCAAAGCCATCCACTCTCAAGTCTAGTGGGCTAAGGGCAACTAGGCAGAGTAGTCAGCTCAACCAAGTCCCAAACTAGGTATCATACCTGGCCAGCAGGGAAGGCTTGAAGAATGAATCCCTAACTTCATGATCTATCTGTGTTCTAGACATCGTTTGCTGCAAATGTGCAAGTTTCTTTACTCCCCAACTGCTGAGGAAGATGAAGGTGGATATCCCATTGAATTGCTGACAAAAGGTGGTAGCGATGAAAAATTAGGTTTGCCAAACATACGGTAGACCTATACCATAAAACCCAAATTCTACATGCATAGCTTTCAACATCAAGTGACTAAGGAGAATACATTTCATAGTAGATGAATTCTATTAATTCATCTGTTGACTCAATGCATTTCAGATCTTTTGACTAGTGTGACTAGGTTTTATCCATGTCGCTCGTTTCAACTACTTTTGACTTGTACTATCCAATGGACAAGATCCACATTTTACATAACAACTGTTGACCATCTGAGCAGATCTCTTCACATGCAATCAAGTGCTCTAGCTACCTGACTATCAGTATTTGACAATCTAGATTAGTTACTAATACACTTTCATTCCTATCTTGAACATTAGATGGATACTGCCTAATAACAGCTAAAGGGAAGTTTAACGAGGCAATGCTCTTTAAATAAATACAATATAAAAACCTTAATTAGTCACACTGCAAAACAAAAGTCCTGGGTTTATATTCTCTTTCTTTTCACAGGAAAGGGTCTCATGTGTACACAGTAGACTTTTTTAATATAGCCAATGAACTATTCCCCAGTTAAGAATCAGTCCCATAAAAATACACTTTTCAGAGGAAAGAACTCTTTCTCACCCATCACTAAATTCTACAGAGGCAAAATATCACTTTCTTGGTGAGATAACAGCAACACTAGACCCAGTGTGGGAGTGGGGGAATAAAACTCTTTTACAGAAGAGCTCTGAAACTTCCATACACTTAATGAACTTTGTCCCTGAAAAGATCAATATGAAGAAACTGCTGCAGAAGAAAAAGGATCAATAGCTGAGTGCCTGGTAAATCAGAGGAACCTTTCAAGCATGTGTAAGGTGAACATTTCCAGAGGAGGCAAAAAAAAAAAAAGCAGTAGGGGATATATTAACTTGGAGGAATGTGAAGTGGGAACTTAAATGGATTTTGCCTATGAACTTTTGCTCAGCCACATAGAGTAACAATTCCTTACTCGCTTGAGAAGAACTAGTGACATTTCAAGCAATCATCACACATACTGCTGTTTGCTCAATGGCAAAGAGATGCATCAGGAGCAATCACCATCCATGGAGAAGGGGTGTGTGGAAGAGTCCAGTATAGGGTTGCCAGGTTCAATCCCTGAGACTGATCCTGTATCTTTAGGAGAAGAGAAAGTCAGCCAAGTGCAGGTGTTCTTGCAACCCTGTAATAGGAAAAACCACAAGGTGGGATTCTCCCTTCCCCCTGCACAACTTTTAAAGATACAAAAGACCTCTTGGTTTCCAGGCCCAGCCTCCAAGAGGTCTTTTGTATCTTTAAAAGTTGTGCAGAGGGAAGGGAGAATTCCACCTTGTGGTTTTGCTCATTACAGTGTTGCAAGAACACCTGCACTTGGCTGACTTTCTCGTCTCCTAAAGATACAGGATCAGCCTCAGGGATTGAACCTGGCAACCCTAGTCCAGTATCACCTTAAATGCTAACAAATTTATTATACCATAAGCTGTCATGGACTAGAGAAGGAGAAGGATGTTCTCTGATGGCATCACATTTGCTAATACTTTTTCAGGGATTCAATAACTGGCTTAGCTAAAAGAGAGCTTTGGTTTAACTCCCTTATACGGCATTCTATCTGAAAATGTGCTGAAATAGTGGGATGAAATGTGGCACATGTTCCTACGTTTCAGGGTTAAAGCCCAGCTCAACACACACACCTGCTTTCAAGAACGCCAGGAAAGATGTAACATATTAACATGATATTTCCCCTTTGAGCAATGCAATCTCCCATTAAAATATTTATATTTACAACAAGTCTCCAAACAACATGCATATTTATGTATACATGCAACAATTCTTCATTTGAACATCAAATGCCAGCCAACTCCTGTGCTATTTTTAAGGGTGGGACTGGAAAGATGCAAAACACATTATAGTGTTCTATCTGAAGCAAGGCCTCTTGAACATTGTGCTTGACTAGTGTTGCAGTGTGAATGATGCACTGCACGCTCGTCTAGTATGTGGAGTTTATTCTCATCAAAAAGGGTGTCCCAAACTATTTTTTTTCACAAAACAGTTCTCCACAACAATGCCATAGCTTCATGAAATCACTATGTAGCAAGACAGTAAAGCTTGCAACCTCCTGCCAGCCATCTGAACAGGAGAAGAGGGGGGCAATGTAATTAAAAGTATGAAGACACACATGATGGAAAAGTAAAGGTTAGATTGTAACAGAAACTATAAAGTAGGCAACAGATGATCTTGCTGCCAGGGAAAGCAAATCTCCTTCCAAAGAGAATGATTCTGTAAAACAGGGCCATTGGAAAATATTTGTGGTGATGGCTCCAGATTTCAACCCCAGGGTCACTTTCAAAGCAAAAACCATTGCGGTTGCAATATTTTTAGACAGAGAACATATTTAAAGGTTTACTTTAGCTGGAAGTAAATATATGTACTAGTTGTGACCAGCTTCTAAAGCCTGATTAGGAAGTGAATCTGCCAGACAATGCCTTTCAGCACTCATTTCCCCCATCTCAGAAAATAAATGTGTCTGTCACTCAGTAGATATTGCCTTAGCAGGATCTCTCCCTTTCCATGCTCAAACAGAGCCCTGCTTTGACATTAACCAGACAAGGACAAAGTTAGGCTCATCTCATCTAATAGAGGTATATCTCATTCCCAAAAGTAATTTCATCACTGCCAACTATCATAACTTATTACACAGGTCAATAGTGACCTAGAAAAGCTATTCAGAAGATAGGGGTCTAGCAAGATGATAGGTTTGAGCCTGGATGCTCCAATTCCTTCCATCACACACACACACCAAATTTCCCAGTTGCCTACATAACACTAGCATGCATCCCAAGCTCAAGAGACTGTGACCATGGGGTGTTAGTACATAATGAATAGATTAGCATTTTAGGAATTTTGTACTGTACACTATTTTTCTTTCTTTTTTTAATTAGGCTTTTTATTGATATTACCTGTTGTAATCTAGCCATTAAGTGACTTTGAGTTTTTTATGAAGTGACTAACACATGTAATAACTATTATTATTGTTGTTGTTGTTATTATTATTATTATTATTTTATTATAGGCTAATGTAGAATAGGAATGCAAAGCCATATAGATCAGGCAACTAGAAATAAAAGTGTTTTTAAAAATGTAAGTATGTAAATAATAGCTATTGACAGAAGACTGCTAAGCAGATCAAGCAAGCTTAAATTAAGTTCATGTCACTCTATTCCAGTAGTCTAGTCAGAGGTAGGCCTTCAGCGCCATGCTTAGCTCCCAGATTCTGCTTGCCTCATTTTTATATGAGATCCTCCTAAAGAAGTAAAAGAGTTGCTTTTTATAATCATGGTGTATAGCCAGCCCTAGCCTTCACTCCCCAGATTCCCAAGACTGTTATTTTCCATGTGAATTCAAGACCCACCCAATCAGTTGTTGTTCTCTGAAGGTTACTCACCTGTGGAATATTTTTGATAAGTCTGTGCATGTATGGAGGACTTTACAGAGCCATTTCCCCCATGGAAATGGCACAAATGGCATCAGTTTCCCACCAAGGACTATGGATTTGGTAGTCCTCTCCCTGGCAGGGAACACAAGCTTCACTAGGGCTATGAAAACATCCACCATCTCTGCCGCCAGGGAAGGGAAGGTGGCAGAGGAAGTGAATGTAGATGCTTTTCAAGTGAGCCTTTTCAAGTGTTCAGACCAAGTTCTCTCAAAAGCTCGGTCTCTTTTGATGTGAGCAATGAGATGCTTGTGCATTGCTCAGGACACTATCATGGCACAACCATCTAGAGCCTGACACTTAAAAACTTGTGTGGTGGGGCTATGATTGTTTGCAGGGAATGATTTTGTGAATCAGTTTGTCCGCATGGATCTGTACACAAGAGGGCCATGATCTTTCCAAAGATAGTACTTTCCAATAGTTTCACCATTGCAAAAATCATGGCCAACTCTCATGCAGCTTCCAGATGGAAGGCACAGTTTATGCAATCTTCCCCCACCATGAATCCAATGGCACCTTATCACGCTACAACAAAAGCCAGTGTGGTGCAGTTGTTAGAGTGCCATATAAGCACCAGTGAGACCTGAGTTCTAATCCCTCTTTAGCTATGAAGGCTATTAGGTCACCATGAACCAGACACTCTCTCCCTCAGCCTTGCCTCTCTCACAGGGTTGTTCATAGGATAAAGGCTGGAGAAACCATTCATGCTTCTCTAAACTCCTTGGAGGAAGCGATATGTAATTAATACTAGTGAAAATTTAACAGATAATTGTTAAGAGAGAAGGCTGGTTCATTAGGGTAAATGGGGCATTGTCCCACCAACCTCAGTCTGCCCTCAACCAGCCCCCAACACCAGCCTTCTTACTTACAACCAGACAGGGGGTGGCTCTGCCTATCCTTGGCATCTCCCTGCCTTTCACCCTACCAGTACCAATAGGCAGAGCTTGGAAAAGTTACTTTTTTGAACTACAACTCCCATCAGCCCCAGCCAGCATGGCCACTGGATTGGGCTGATGGGAGTTGTAGTTCAAAAAAGTAACTTTTCCAAGCTCTGCCAATAGGCAGCAACCACCAACAAGTGCTAAACACAAATTTTTCTTTAGCCTGTTTTTATCTAACACTCACGTACAACCTCTTTGTATGTATTCATTTGCTTTATATCCCACTTCCCAAAATTACTCCCAAAGTGGCAATTTTGAGACTGCTAAATGAAGCCCCAAACATTCAGCAAGTCAAACATAAGCAACCACAAACAGGAGTTTCATATTGTTGCATCTCACACTTGTCAAAATAACAACCTTATTATAAAATCTTATACTTAAAACCACACAAAAGTTGCTATATTTAGTATCGCTTTGTGCATGCCACCGCCCCCCCAGCCCTGATGTCAAGCCAGCATTTACAGCAACTTGTCACATTTGTCAGTATAACTTGTTCATTTGTTGTTTGACACCATATAGGCAATGGAGTTTCTATAACAAGCATCATTTCTGTGAAGGTCATCACAGAAAAGGCAGGAAGGATCAGAATGAGAATGGCATAGCTGCAAATCCCATTATCAGTCCAAGTAGATAGAGTGCCCTTTGAGGGTATTAATGATGGTGGTATAGGGAAGAGCGATAGCACTGTGAATATATCAACACTGGAAAGCTAGGAAGTTTTCCTTTTAAAAAAGCTATTGTTGCTTAACTTATTTCCCAACCCGGGTCTTCTTCAGACTCAGTACATTTTAAGGCAGCTCCCATACAAGACGGTTACTACTAAGTAGTAGTATCTGGCACCACAGCAGCTCAATAGTAGGCTTCCCTCACAGTTCTACAAGTTTTTTTTAGTTTTTATTTATGATTTTCCAATGTTACAATATATAACCTGAATACATAAGAGTCAATACAAAACCCCAAAACCCCTTCCCCCCTATCTTTATGACTATCAAAGATAACAGCCTTGGGCTGCTCCTCTGTACAGCTACTTTCTCAGGTACTTCGCTGCCACCATTGATGCTATTTCTCCCTTTTTGTTTATGTTTTGCCACCCTTGCATTCTTGTAATAGCTGTCCAAGAACCAGATGTGTTTAAAAAGGACAAATAAGTTTATTTGTTTAACAGATGTTTCTTAAGCAAGATTGTTTACTTTTCTATTACTATTATTAATTATTATTATTATTATTATATCCCACCCTTCCTCCCAGTAGGAGCCCAGGGCAGCAAACAAAAACACTAAAACATTCTAAAACATCATAAAAAACATCAGAATATATTAAAACAAAACATGTTTAAAAACATATTAAAACAAAACAACTTTAAAAACATCTTTGTAAAAAAAAGCTTTTAAAACATCTTAAAAAGAAATTCCAGCACAGACACAGACAGGGATAAGATCTCTACTTAAAAGGCTTGTTGAAAGAGGAAGGTCTTCAGTAGGCACCGAAAAGATAACAGAGATGGCGCCTGTCTAATATTTAGGGGGAGGGAATTCCACAGGGTACGTGCCACTACACTAAAGGTTGTTATGAATGGACCTTGGACTTCCTCATGAGCATAGCTCACTAGAAATGCAAGTTCCCCTGTTGCGAGGGTAGCAAGACTTTTGCTGGAGTTAATCCTCACGTCATCCCTAAAGTGTGTATAAATCTATCCTTAGCCCAATAACACACATAGAAAGTAAAATAAAGAGTGGTTTTATAAAGAGAAGAAACAAGGAAAAAATTGCAGTGTACAATTACAGTTAATATTTGAACAGCATCTACCTATTCATTCATGCTTTTGGTAATGCTAGATAGACTAAAGCAAAGAAACTAAACCCTACACACACTTCCAAGTCAAGTTCATCCACACAGAAAGAAAAGAAAGAAAGAAACCCAGAAGTTGTATATACCTTTCCTGGAGAGTTGCTGCGAGTCTAAGGCTAAGACAGAGACCAAGGCTCCGCCCTCATGTAACCAGCACTAGATTTGAAAGATCTCACCCAAATCCTTAGCTCTGAAGCTCTGTGTTTGTCTGGATGATGCTGGGGAGCATTGGTAAGTAAGGCAGCCATTGGAGCCCTTCAGAAGAGGAACTGCCGATCCCTTCAAACCCCTTAAACCAGAACTATCACTAGAAGCTAAAATTATGAAACTGAGATTATCATACTTTGGACACATAATGAGAAGACATGATTCACTAGAAAAGACAATAATGCTGGGAAAAACAGAAGGGAGTAGAAAAAGAGGAAGGCCAAACAAGAGATGGATTGATTCCATAAAGGAAGCCATAGACCTGAACTGATGGAGAATTTTTCTCCATGGGATCTTTTGCTGGGGGTCCTTAAAAAAATAATATTTGAGGACACAGGCTTGAAGCAAAAAGGTAGGCCTTATTCTTTACAATCAGGGTCAGCCTCCCAGAAACATCCAGGAGAGACTGCACTGAGACACTGTGTGCAAGCTCTTTTATAGAGTACAGTTACAGCATGTGACAGTGATTCACCAATCTCATGAGTTTCTGCCCACCCAACATCACAGTTCCTCCTCTCTACAATCGTTCCAAACCAATCAGAAAGCATTAGGTAATCCTGCTCCTGATTCCAAAATCCTGTCCATCTTGTTAATATGACCATTGTTCTGCTGTCCACCTTGACTAATGAATTTTCAGGCCAGTAACATTGTGAATGTGCTTTCAAGCATCCCTGTACTTTCATTGTTCTCATTGTTCTGATCGGCCACGCTGACCCAGGTACACCTGGAGATATTTGAACAGGTTCCTTGAGTTATGTTTGCCTCAACTTAGGGTGTTTGGGAATGTATGAGCACCCCCAGTTCTATTCCTTTGCCATAGGGATTCTTATGTCCTTATACTTTCTCAGAAATCCCATTTCCTTACTTATAAAATACATAGCTCAAGAGAGGGGATTATTTAAACACTTGAGCTTCATTTTGAAGTCACACAGACTAAGGAACAGACTGGGTGACTCTGGATAACTAGTATCTTTCAGCCTCAGGGATAAAGAGCAGGCAGGCCACCCCAGAGTACGTTTTTCTTAATGAAAGCACACTTATAAAGTTGTAAATATAATATAACACACTGGGTTATTTTAAAATTATTGTAAAATCTCACTATTTCTCTTCATTAAAACTTCTAATACATTTCATATTTTTCCCTAGATGGCATTCTTGCTCTACACAAGAAACCTATCTCTTTGGATTAAAACCAATATCATATTAATCATTGCTTACCAGTTATATGCTTGCTTGAATTAGAACAATAGACCAATTAATATATGTCAGTCATGCATCAGCCGAGTCTTGGCACCAGCCGAATTTGGCAAGGAAACAGGAGATTGCTGTGACCGTTGCCATTGCGACAGGTTTTGCTTACAGCTCTGAATTAAATGCTAAGATTCAGGGTTCTCTGTCAGCCTGAATCTCAGGGCCTAATAGGCCTGAAGTTCAATGCTTAACTCCTTATGATTATAAAAAAATATGCCTTCTTAATATCTATGATTATGTATGTGTGGATATATAAAATTCCCCATTATTTACAAGATCTGAACAGGGTGGTTCAGGACAGATGCTATTGGAAGTCGCACTAATGAGAGAGAACTGTGAAAAGAAACTCTAGGAACCCTGAGCCCTTTTTACCTTCAAGAGCAATTCCTCTCATACATGCCCCTCATTTCCCTGAGACCGGATGGAAAGGTTCTGCTCCAAGGACTTAAATTCAGCAAATGACATCTCCGGGGGGTGGGGGGTGGGGGGTGGGGGGTGGTTCAGCACTAGATTCAGATATTTTTATTTTAAAAATATCCTAAGCTAGGGGCAGTCAGTGTGGTGCCCTCCAGATGTTTTGGACTACAACATCCATCAGCCTCAACCAGAATGGTCAGTGGTTAGGGATGATAGGAGTTGTAGTTCAAAATATCAGGATAACACCTGTACTAAGCTTTTCATTGTTATTAATGGCTAGGTTATAATTTACAATAGACTGTCTGGGTATAGTGGCTTCATGTTGGGTTTTTAGGCCATTGTGTTGATCCTTGCCTCATTGTCTTATTTCCTCTTTGTTTTATGGATTGCTTTGGATTTTTTATTTGTTGAAGAAAAGTAGTTCATGAATTTTAACTGAATAAAATAAAAGTGAACGTTGCACAACCAGCTGCTATGCTGAAACATATCTTCCCTGATGCCGTGATTATCGTTAGAATTTAGAGTCATTCTCCCCTACAAGTAATTACCTCCTCTAGAGATATTTCAGCAGAGCAGCCCTAATCAAGCTGCAATAGCAGGATATGTTATTAAAATAATAGAAACTACAGCTGTGGATCTTGTTTTCCCTGTATTAAACTTGTGGTTTTTTTTCATGCATGGTTGTATTTACTGGAGTGTAGCATTAACTGGGTGGAGTAAGATGGTCTGTCCCCCTGTTTCATCTGATGGAAAGGCTTCAACCAAAATTGTGCCTGGTAAGTGCACCCTTTGTAAATAATATAAGTTTAGAAACAGCAACCTAATAATTAGGTAGCAGCACTGCTGTACCTCAGTATTTCATTTTACAAGTAAAATGTTCGCTGAGCCTGTCACATTTCACTGTATTCTACACTAAGGTTATGGTGTGAAGGCACATGATGCCACAACCTTCCTACAGGTCTGGGCCTGGTCAGTGCCTGTACAACAGACCACCTAGGAGAAAGGTGTTGCAAACAAGCATTCTCTGCTCTTTGTCAACTACACAGCCTTCCTGCCATCTAACAAGGGGGCAGCTATGATGCTTCTGAAATGCAGGAGATCTTAAAACCGCATAAGAGCCATCCCTGCTGGACTGCAGATATCATCGATCACGGGTGGGGAATCTGCATCCTGATATCAATGGGGGGGGAGAATGGGATGACCTGTCTATCACCAGCTCCAGCCCTGCCTAGAGGAGGTATGTGGCCCTCCAAAAGATTATTCCTGAGGGAATGAGGCCCTTGAGAGAAAAAAATCCCCGCACACACCACAGTAGACAATTGCATCACTGTATAAGCCTCATTGTATGCCCTGCTCTTTCCAGAGAATAACTGGATTTGGAGTGCATTTTAAATGGCAAGAGGAGATGGCCAGGGAAAAATTTGGAGCAGGCAATGGAGCACTAGGCAGGGGGGAGGGGAAGAGAAGGCCTAGCTTATAGGAGTTGCAGTAATTGCAGGATAAAAAGCAATAAGTTGCAGACAGCTCAAGGACAGTCATTAATGAGAGAGGGGTGCTTGGAATAGAGACAGCAAGCCCAGATCCCCCAATATAGACCTCTCCTGAGATCAAGCAAAATTCTTCTATCATCTTCAGAAAACTTCCAGGTTCAGGAAATTCTTGTTTATAATTGATAGGCAGCAAGTTATGCTTAATCCATAAAGGAACCCAAGTGAAGCCTTTGTTAATAACTGGCAGTTTCCAAATTATCCCCAGAAACTATTCAGCAGTCACTGCCAGCAATGAGAAACATCAACGCCATATTTGCAAGGGACTCAATAACCAAGGCAAGGAAAGAGTTCTAATTCATGATTAATATTATTCATAACACACACAAAAAGCATGCAACCACTCCTTGTTAGCGAGATGCAATCATCCACATTGTGCAAACCTTGCTACTCACAGCAGAGTCAAAATGACAAGCTCTCAGCACATTGAGCAACTTGCAGGTGGTGACTTTGCAATAAGTGCACTTTACTTTGATTCAGCCACAGTTTGGCCAAGAGCCTTCGCTGGTGTAAAGTAGCCTTACTCAGCAGACTAAAACAAATCTCTGCCTTTCTTCAACCTCTAAAGAGCTAGCCCTGGGCTCACTCTCTCATTTGAAGGACCTCACACTTGCTAAGGAAAGGACCAGTGGCGTTACCAAAAGGGTTGGGGATTTTTGGAATTCTACTCCCTGCCACATAGGAGCTGATATTCATCCAGAACAAATGGCCATGCGTTGTATAGCATGAAAAACCAGAGTCGGCCATGATGTATGCTTCTATCCATGGGAGTTCTTTTTGGGATGACTGCCACAGAGAACTACACATGAAAAAAGGTTGAGTTGCAATTGGATTTTTCAAGGCAGTATGTGACCCAGAGGAGGAAAAAGCTCCACAGGTGATAAGTGAAGAACTGTTAACCTAGAAAGCAATTGCTCAAAGTTGTCACACCACGCAAGAGTTGCAAGAATCAAAACTGAAGAAGCTTTTTCCCTGCAACTTTAAAAATGTCATAGAAAACAGCCTTTGGGTCTTAACAAGTCCAATTTTTTTTTTAAAAAGAATGACTGAACTTTCTCCATCAGCTTATTCAAACAAGATTGTCAATCTTCTGATGGAACACCCCTGTGATTTTGAAAGGCAGAGTTTTCCCCTATAAGTATTTTCAAGTTTTCCCATCCCCTGTCTCATCTCTATTCAGCATTAAAGCACTCAAATGCTCTGCTTTGTAGTCAGCTCCTTCCCCCAGAACAGCTCATTCCCACTTCTACCCCCAGAATGTGTTGCCCTTGGCCACATAAATTATAGAAGATGACCAACTCTCTAGGCTTTTTATAAATAGCTTTCAGCTAAAGATGCCTGCTCAGTAAGTAATGATACAGCTTTTTATGACTCAGTAGTTACTAGACATAATTATAGTTTTGAATGGAGATAGTAAATAAAACAAAAATTTGACTTTTCAGAGGTGGCAAGCAAGGTGGAAGCAATATACACTGTTGCTTTGGGGGAACTTCAAAGATGAGAGCAGTCTAAGTCAGGATAGGGCCAGCAAAATACCGATTGGACCAATTGGGCCCCACGGTTAGCGGGGGGGCTGTGCTTGTGGGGGAATTGCGCCTTTTTTAACCCTCAAGCTGCAGTGCTTGTTTCCGTTTCCGCTGCTTTGTGAAAATTGGCGCCCACCATAAGGTTCCCAATGGGGCCCTGCATTTGCAAACGCCAGCCCTGAGTCAGGGAGAGCCAATGTGATGTCCTCTAGCTGTTTCTGGACTTCAAGGTCTAGCAACCTCAGCCTGCACGATCAGAGATTACAGAAGCTGTAGTTCAACAGTATTGGACAGCACCACATTGGCTACCCCTGGCTTAGATGCTTGCCTGAGCAACATGTATATTTGCAAGTCACCAGGTACAAATAAATAAATGCTAGAAGTCTCTGGGACTTTCTCCTCAGGCTTCACCCCAAATGTTAAAAAGCATGAGAAAAAAAATATTTATTTATTATAACATAATAGCACAAGGTGGCATACGAACATGACTTTTATCCTCACAACAACCCTGTGAGGTACGTTAGGCTAAGAGACAGTAACTGGCCCAAGTGGAGATTTGAACCCTGGTCCCCAGATTCCGGTCCACTCCAACCACTACACCACATTGGCTCACTTTAGATGGAAATAGCTAAAATATTTAAAATATCTTTAGATAGGATACTCTTCTGTTACAACAGGACCTGATCTTATAAAAGTCCTTGCAAGTCACAAATAGACTCCCATACAAATGTCAAGATAAGCAATAACATTATTTCCCAAGTAATGAAATTGCCACTGCTTCAGCACTGATTTATCACATTTATCGCCTTTCTGTGAAAAAGTAGTCCCCCAAAGCAAAATGCCATCACCTAAGCAGCCAACAATAAAATGAACTCAATAAAAACCAGATTAAAACCATTGACCACATAAATGTATGATAATCATCTGAGTTCCAATTTCTAAAAGTGTAGCAAATGCTTCTCACAGATTTTCCCCATGTGAACTAGAAAACCTTGCTCAGACTCCTAGGATTTTACAGCATGAGTTCCTATGCTGTGAAAGACAGGTTAGACATCCTTTAGCATTACTAACTTATATCCATTGATTACAATAGGTCTACTCTGAGTTTGACTTAAGTGGATCCTGCCCAACAAATCAGGGGTGGGGAACATTTGACCCTCCAGATGTTGCTGAGCTACAACTCCCATCATCCCTGGCCATTGACCATGCTGGCTGGGGCTGATGGGAGTTGTAGTTCAGCAACATCTAAAGGGCCACAGGTTCCCCACACCTGCAATAGGTTTTGGTCATGTATTTGCTTCTATTGGCACTAGGGTTGCCAGGCTCAGGGCCTAAGAATGATTCTGTATCTTTAAAAGTTGTGCGGGGGGGGAGAATTTCACCTTGTGGTTTTTCCCATTACAGTGTTGCAAGAACACCTGCACTTGGCTGGCTTTCTCTTCTCCTAAAGATACAGGATCAGTCTCAGGCCCTGAACCTGGCAACCCTATTCACACTGCATGAAAAACAGCACTGTAAATACCATGTAAAAGAACTGAGGAACTAGACCTCCGAGGAACCTGAAGGAATTTTCTCCAAACACAAATACCCTAAAGAACAATGTAGCCAATAGATTGGCATAATCTTTAAACTATGTGGACTTCAGCAACCTTTGCAGTGCTAGAACATTTACTGATTTATCATTCTTGACAAGCTAGAACATTTCCCCTAATGCCGATTGACACATTGTGGTTGCATCTTTGCATTCCTAGGCTTCCTACTCAATTACCTATTTGTCTGCTTAAATCAAGGGGAAATGGAGGATTATTCTCAACAGTTTTGTTGCTGCATACTGAATAACTAACAGCTGGTTCACATGTTAATGGGGCACCATTTTACAGAAGCCTCCTTGTCTTTGCAGTTGTTCTAGTTTCTGGATCTGCAAGCCAGTACAGGAATCCAGAGCTAGAGAGGCTCCTGCTAGTCCATGCTTTGCCTTGCTCCTGGCAATCCAAGAACTTTCATCTCTACCTCATTCACCAATGGCAGTGTCCTCACACACCCTCAGAGCAGCCCAGCTTCCTCCTCCTCCTCCTCTTCTTTGCAACCGTTCCCTTCCAAAGAGAAAAATTAAAAAACAGAAGATTTTGAACTTCCTGTCATGTTCTGGCAAGGATGCAGAAAATGCCTGGAGTAGACCACTAGTGGCCACAAGCATCTAGTTCTAGATAACCAAGGCTAAATTAGGCAAGGCAGGGCAGCTTCAAGTTCCAACATCCAAGAGAGATATAGAACCAAACTAGACATTATATCATTCATGCAGTTTGCAATAGTGTGAATGGTTGATGTTGTTTTTAGAGTAAATAGCAGATAGCAGAGCCTCTGATCTTGATTAGCAGCCTGGAAGAGGGTGGGTGGGTTTGACCCTTTAGCCCCTGATATGGGTTTGGTATCTACTATTGCATATTGGTGTGGATGGAAGCTTTCTTGCAATGCAAATAACAGGTATAGGGAGGCCAATCTGGACAGGGAGGGACCACAGAAGATGAAATCCTTTCTGCCAGAGTCCTCATTCAGATACAACCACTATCTTCTCTGACAAGGCCTTAGGTGGTGAGCAAGGGGTTTGGGGCAATTAAGGGTGTTACAGAGCATTAATCAGGGGGCAGGACTAGATAATTCCTGAATCAGAGTCCTAAATGAGCTATATCAACAGAGGTGCTCTCTGTCTCAAGAATCACTGTCTGAGGAATCTAGAACTTGACAGAGTCCTCCTCTTATGATCCTGAATTAGTCACATTTTCCTGATGCACATGAGTGAGCAGGTGACAGAACCTTTCTTGTTCACACTGCAGAGGAAGGCTTTAAAGAGCCTTTTGCTTTCATCTTAGTTCAAGGAAAAGCGGATAAGTAATATGGGGTCTTTGAAAACAGAAACATTTACTAAATTGTATTGATGTATGTTTTTCAGATTGTGCTTGTGTATTTTTACATATACATACATACATACATACATACATATCTGTTGTAAGCTGCCTTGATTATTTTATAGAAAGGATATACATTTTGATAATGATGTTGATGCTTGACGTTGACCCATGACAGGGCCTTCTTGATAGCAGTTTCCCCTTTGTGGAATGCCCTTCCTGATGAGGTATGTCGGTCTCCCTCATTATTAACTTTCAGTCATTTGATGGCTGAAAGAGACTGTTCCCAACAACCTTAAAATTATTTAACTGTGAGAGTATGGGATTGTTTTTCATGTTTTAGGTGTTTTTAGACATTTTTAATTGTTTTAAATATGTTTTTATTTTATTTTTAATAATATTATTTTGTCACTTTTGTGTTTGCTGTCTTGAAATCCTTTGCTGTCCTGGGTGAGCTATAAATTGAATGAATGAATGAATGAATATTATGATTATATACCACCATAGGTAGCGTAAAGAAAGTTTGTGGGTCCAAATTGGTCATTTAAACACAAGTCACTTATCTTGGGCATAGGGGCATCTATGGAAATAACAGTGATTAGAAGATCCAGCCTGGTTGGGCAGGTAGGCTATATGACATTTTGATTCCCTCTAATTCTTTGCCTCTGTTATAAAACTGGCAGGTTGTTAAAGTTGGTTTCATATTTTTTTATAAAAACTACAAAGCAGTTCCTTTAAACTTTGTATTGCATTTTAGCACTGAAAGACTGCCTTTAATCTTGCACATAACCAAGTTTGATTGGAGTCTAATGTGGTTTGGCCTTTCCCAATACACTTTTTAAATGAATTTGCTTCCTGATGTCTATCCCTTCATCATTACCTGGGGTACGGTGAGCAAACTGGCAACAATAAGCTGGGAGTGCTCAAGCTCCATAAAAGTATTAGCACCACTTGACACCTTAAATCTGTTTGAGGTCAATGCAATTAAGAAAGAGCAACGCTTTCCTATACCGTATTTGGGAAATGACAAATTGTCTGTAGACTTGGTTCTGGCTCATCAATTCAGGAGCAGTTTATAAGCAAGTGCTTGTAATTTAAAAGAAATTATGGTTTAGTTCATGTTTGATTACACACACTCACGCGCAATAGGGAGATTTGACTTAGACTTTTGCCAATTTTAAGATAGATGGCTCCAAAAGCGGGTTTTGTGTTTTTTTGTTGTTTTTGTAAAGAATACTCTCCAAACACAATGTATTATGCTTCCCTTCTCTCTCTCACACACACATATACACACACTCATGTATTGAGAGACACTGCTGCTTGACAGATATGCCTAATTGTTGACCTGTGGCCAGGGCTGGCCCTACCATTAGACAAAGTAAAGCAGCCACCTCTGGCAGCAGGTGCTGAAGGGAAAGCAGTGGCAGCCCCCTGGCTGTTCTTCCTGGGCCCCTGGACATTCCGCTCTGTTGGAGGATGGAGTGGTGTGTATTCCATGGCCTATCCTGCCCCTCCTCCAATAAGCTAGGCTGCTGCCTCAAGTGCAGCAGGGGATGCTATCCCATCATCAGTGCTGAAGGCCCTACCCTACCTGCTTGATACAATTAAAGCAGTATTGTACCACTTTAAATAGTCATGGCTTCCTCCAAAGAATCCTGGGAGCTGTAATTTGTTAAAGGTACTAAGAGCTGTTAGGAAACCCCCGTTCCCCTCACAGAGCTACAATTCCCACAGTGGTTTTATTATTTATTTATTTATTAGATTTATATCTTGCCCTTCCTCCCAGTAAGTTTAATGATCAACCCCTCTTTCCCAGGGAACTTTGTCACCCTGTGAGGGAAATAGGGGTCTCCTAACAATGTTCAGGACCCTTTATAAGCTATAGTCCCCAGAATCCTTTGGGGAAAGCCATGACTGTTAAAGTGGTATAACTTTATAAAGTGGTATATATGGTGCAGATGTGACCCACGATTCAGCTGCCAGTCCAGTCAGCTTTTGCATGTGGAATGGGAGTGGGGTACCATCTTGTCCTTTACCTCAGGCAGAAAATGTCTTGGGCTGGCCCTGCCTGTGGCAACCATTTTTGATCCTCGTTTTACATATTAAGTGCATAGGAATTGTTCTGATAGTTTCCTGGAGGGAAACACTGTACCAGACAGAGAAAGTCTTATGAATGAGAGAAAATTGGAAATGGATAAAGAAAAATACATGGAGTCTGGAGAGAGAAACAAACTTTGTGGTTGCCTGGCAACTTTTTCACAGCTTCCTGTTCCTTTAAAGCCCAGCACAGAGAAATTACCTAGCGATGCATTTCCTTTTTTCTTCCCCAGACCACTTTTCTTCACACAGCTACATTTCTGGAGTCGCATCAGATTAAAAAGAAAGAAAAAGGCAGCAAACCTATTAGTACCACAGAGGCACTGAAGAAGCAAGAGAAGGACTGGTAACAATAACAGCTTCAATCAAACAGCCAGGGATAACTGGACACAGTCAGGCTGTGGGGAGAGAGGAAGTAAGGGTACAAAGAACCCCAAATCTAGGACCAGGCCTCATAATGCATCCTATAATGGCACACTCCGTGATGTGGGATGTCACATATTATGTTCAATCAAAGCTGACTTGTTTGTATGAACAATATTTTGGAAGATAGAGTCAGCATGTCAAGCAGGCAAATGAACTTTGTTTATCCGTTAAGTGCATTTCATAAGCTCAGACAATGCTGTTTCAGCATCGGCTTGAAAGTTTTTGCTGATTTACTACCAGAAACCAATGTGTCAGCAGAATAAAGTCATTTAACTTTTTTTTTGTTCCTAACACCACTAACGCTCCTGTTCCAATTTGGTTAGAGGACAGATATCACAAACGAGTCTTCAGTTTGGGGTGTTCTGAATCATGGTGAAACACACAGTAATTGCTAGTGTTTGGGCATGCTCATTACTTCCACTGTTCCCGACTCTATCATTTGCTTTAAAAATTAAAATTGGATAATTGCTATATAATTCTTCTCCCTGCTCTGAATCTGTGCAAATCAGAGTAGCTCCAAAGGAGTAGGTGGAAGAGGAGCTTGTCCAAAGTATAGCTCTCAAGAACACAGAATAGACAGTGGGACAGGACAGGGGGAAAAACACTGGACTCAACACTGTAGCCTTATCCAAGCATTGAAATCTGTGCAATTAAAATGTTGTGAGGGGAAGATCAGGGACAAAAATGTGAGGTCCTCTCCTTCCATAACAGGGCCTTTCACCCTCCACAAGTTGGAGAGCTGAATCTTTGCAGCAGGAAGCTTCCTATATTACCCACATAGGAACATAAGAGGCTGTCTCATACCAAGTCAGACCACTGGTATATCTCGCTCATTATTGTCTACACCAGGGCTATGACCTCAAGCCCAGGCTCTGAATTTGGCTTTCTAGTCCTCTCTGTCTGGCCCTCAGAACTCTCCCCAGGCCATGCTCTTCACTGGCCCTGCTTTGCACCCTCTGAGAATTTTTGCCTGGCAGGAATGTGTCCTTGAATTCTGATATTGCCTCTTGCTTGCTTAGATTGAGGATACAGAGGAGTGAGAGAGTGTGCATAGAAAGTAGCCTACAAATGTTAAATTTACATTCATTGCTCCACCCTCTTTTGCCTCCACGCGCCCACCATTGGCAGGTGGCCCTTAGAAGGGTGCCCAGATGGGAACGGGCCCTCGAGCTGAAAAAGGCTGTCCACTCCAGGCTTCAGGCAAGGGACATCCCCAACCTTCCCTGCAAGACACTCTATCACTGAGCCATGGCCCTCTCCCTGATCTTCCAGGATTCAAAATTTCATGGGGAACCTCCAGGAATAAAGAAAGGTCCCTACTACAGAAATTTGCCTTCCCAGCACATGGGAGGTGATGAACTTTGTGACGGAGATGTGCTGGAGCGGCAGGGACAATGGTTTTGTCCTCCCTCTCCCTCCCATTGAATGAGTATTGAACATCCAAAGACGGCTTGTGATGGGATAGGAGAAGTTGTACCTGTGGAACTTCACAGTCTGCTATCAGAAAGCAAAAGCCCCTGATGGAAAACGAAAACTCTGTCTACTTCCCATACTGGGCCAGTCCTTGAAGGAGGCCCAGCGGACAATGTCAGGGCCTTAGCTCTAGATTGTCCTATACCATCTCACTCTATCATGGTTAGGGATGGGTGAGAATTTCGATTCAGTTAGCATTTCAAGCAGCATTTATCAAATTCACAATTTCCAAAATATGAGAACCGAAACACAGCCATCCTTCGAAATTCACATTTATTAAAATTTTGGGATGTAGTTCGCCAACTAAACAACATTTACAAAAATGCATATATTAAGGGAAAGTGTGCATAAAAATGAATACATGAGTGAAAATAACATGCAAAAAGGCATGAAATGATGATAAATAGCTTGCATAAATGTGTACCTTTGTCAAAACTGCCTACAAAAATGTGTTTATTTGGAGAAATTTGCACAAAAATCTTGGAGAATTTTCATGAGGATTTTTTTTAAAAAAAATTGCAAATTGCTGTAGGAATGTAGAGAACTGAATTTAACATTGGAAAAATGAGAAACTGAGAGAACTGAAACAGACAGATCTTTCCATCCCTAATCATAGTAGGGGTCAAAAGGAACAGTGGCACACCTCTGGACTGAAACAGATTGGGGAAATGGTAAGATGAATGAAATGCCCAGTGCGTCGGGGCCAGGGGCCTGGTAAAGTTATTAATTCACACAGAGACAGTCCCAAGGGATGATGTTGGATTGAGGGCTTCCCATGGGCCTCTGATTGGAGAACAGAGTGTCAGACTACATGGGCCTTTGATCTGATCCAGCAGGGCTCTTCCTATGTCCTTGAGAGGGAGAGCACAGTGGGAGAGCTTTAGAAGGCAAACTGGGCTGAAAAGGAAGTATAGGGAGCTTATGGGGCAAATAGGAGGTGGTTGTAGCCTTCTCCCTGACAGCTGCATTTGAATGCACAGAGAGTTTGTCATATAGGAAGCTGCTTTATACAGTCAGTCCAGCCAACTCTGGCAGTGATTCTTCCAGGTCTCAGGCAGAGGGTGATATTCAATGCTAGTCCTACTCAAAGTAGGCCTGTTGAAGTTAATAGACATAGCTAACTTTGGTTCCATAATTTCCATGGGTTTACTCTTAGTAGGACTTAGTTGAATATAACCCAGAGAGGTTTTTCCATCCCCTGCGACTTTATTTTTTTAACTGGAGATGCCTAGGATTGTACCTGGGACATTCCACATGCAAAGCGTGTGCACTGCCACTGAGCTATGGCCCTTTCCACATCATGAATTTTCTCCCATGAGCATCTAATTCTGTCACATACAAGTGGCACAGCAATACATACATCATGTTAAGCTGCTGATGGTATATTTGGTCTTTTTGTGTGCAAAAAAGAGAAGAAGCCCTTCCTTGCTTGCCTTGAAGATGAGTGAGCTAAAGATTATGGATCATCATCAAAAGGATTACTGTTTTAAAAGGCTATTTTTGTTTTCAATACTCATGCTATCACTGCATTCTTTTTTATTTTAACAGGCTTGGAAGGGACTCCTCAAGAAAGCTGTGTCTCACAATAAAGTGGGATTCTAGATTGGCCTGTGAAACAGAACTGCTTTTGCTTGAGAAAATCTCTTTTCATGCCTAGCCTTCTTTCTGTTGTCAGCATTGGAGGGGGCAGAAGTTGTAAAAAGGGAAAGAGAAAAAGGTTTTGGTTCATCTCTCGCTCTTTGCTTCCTTTTTCTTTTTTTCCCTTTTTTTTGTAGAAAAGAGCTCTCTGCTGCACTCTAAACCAGAACGAATAAGATTTCTGAAAAGGAGACAATTTCATGGAGGATACACTTTAAAGCCAATTACAGCTATAGTTCAGCTTGGGTCTCCAAATTCCTCCAAGTTGAATAACTCCTCACTGATGTCTTGGAGAAAGCTCAATCTCTACCCTTCCTCCCTTGTACTCCTCCCCCCCTCCACTTCTTCTTCTTCATTTGGAGGCCAGTAGTTGTCAAAATTGTGACAGAAATGAAAGTTTCAAAGGCCATTTACTTGCAAGTGGTCCCATTCAAAAACAGATCTCACAAGTTAAATTATTTCTCTTTTATTGTCTGTACGTTGAGCAGGTTTTTTAAAAAAAAGTTTGTGCAATTCATGTGAATCAACTTAGATAGTTCAGATTTATTCCAATGTGAAAGGAATAGTAATTTGGTGTCAACCTACCGTTGGACAGAGTGGACATTTGACCAAGACTCCAAATGCTCATATATAGTTCAGCCAGCTATATGGCTTCCATACTCACTGTCTTACTCCAGTATTTCAGTCTCAGTCTTTAGCCAGTCTGTCCTGTGTACAGAAAGAAGCAGTTTGTGGTTGTGTCTAGTACTTGGTAGGAAGTCACAGCTATCTTCTTCACTGCCTCTTCCCTGTTTCCCCACATCAACCAAACAGCCAGCAGTTGAAGCAGAGCTACAGTTCTCCAAATTTTGCAATGCAGTTCTCCAGTTAAGTGTACAGAAATGCATGAATCAGTGAAAATAATATACAAAAATGTGCTATATTAGGGAAAATTGCTTTGCAAAAATAAATGTTAGGCAAAATTGTATGCTTCCCTTTTTTCCCACTTCAGACATTTTTCATAAACCTCTCAAATGAACCACCCCAAGTTCACGCTACTTTATATTCCCTGAATATAAACTTTTTCTACTAGCCTCCTGCTGCAACAATGGTTGTCTTACAGCTGAAAAGGAAAATCTTTATTGACTGTATACACCTGGTTTGATTTTCTGTCCACTCATCTTAGGCTTTGAAAGCATTGATCTATGTCTATTTATTTTTATTTTTTAAAAAACTAATTGAAAGTAAAATGTAATCCATCTATTATATCCTTAAAACAGCAGGGAACTTTAAAAATTATTTTGAATACTTTTATTGTGTTTTGAGCTGGACCTTCACTGCTTATATATATGGTGACCCAAATATGACCTAACAGACTTGAGTTGCTTAGTAACAGCCACAGAGGGTAGATGTTTTTAAGTACTACCAAAGAAATGCGAGTATTTTTTGTACTGAGTGTGTCTACAGCATTACAACTTTCTTTGAAAGGCTGTGATCTGAGCATCTGAAGAGATGCAGCAGGAGTGAACATCAAGTATTCCCCTCAGATGACTATTAGAGAACATAAGTTTGCAGTGGGACTTGTATCAGAGACCATTCTCACCTTTCCACACAACTCTTAAGTCTTCTGTTTCTTCCACTATTTAAACACACCCTTCAGTATAATGCTGGAACTGACCTGGATGGACCCGCAGAATATATTGCAGCAGCCTCAGTTATGTCCAAAGTCTGCAGCAACACACACAAAACATGTATCCTCAACCATAATCTTGGCAGATCACCTATACCGCTGGTGAGCAGATATTTTTCTCCAGCCTTCCCTGATTTTTAGTTTGCCACATATGAAAAATTACAGCCAAACTAATTGAGACAATGGAATTCCATAATCAGATCTCCAATCTCCTTAAATCAAGGGTAGGGAACTGCCAGCCCTTAGGCCACCAGGCCCATGGTGTCTTCCAATCCTGTCCATGACTTCTCCTCCATTTGCCCAGACTCCTTCTCCTCAGCCCCAGCATGATTTCATCTAGCCCACATCCATCCAGCCACTATAACGGGGAGGGAGGGAGAGAGAGAGACAGGCAGGCCCATGCACGAGCTCAGAGGTCCAAAGCATGGAATATAACACTTAGAGCAGAGTAACATCCTTCAGAAAGATGGTGTAGCATCCAGGCTCCATGGCTGGACTTCCAAGAGCACACATATGGCTGCCTGGCAGTCTCTCTTGCTTTTTTTCCCCATCCCACCCCCAAGAAAGAGGTAAAGGGGGAGAAGGAAGATGTCAACCAGGAAAAGGAGCACAGAGTGAAAGGATGAACAGTATGGAAAGAGCTAGGGCTGCAGAACCAGAAGGGGAGTACAAAAGAATGGGGCTAGAAGAGAGAATCAGGAGGCACAGAGAAGCCCACATGGGTGCAATAAAAACAGATGTGAGTGGATGAGGGGAATGGTTGGTGGGGAGTGGTATGTGTGAGGCAGAGAGAGATACAGAGGTGGGGGTTAACTCTGGCTCTGTGTGAGAAAGAAAGAGTGTGGGTGATGATGATCTTAAGATCACCACACACACAAACAAACAGACCTATGTTCTCTCTCTCTCTCTCTCTCTCTCTCTCCCCTGCTTTCTTAAGTTTCTTGAGAGAGAGAGATGGAGAGTGTGGTAGTGATGATCTAAAGGAAGAGGGGGAGTGTGGAGTGGTTCTGACTCCCCCCTCTGCCAACATGTGGCTTGAGGGAAACATTCACCCAAGGGAATGCCACCTTTAGCAGAAAAAAAAGTTCCTCATCCCTGCTTAAATATTTTCAGAAAGAAACCACAAGGGTGTGTGATTTGGACTGGCGCTATGGGGAAGAAGGGGGTGTGATGGACAGAGCTAGGTTCTGCCCTTTTCCATCATTGACCAATCATGAAATTGGAATGTTGAGAAGGGGGAGAATGTAAAAAGAGCACTTGGAGAAACACTGAGACACACTTCACTCATTTATTTTACTACTCCTGCTTTAGGGCAGTCACCTCATGGGCTGTCAGTAACTTTCAAAAGGGTTACAAAAGACAGGTGAGGTGAGACAACCAACTCCAGTGAGGGAAGCATTTAACTAGGGGAGTGGACCTGCTTATACTCACTTAGGGCTTGGAAAAAGGCTGTCACAGGAGGTTACATCTGGACCATTCCCCTCACATGGCTACAATTCCTAGAGTTCTCTGGGAAGAGGAATTGACTGTTAAACCACTCTGAGTGTTGTGGCTCTGTGGGGGAAATAGCAATTCTCAGCACCCTTAACTACAGTTCCCAGGCTTCTCTAGAGGAAGCCATTACTGTTAAAGTGATACGGTAGTGCTTTAAATATGTGGTGTGGATATGACCTAGGTGTCTGTATATGAAAAGAACAATAAACTGTGATATGAGCCAGAGGGGGGCAGATTTTTGCTCTGTAAGTTAACAGCATTTGAGGATGGATGCCTTGCCTTGACATGGTGAGGGGGTTTGAGAGTGCTGAAGATGCTAAGTGCAATGCTGTCAGGAGTCTACACCAAGAGGCTGGACTCCTACCAGGGGCACCTAAGGCGGAATGGTCAAGGCTGAGACACCAGACTAAGATGCATCCAGACTCAGAGGAAGGCAGTGGTAAACCACCTCTGAATACCTCTTACCACAAAAACCCTATGAACAGAGTATCCAAAATGCAACACGAGATAGTGCTGGAAGATGAGACCCCCAGGTCAGATGGCACACAAAGAGCTACTGGGGAAGAACAAAGGACAAGTACGAGTAGAGCTGTGACTAATCACCCCACTGGGTCAAAGCTGAATGGAAGCCCAGAGGCTGATGTGCACAGATGCGAAAGGAGAGTCCGGAGTTGTACAACGTACACTATAGGAACATGGAATGTGAGAAGCATGAACCAGGGAAAGTTAGAAATTGTCAAGCAAGAAACAGAAAGAATCAAGATTACAACATGAGTGAATTAAAATGGACTAATTAAAAGTGAATTGAAATGCACTTTCCATCAGGCAACTACAAAATATTTTATGCATGAAATGAGAAATTAAAAAAAACGAGGTTGCTGTAATAGTGAGAAGTGATGTAGCAAAAGCAATTAGGAGCCAGGTCTGAGCGAGTGATATCAATGAGATTAAACAGGAAACCTATTAACATAACCATCATCCAAGTCTACACTCCAACAACAAAATGCAGAAAAAGAGGAATTGGAGAGATTTTACACAGAAGTACAGGAACAAATTGATCACATACCAAAACAAGATGTGCTGATAATCATGGGGAACTAGAATGCAAAAGTAGGGAACAGAGAAGAACTAGGAATTGTGGGGAAATGGGGATTAGGAGATAGCAATGAAGCAGATGAAAGACTTACTGAATTCTGTGAAGCCAATAATTTGTTTCTTGCAAACACATTTTTTGAGCAACCGAAAAGACGATTGTACACGTGGACATCACCCAATATAGGAATCAAATTGATTATATAATTAGAAGCAGAAGATGGAGACGTTCCATACTTTCTGCGAAAACAAGACCAGCAGCAGACTGTGGTACAGATCATGAACTGGTAATATTGAAAATCAGAGTAAAGCTAAAGAAGAACAGAGCAATCATAATGCCAAAATACAATTTAAATAACATTGCAGAAGAATATAAAGATCAAATAAGGAACAGGTTTGAGGTGTTAAACTTAATTGACAGAGAATCAGAAGACTATGGAGTGAAGTCAGAGACATTATTGTTATTATTGTTTATTGCTGACATTGTATTATTAAAAGATGTTATTGAAAGATGTTGCTGTTGCTTTTTAAACAATGTTAATATTTTGTTATTTAAATTTTTGTACACTGTATTGTTCTTTTCTGATGTGTATTTTGTATTTGTGTTTATTTTTTTGTGAGCTGCCTTGAGGGCCTTTTTGGCCAAGAGGCGGCATAGAAATAAACTGGAACAAAACATAACATTATCAGGGAAGAATGCAAAAAGACAATACCTCTAGTTAAAAAGAGAGAAAGACTGAAGAAACTCTTAAAATGGTTAAAGAGAAAAGGAAAGCAAAAGCAAAAGGAGATAGAAACACGGTCAGAACCCTAAATGCAACAATACAGCGACTAGTACATAGGGACAAAGCGAACTATTACAATAGTTATTATATAGAAATAGAAGAGGACAACAAAAAGGGTAGAACAAGAGCCTTATTCCAAAAGATTAGAAAAATAAAAGGGAAATTTAAACCAAGAGTAGGGATGCTGAATAATCAACAGGGGAACACACTGACTGACAGAGATGAAATAAAAGGAAGATGGAAGCAATACACTGAAGAACTCTATAAAAGAGATGCCAGGATGACAGATTCATTCATGGACGAACTATTATGAAGAACCAGAAATGTTAGAATGTGAGGTGAAAGCTGCTCTTAAAATACTGGGAGGAAACAAATCACCAGGAACAGATGGCATACCAAGAGAGTTGCTACAAGCTAGTGAGACTAAAGCTGTCCAAATTTTGACATAAAATTGTCAACAAATATGGAAAACTAAACAATGGCCCACAGACTGGAAGAGTTCAATATACATCCCAATTCCAAAGAAAGGGGATCCAAGGGAATGCAGTAATTATTGAACTATTGCCTTACTATCCCATGCAAGTACAGTAATGCTCAAGATTCTACAACAAAGGCTGTTACCATATATGGAGCGAGAAATGCCAGATGTCCAAGCTGGATTTAGAAAGGGAAAAGGCACCAGAGATTGTATTGCAAGCATACGTTGGATAATGGAACAGACCAAGAAATTTCAGAAGGAAATCACCCTGTACTTTATAGATTACAGCAAAGCCTTTGATTGCATAAATCATGAAAAACTATGGAATGCTTTAAAAGAAATGGGGGTGCCACAGCATCTGATTGTCCTGATGTGCAACCTATACTCTGGACAAGAGGCTACTGTAAGGACAGAATATGGAGAAACCGACTGGTTCCCCATCGGAAAGGGTGTGCGACAGGGGTATATTTTAATCTATATGTAGAACATATCATACGGAAAGCAAGACTGGACGAAGATGAAGGAGGTGTGAAAATTGGAGGGAGAAATATCAATAATTTAAGATATGTAGACAATACCATACTACTAGCAGAAACCAGTAATGATTTGAAACAAATGGTAATGAAAGTTAAAGAGGAAAGCACAAAAGCAGGACTACAGATGAACATAAAGATAAAGAAGACTGAAATAATGACAACAGAAAATTTATATAACTTTAAAGTTGACAACGGGGACATTGAACTTGTCAAGGATTATCAATACCTTGGCACAGTCATTAACCAAAATGGAGACAAGTCAAGAAATTAGAAGAAGGCTAGGACTGGGGAGGGCAGCTATGAGAGAACTAGAAAAGGTCCTCAAATGCAAAGATGTATCACTGAACACTAAAGTCAGGATCATTCAGAGCATGGTATTCCCAATATGTATGGATGTGAAAGTTGGACAGTGAAAAAGGCGGATAAGAGAAAAATCAACTCATTTGAAATGTGGTGTTGGAGGAGAGCTTTATGCATACCATGCACTGTGAAAAAGACAAATAATTGGATGTTAGAACAAATTAAACCAGAACTATCACTAGAAGCTAAAATGATGAAACTGAGGTTATCATACTTTGGACACATAGTGAGAAGACATGATTCACTAGGAAAGACAATAATGCTGGGAAAAACAGAAGGAAGTAGAAAAAGAGGAAGGCCAAACAAGAGATGGATCAATTCCTTAAAGGAAACCACAGACCTGAACTTACAAGATCTGCACAGGGTGGTTCATGACAGATGCTGTTGGAGGTCACTGATTCATAGGGTCGCCATAAGATGTAATCAACTGGAAGGCACATAACAACAACAAGCTTCTCTGAAGATCTGGGGGAGTGGATTTAGCTGTCTGTTGAAACATTTAAGCTGTGCTTCCATCTGTGCTCAACCCATATATTTGTAACCAAATGCAAAGTCCGAAATTCCAATTACAAATTGCCTATAAGCCTCCAGTGACCTCCTGGCAAAGGAAACCAAACCTGGGTACCAAGCACTGTCCTTGTGGAATTTCTCACTGTTTGAAGAAGCAAGCTGAGTGTTTATCTATATTATATTTTTGTAAGCATCACGTGGGCAAGGCCCGGAGTGGCACTGGTGGGCCTGCAGTGGGGGCAGGCGAGGCCTAGAGCAGCAGGGGTGGTGGGGGTGAGCAAGACCCAGAGCAGTGGCAGCAGGCCTTTGTCGGGGCAGGTGGGGCCTAGAGTGGCAGCAGCAGCAGGCAAGGCCCAGAGCGGTGGCTGTGGTGGGTCAGTGGCAGCAGGCCTGCAGCAGCAGCCACCAATGCCCAGACCAGGGGTGAGGCCGAAGCAGTAGTGGCAAGCACGGCTGGAGAGACATTTCATCCAGTATTTTTAGCTGTCAGTTCAGATTTGGGAAGAGAAATGGATAAGGAATAGCTCTTCTGCACACGATTTAACATCTGACAAGAAGGCCCTGTTGGGTTTTACCATCATCACACAAAGTCTGGGCTACTGGAACATGTGACAGAGCTTTCTTAGTGGTGACACCTCAGCTATAAAAACTATTTTCCCCAAAGCTAGGCTGGTACCAACATTAACTAGTTTCTGAAACCAAGCAAAAATATTTCTTTTCCACAGGCTTTTGAGTGAACAACACTGAGTAAATAATATGGGCCAGGGCACTTAACACATGCAATGAATTTTATGATCAGTTGTTTTGGAATTGTTTTATTTGTGAGGTTCTTCCCCTGTATGTTGTAACCCACACTGAGATCAATTCATGATGAAGGGCAGGATATACATTTTAAAAATAAACAAACACTTAAATTGAAAAAAAGAATGGAATGTACTTGGACTGGAAGCGGTAGTAGCCTCATTATACAAGTATCTTCTGTTTGCTCTTTGTTCAGGGATTTACCAGAACTTAAAAGAACTCACACAACCTTCCGCAACATGGTAGAGAATTGCAATTTGTGAACAAATATGCAAATACTCTCAAAGTTGCCTTTGTCCTCAGGATTAGCATACTTAGATCCTCTTAAGAAAACATGCCAACCCTGTGTCCGTATGTGACCTTGCATCATGGTTAAGCCCCAAATAAGGGACCCTTTAAATTGGAAGTGAGCTGGAAAGATTGAATATATATATATATGCTGAAGAAGGAAAAAATGCCATCATCATATTAGTTACATGGGAGCCTTCACATTTTTTGCAATACTGCCAATTGAGATAGATTTAAAGGAAAATATGCGCCCAGACAATTAAGTATATCTGCAGGAGGAACAGATGCATCAGTGTCCCAATTATGGATAATCCAAGAACTAATGCACTTCCATTATTTTTGATGTTTTATTGGATGAAAAATACCTGTGGTACCAAACACATGCTTCTTTAATTGAGGATAATTACACTGATGACTGTAATAGTCATCAAGAAGAATCCATTTGTGCATAGTTTATCATTACTCCCGAGTCCATTTCAGTGTTGCAGCAATCTAGTAAATTGGTCCATTTCTGCCACTGGAAACCAGTGACGGCTGGTGGCTCCATGTCAGTGGTGCAGTGGAATTTGCTCCGGGTTTTAGTCCAAGGAGCAGATTCCACCATCGTACTGACAGGGAGCCACCAGCGCCACTCCTGGAAGTGCTTTCCTCAACTATTCTGTGTTTGTTTTGCAATGGTCCTTCGCATTTCCAATGCTTTATAGTAACAAATTCCATGACAATGAAGAGAGGGAGAAATGAAACAACACATGTATGGAAGGAAAAACAACTCACCAGTCAAATTTAGGAGTAGCAGTCACCTGGACAAGCTTTATTGCAATAAAGAAAAATTACTGATGTACATCAGGAGAGAGTCAAAGAGTCTTCCTCTCGAACCATGCTTATATATTTTACATATGTCACAGCAAAAAGCACATCTTATAACCATATATAGCAATATCTTACACCCCTTTATGGGTGGTCATCTTACACATTTGTTGCCCCGCCCATCCATGTGCCAGGTAATTGGTACCCACCCCTATCCAAAACCTTGCCATTCTAAAGACCAGCTTGTACCATCTTAAAACACAGCTCATACCAGCTGCTCATGGCTTGACATTTAAACTGACACTCTTTGTGAAATCTTTCGCTTGACTACAACTTCTTGTTTTTCTTATCTTGGTTCAGTTCCAAGCTGCCAACTGGCATCACACAGAACTTTCTCATTTCCTTTGTCTGCAAAATGTACCTTAAGATGTGATAGAAAGCCTCCCAGATAAGCAAATATGAACATATTGATTATAGAATCCTACTTATCAGAAAGGTCAAAGTTCATTATTCTTTCACACATGAAACATGCTGTTTTGAGAACATGCTTAACCTGGGAACTTTTATTTTGCTGGTGCTCTGCAAAAGAATTGTTACCAGTTGCTATTTGCAGAGACCATTTCTGGTGAAAAACAGGCAAAAGGCCCACATCTGGACTGGCACACATGCAACTGCTCTGCTTTTTAAAAAAAGTGGCCATTTTAAGCATGCTTTTTTAAAAGCATAGTTAATGTAAAATCTAGCCTGCACCAGCATTTCAAGAGGAGTCCTGTGCTCTCCCCACAGAATCCTTACAACACGGTTTGCAGACTTCAGATGGTACAGAATGCAGCCACCCAGATATGGATATTGCACCCGCTGCACAGGCTACCAGGGAGTCCAATTTGGCCCATGAGGCCATTTCACCCCAAAGCACACTCACTCGTCCATTAGCTGACATCACTGGGCAACATCAGATGATGCGTGGGGTTCAGTCCTGCTGTGGGGCATGCACTGGCAAAGCAGCCCCCTGCAAACACAAGAATTGAAGTTTCCACTCATCAGCTGGGGAGCAGAGCATTCAATCCTGCTTGGTGGTACTTTGGCAATGTGTGAGGAACATGCTGGCAAAGCAAACTCTTCCCTCCCCCCGGGTGAACTGTGAATCAGTCACCAGACATCATCATGATATCAAATGATGGACAGGTGGGTGACCCCACCCACCTGTCAACGTTGGCCCATGGGGTGGGGGGAGATAAAGATCAGGCCCACAAGGCTTAAAATTTCCTCACTCCTGCTCTACCCTGACAGGCAGTGGCTCTCCAGGGTTTTAGACAAGTGAATTTCCCCAGCCAGAGATTGAACCTGGGACCTTCTACACATCTTGGGCTGCTTTGGAGGAAGATGCGGGATATAAATTTAATAATATAAATAAATAAAATACAAAGCAATTGTTCTAATGCAGAGCCGCAGCCTTTCCCCAAAGTGTCTGATCAGGTTACATTTTTAAAGGTTTTTTAGCCATCTTAATTGTGACATATCTTCCTCAGTGGTTCATTGGTAGGTGTTGCCTCCACACCAGCCCCCAGAGATGTGCAGTGTCCATTTATATGACAGTTACTAAAGGCTCCTGCTTAAGGACCATGGGATCAAGTGGACCACACAAAACAGACAATGAAAATCCCTATCAACATCCTAAGGGAGGTACTGCTGATCCTGCAAAACAAAACAAAAAAGCTGAAGGCTTCACTGAATCATCTGACAGAAAGTTCTTTAAGATTAATTACATGCTATACATAAGAAATACACATACAAGAATAGAAGAAAAATTCAGAACAAAGCACATGAAATATTGTATGTCTCCCAATCCACAGCATTTGCTGTTCCCTCCACATTGTATTACACAGCTGAACATCCATTGTGCTGCCCAGTCTTCAGAAATGAAAATGCCATCTGTTGTCATAGAAGCAACAGAAATTTGTGTGAGGGATACGTAAGGAGTATTAGTGTCTGGCCACATTCCAGTCCTTTAGATCGAGAAATACTGAAGGCTTAAAAGCAACTGAATGCCTGCCAAAGAACCAGATCTACTGCTTCCACAAGCATTTTCAAATATTTGCCAAATGGGGCATTGTTTATTTATATATTGCATGTGTGAATCACCCTTCCTCCAGAAGAAGCCTGGGGCAAAAAAACAATAAAAGACAAACTAACAAGATACATCAGTAAATAAAGTTAAAAAAAAACACAGAGAGAGATCCATAAATGTCTACAAAATAACAACAATAATTAAAACACAGAGATCACTTGTAGCTGTTTAAAACAACAAAGCATGAATCCGTAAAGGCCTTGGTGAACAGGAATATCTTCAGCTGATGTCTGAATGTAGAATGTTAGTTCTGAAGACTCTTGGTTGTGGGAATTCTTGAAGGCAGGTCATAATTCTTTCTGTCCCCCAACCTCCAAATATATATGCCATTCAGATGTTCAAAATGCTTGTATTCATTCCTTACTACTTTTGCTCCTTTCCCCCTCCCTCTTTCCCAACACACTCTGTTAAAATTTAGATTGCAAAAAGCTTTGAAAAGGGACTTGTCTTTTGCTCTGTGAAGTGTCATGTATTTCAGGGGTTGTGGGCCTCCAGATGTTGTTGGACTGCAACTTCCATCATCCCTGACTTGTTGGTCATGTTGTCTGGGGCTGATGGAAGTTGGAATCTGTGGATGTGGAGGGAAGGGGGGTATTTACTTACTTACTCAACAATAATGAAACCCAACTCCCACCCCAATGGTTCTCCTAAATCCATGCTGCTACCACCATTCAGTCTCATTCCCTCTGAAACCTTAATTTATTACTGTTTTATTCACATGTAGCCTGCCTTTTTCCCAGAACTGGGACGCAAGGAGGCTTACAAAAATGTAAACAAAAACAGCTAAAAAAAAGTGATAATTAAAATGTAAAACTATATTTAGAATTTACTTACCAATAACCTACCTGTGGGATACAACTGTGGCACAAAGCCAGTCAGATACAGATATTATGTTTAACAAAGGTGTTTACATTTATTTATTACAAGGTGATTAAGTGCACAAGCTTATCTGGTTACTTTAAAATAGTACTGTATCTTTAAATGAGCATACACTCATTTGTGAGTGTGAACTTGTTACTCTAACTTTAAATACCAATAGCTTATATTCAGCTATTCATGTTATACTAAGACAGCTTTAAGGGAGCAGTTGGTTAGCCTATTAAAACCCTTCAGCCAAATTGTCCTTTTGTTTTCTTCACCCTCATACTGTAACTGAGAAATCTTGTCAGAAGCTTCTTTTGCCAGCCTTTGCTGACCTATTGAAGCACAGGTTTGTCTTGCTGTGTTGTCCTGGAAATCTTTCCTATGGTACTCCTGCCAGTCACCAGAAACCAACATTCCATGCTGCCCTTTCTTTTCTGCTCAGTTCTGCAGAGAAGTTCTCCCCGGTTCTCTTCAGCCTAAGCCAAGTGATTCAGCCGTTTCCAATAAATCCTCAGCCACCAAGCTACTCCATCTGCCTCTCAGGTCGTCTTCTTCCCCAGTCCTCTTCCTCTGCTGCTTTCTTCTGGCTGACTCCACAAGCACCATCAACTCTAACTCCCTCTGCTGAACAGCGCCAGGACACAATCTACTGGCTCCTTTAAGCCAGCCCCAGCCAATCACACTAACTGAAAATTCTAAACCTGCACCCACCAATTGAAATGTGCACACCTTCCACCCTTCTTTTGCTTACTGAGAATTCTAACACCAAACCTTCCTCACAGTTGTCCATTAAGCAACAATTAAACTAACGTTCACTGGGCTAGACAAAAAACTTCTCATACAATAGCTAAACTAACTTTCAACAGACCAAACAGAAAACTTCCCACATCAAATACATGACAATGTACATAACGATACATGTCAGAACTTGGTACACAACACCCATTAAAATTTAATTCAAATAAAAAGGATTTCTTCACAGACTCCAACAACATCTGGAGGGCCACAAGTTTCCCAATCCCTCATGCATACTGATGATGGTATATATATAATGATGGTGATCATAAAAATAACAATAGTGAAGAAATAGTGGAAAGACTGTAAAATAAAGTAAGTATTGAAAGCACAGGCTATGCTATGCCTGAAAAGGAATTCTTAAAAACTGAGCACATTCTTTCAACTCTCACATATAAAAGAAATGTTTCTTGTCTGTTTTCTAAAACCTATAATTAACTCTGTAGTTGAGGCAAGCACTGGAAATAGACGTCCCCACAAGAAAACCAGTTGCCAAGACCCACCACTCCCTGAAGCAGAAGTCAAAGTACTTAAGACTTACCCTTTGATTTATGGCTGCTTTATGACTTCCATAAAATAGATTTCCATATAAATCACTAAGATAACTTGAAATAGTGACCTAAAGCTGATAATGATCAGATTAAATAGCTACTATTGCTATTGATGGCTTTGATAATAGAGAAGGTTTATGTCTGGCAAACCTTTGCTGCCTCAAAGGTGCAGAATAAGTCCAAGGATCATATGAGGTTGCTGACTAGTTTCGCAGGAGATCATTAATGTTGGAGCTTATCTGTTTATATGCTTTGTACAGGTCCATTCTTTTGCCATCCACCTCTAATGCTCTATCTCTAGCTACAGTTTTTACAACAGCATGCAGTTTCCCTCCTCATCTTCTTCAATTAGGTGAGGCAATAAAAACTGAGTAAACTACTAATACTCTGGCTGTGTGGACACAGTTGAAAATGTGTGTGATGCACATTAAAAAAATTAGCCAAAAGTGCTCTAATTTATGTAGTACTGATTGAAGGCACTGCCATGGGGAAGGTGGTAGATTATATGCTTTGCACACAGAAGGTCCCAGATTCAATACTCAGCATCTCCAGTAGCACTAGGAAAGACTCCCCATCTGAAATTCTGGAGAGCCACTGCCAGTCTGTGTAGACAATATTGAGCTAGACGGATCAATGGTCTGACTTTGTATAAAGCAGCTTCCTATGCCTCATCTCACCACAACATTTTTCAGGTAAGAGTTATGGTAGAACTAGACATAATGCTGATTGTAAAACTGCCACTGGGGGGGGAAAGAGCAGCCTCATACTTAGGTCAACTTTGGAATGGTGGTGGACAGGGTAGGGTAGACCCATACAACATTGTGACCCAGCCACTCTCCCATCATGTATTGTGGCCTGCTAGGTGCTTGAAAGCAATCTCAGGCAAGCAGCAAAAAACTAGAGATTTATTGAACCCCCAGTGAACTGCCAAATATGACTGGTGGGCCACAAGTGGTGGAGGGTCACAAGTTGTGCAGGCCTATTTCAGGGTATTGGCCTTCCAAGCATGGAGCAGGGCTGTCTAGGGAGGGAAGAAAGGGTTGCATTTCTTTGAGCCATCTCTCAGGGAAGATTCATCCAGTAATTTTCCTCTATAACAGGGATGGTGAACCTCTGAGCATCCAGCCCCAGCCAGCAATAGTCAAACATGATGGGAACTGTAAACCAACAACATCTGGAGGGTCACAGGTTACCCATTCCTCTACAAGGGCAGCCCTAAACAGTCCGAAAATCATAGGAGTTCCCTGCCCACATTTTAATGAATGTAAGAAGGTTGGGGTGGAGACTTCTGCTGCCTATGGTACTCTTAGAGCCAGACTTTGAGATATAAGGTGGTCACTGTTGGCTTACTGGTGTTTTGTAATTTTTGTGTTTATTTACAAATATACAGGTTGAGCATAGGTACAGCTTAAACACTCCAACAGACAACCAAAGTCCACTGAGCACGGTAACAAAAACCATAGGAATTCCTTCTAGGTAGGAAGGCAGAGAGCACCCTAAGATGCTTACAGAGCCCAAACTCAACTCTCTGTGTTCTGTCAGTCTCCATACTCAAACCACAGCCTGTTGCTCTTTCCACACACAAGCCCCTCATCTTGGCTGGAGCAATGAGAGGAATCTGGATAAGCCATCCCTGGCCATCACCTAGATTCTGGGGCCATCTTAACTCCCATGGAGACACATCAACTAAATATTATGGGCCATCAACACACGTCAAGTCTAAGGTTTCTTCCAAAAGACCTACTCATTGAGCATTATTCCTGATTTATTAATTTATTACATTTATACCCTGCCTTTCTTTTCATGATAGAAACCCAAGGCGGCTTACGTATGGTTCCCAGGCGGTTTCCCATCCAGGCACTGACCAGACCTGACCCTTCTTAGCTTCAGCAGGGCGCTGGCCTCATGTGCCTTTAAACCATAGCCTGGGACCATTTATTGACTCAAAGTTTACATAGTTAAACAATGTCAGCTATTTATTGAGCATTCATTCTGATTGTTTGCAGAGAGGCTAGTTGACATTGCATCACTATTATTCCATGCTTTTCCTGTGAATTTCCCTGTCACTTTCCTTATTGCAAAAATTCTGATTTGGGAGTGGGGGGAGCAGGTTTGTTGTACAAGAGCTCCACATTGACTTTAATTACACATCCTGAAGTTGCTGGTGCGCAATTGAATCCCACCACAAATAGTGACAATCTCAAAGCACCTTACGAGGCTGGCCAGGTATTGCCTCAGGGCAACCCACACCACTGCTCACAGAAATCTGATCCAAAGCCATGTCAAACAGGTTTTATGGGCAGAACTAGAAAGCACACTGATTTGGTTTGTTTATTCATGTGAATGGACTATCAGTTGTGTGTTGGCAGGGCAGACAGGAGTAGAATGTTGTACTCGGGCCAAGAAATGTGTGCTAAAAAATGGACAGAATCTGGATGATATGGAGGGAGAATTAGTTTTCTGTAGCAACAGCTGATACTTGCATACTCTGAAAATAGAGTATCGAGTCACATTGTATGGGCATTATTAAGTGTCATTTGTCATAAGCTACTTTGAGCCACTGTGAGAAAAGCATGGTATGAGTATTCTAAAATGATCTGTTTTTCACACCTAGGCTGCTTTCACACTGCACTTTATTCCATTATTCTGATGATTTCTTACCTGGTAATTTGCACATTATATTTGATCTTTCACACGACGCACAAGCTAGCTCCAGAATTCTAGTGGAAAGTAGTGGAAGTTTAGTGCTAATTTCCGTGATAAATGATAACAGAAATAATCCGTTAGCAAGGCTGGGAACCTGGAAGATTGCAGGAGTTTATTGCTAGCTACAGCCGCTCATGTGACAGGCATCCCAGCATGCAGTGCGTTCCCGCCCTTTAATCATGCGGGGATTTTTTGCCTGATGAATGTCGTACCAGTATTCCAGCATTGGTGCAGATAGCAGCAGCATTTCCCACACACACCCCTGTCTTGATACAACGAAAACAATTTAAAAAGTCAGATCCTAAAGGGAGATGGCTTTCACGGCGACAGGACGAGATCTTAGACCTCCTACACAGTGAGGAACAGTGTGCGTGGGTGAGGGACGAAAACAAGTTGTTTGAAAGACAGTTGTGCAAAATGTCAGTATATTGGCTGAAAAAGCTGTTGTTCCTTAACGCAACAGGTACTGCAGTGTGAAAGAGATTTTAGAAATCAGGACAGAAGTGCTGCCTTTTTAATCCGTTAAACTAACGCAATCAGTCCCATGTGTGAAAACAGCCCTACACTCTGTTCCTAAGTTTCCATTTATGACAATACTCTTTGCAGATACTTTGTTTCTATTGTACCTGAATATGTATTAAAAACATAAACAGGAATCATAGAAAGGGTTATGATACAACAGAGGAATCAGGGAAGTTAAATAGGTCTGTTTCTGCAATAAAAGCTAGCCAGGTGTGTGCATGCCATTCTCCCCCCCCCCTTTTAGAGCACAGAAAATGTTCTTCACTTGAATGAAAGCCAAATAAACTACCCATATGCCAACCATAGTTGTTTTTACTGCAGCTGCCTAGCTAAAATCTGGGCTGTCAGTTGAGAAATCTGGGTTTAAGGCTTCCCTGCGGTGTTAGGTTTATAATTGCTGGAAGGGAAGCATCCAGTGCAATCCTATACATGTCTACTCAGAAGTAAGTCCCATTGAATTGAATGAGACTTACTCCCTGGTAAGTGTGTGCATGGTAAGAGCTATATCATAGCTATTTACATTTCACTTCTGCAGGCTCTAAAGGCAAAACTGACAATAACGGTGCAGCTCTGCCTTCCAACAGAGAAAGGGGTGTCTTGCTGTGTTATACAAAAAACAGATTTTGCAAAAAATCATGTAGGGTTACCAGATGCAGCAGAGAACAGAGTCTCCTGTATATTTAATACATGGATGGGAAACCTGTGGCCCTCCAGATGTTGCTAGACTGCAACTCCCATCAAGGCGGACCCCTGGCCAAGGTTGGGAGAGTCCCAAAGGCCAGACCAAGAAGCCTGAAGGGCCACATATGGCCCCTGGGCCAGGGTCTCATCTCTGTTTTAGGCCATCTACTCAAACCCCCTATTTGATGCAGAGAATCCAGTGCTGGTGCATAGCTGGATGTCCAACCTCCAGCAAGGTAAAGCCCACCGCCCTTTGCGGTAGTTAATCCCATTGTCCTTATGAAGTTTCTCCTAATGTTCAACCGAAATCTGCCCTCCTGTAACTGAAGCCCATTAGACCCACTCCTGCCTCTGGGACAGCAGAGAACAAAGCTTGCCCTCTTCAGCGCAACAGCCCGGTATTTGCAAGGTGCATTCATTGTCCCCCTTCATTCTATTATTCCTCAGGCTATTACACCTTCATCCAAGTCAGGGAAGATGAAACCATACAAACAGAAGATTTTCTTCTCATTGCAAGAGGAGGAGGACGGTCCTAGAAGGTGAGCCAAACTGAAGACATGACACACGTGTATGTTTCATTGCGTAAGTGCTAAAATACCAGAGACCCTACTAAAAGCAACAGCCAGCAAGAGAAAAAGAGCTGATGTCAGGGCTCAGATATATCAAAAGAGCAAACAGACTGCAAACCAACAGCGCGATGTCAAATGAATTGCCGACAGTGCAAGGTTTGGGTTCCTCTTTAAGAACTGTTTTTATACAAGAAGGGTTGGATGTTTCTCTCTCTCTCTCTTTTTTTTTTTTTTTACTGCTTTTATTGTTGCAATATATAACATTTGCTGCTACGAGGTTATTTCTTATTTTAAACTGTGGCATTCAGCTTTGGAATTACTTATAGCTGTCAGGAAAGAGGAAAGAGCACCCTCTGCTGGGAAAAAAACCCCGGTAATTCATTTATTCCATAGACTTAATTTTCCTGTGCGTATGGACGAATTAATAAATTTTATTGCATGTAACCAAAGGCCTTTGCAAAAAGAACCCATCACATCTTGTTCATACATAATCTTTAGCCGTTAACAGAATATAATGTATATTTATGATATCTGTAAAATCTATCATAATTAAAATCCTTTTTAAAAAAAATTCCATGTAATTTTCTAGCTGCTGTGGCAAACTGTGCCACCTTGTAGGTAATGTAATATCAGTTATCTATTACCTATTCTATCAGAATATGCTGAGGCATCTTACCCAAGCACTGTCAAAGAATACTAATAAAAATGTCTCCCTATTCATGAAAATGGAAATGGACTGCCTTCAAGTTGATCCCGACTTATGTGACCCTATGAATAGGGTTTTCATGGTAAGCGGTATTCAGAGGGGGTTTACCATTGCCTTCCTCTGAGGCTGAGAGGCAGTGACTGGCCCAAGGTCACCCAGTGAGCTTCATGGCTGATTGGGGATTCGAACCCCGGTCTCCCAAGTCGTAGTCCACTAACCACTATGCCACACTTGCTCTCTCCCTATTCATAGGGTTGCCATAAGTTGGGATCGACTTGAAGGCAGTCCATTTCCATTTTGATTCAGCATATACTGTAAGGGACACAACAATAAACACTGTACAATATCTTCAACATGCTCACATCCAAACACACATTTTTGCTCCTACCATGGTATACCTTTATGCTTCTCTTCAAGAAATGTGAAAGGCATTACTTGGAAGTTGGAACCTAAGGTGTGGTGAAAGATTTGAAAGATTCTGATGATGCCTCACATCATGAGCTTTCAACTGGAGTGCAATGCTGAGGTCATGCTTGAGAAAGGGACTTTAAGTCTTATAATTGTGAACTGAGTAGAACTCTGGATGATCCTTTTCAAGAAGAATGATCACTGCAGCCTAAGGGAATAGAGAAGCCAATGCTTGCCAAATTTTCTGTTATGAATGTCATGCTACCTTTCAACTTGGATTATATTGTTATGGGTTTGGGGGTTGAGATAAATGATTTCTGTGAGTCCCCTTCCAGCCTCTGATTCGGAACCCTGAAGGTGGGCTCTGCAGCTGAGAAATCTGCTCCACTGATCAAATGAGTCTCTCGTGTTAATCTGATAGAGGGCCAGATGGGCTAATGGGTCTGCCAAGTGTCCATTAACTGGCGAATGGGCCAGGGAGATCCTTGAGGAAGTGGACAAGGTGCTTGGAATGGTGCGGGCGACCACGTCTGCTCTAGATCCTTGTCCATCTTGGCTGGTCAAGGCTAGCAGGACTGGTACCACCGGCTGGGCCAAGGAAGTGATAAATGCCTCCTTGAGTGAGGGAGTAGTCCCTAGTAGCCTCAAGGAGGCAGTAGTGAGACCTCTTTTGAAGAAACCTTCCTTAGACCCAGATAACTTGAACAATTATAGACCTGTGGCAAATATCCCCTTTTGGGGCAAGGTTCTGGAGCAGGTGGTTGCCAATCAGCTCCAGGTGCTCTTGGATGAGACTGATTATCTGGATCCGTTTCAATCCGGTTTTAGGCCTGGTTTTGGCACTGAAACAGCCTTGGTCGCCCTGTACGATGACCTCTGTCGGGAGAGGGACAGAGGGAGTGTGACTCTGTTGATTCTCCTTGATCTCTCAGCGGCGTTTGATACCATCGACCATGGTATCCTTCTGGGGAGACTCGCGGAGTTGGGAGTTGGAGGCACTGCTTGGCAGTGGTTCCGCTCCTACTTGGCGGATCGTCGCCAGAAGGTAGTACTTGGGGAACATTGCTCGACACCTTGGACTCTCCATTGTGGAGTTCCTCAGGGGTCGATTTTGTCCCCCATGCTTTTTAACATCTACATGCAGCCTCTGGGTGCCGTCATCAGGAGTTTTGGAGTGCGTTGCCACCAGTACGCTGATGACACGCAGCTCTATTTCTCCTTTTCATCTTCTACAGGTGAGTCTGTGGATGTGCTGAATCACTGCCTGACCGCGATAATGGACTGGATGAGAGCTAATAAACTGAGACTCAATCCAGACAAGACTGAGACACTGTTGGTGAGTGCCTCCCCTGCCCAGATGGTGGATGTTCACCCTGTTCACACTCCCCTTGAAGGAACAGGTTCGTAGTCTGGGAGTTCTTTTCGATCCTTCCTTGTCTCTTGAGGCGCAAGTGGCCTCGGTGGCAAGGAATGCATTCTACCATCTTCGGTTGGTAGCCCAGCTACGCCCCTATCTGGACAGGGATGACCTCGCCTCAGTTGTTCATGCTCTGGTAACTTCTAGGCTGGATTACTGTAATGCGCTCTATGTAGGGCTGCCCTTGAAGACAGTTCGGAAGCTTCAGCTAGTGGAAAACGCAGCAGCCAGACTGCTGATGAGGACCAGCCAGTCAGCACATATAACACCTGTTCTGGCCCGTTTGCACTGGCTACCTATTTGTTTCCGAGCCAGATTCAAGGTGCTGGTTTTGACCTATAAAGCCTTACACGCCGTGGGACCGCAATATCTTGTGGAACGCCTCTCCCGCTATGAACCTACCCGGTCACTTCGCTCAGCATCTAAGGCCCTCCTCCGGGTACCAACCCATCGAGAAGCCCGGAGGACAGTTACTCGATCTAGGGCCTTTTCTGTAGTGGCCCCTGAACTGTGGAACAGCCTCCCCGAAGAAGTACGCCTGGCGCCTATGCTTCTATCTTTTCGGCGCCAGGTTAAGACCTGGCTATGCTCCCAGGCATTTTAAGCGTTTATGTTATAATTTAATTTTTTTATTTTTTATTTTTTTCTTTAGTTGCTGCTTGTGTTTATTGTTTGTTGTCTGATTTTATTGTTGATATTTTGTATTTTAACCTTTTTGTACACCGCCCAGAGAGCCACTCGCTATGGGCGGTCTATAAATGAAACAAATAAAAATAAATAAATAAAAATCCTATTATTATTGAAACTCTTCAGGACAGCCCCCCCCCCCGCCAAAGAGAAGCTTGTATTTTTAGTTGAGTCTGAGGAAAGGCTGGGAACTAGAGACACGCAGAGAGGCCTGTTCCCTGCACCATGGCTTCAGGATGCCTCCTATAAGCCTTATGGAAAAGCAAAATCTATTGGACTGCTGATGCTTTGAACCCCTCCATCTTATGCTCAGGCTGTGAATGTGTGTAAATAAACCATATTTTATAAAGACACCATAGACTCCACTGGTCTTCTTTCCAAGGAGACCAAACCCTGGGCAAGTGCAGTCTCACCACTCAAAGACTGGAGTGGCATGCACAATATAAAATAGCAGGATCATGACCATCATATAGTAATCAAAGCATGGGCCAGCATATAGCAATCAAAGCATCTTCAAGAGATTAGAGGAGCATCTGTCAGATATAGATTAAGTCTATGTTTGCAACTTGGAATTACGTGCCACTGGGCCAAACCTAGACCATATTGGCAACCACCTAGTCTGTCCATGAGGGAAGCAAATTCCTCCCCCCCCCTTTTTCTTTTTTGGCTAGTGATTCTGCTCCTTTCTTTTCCATGCATACTTCATGCATACTTCAGCTGATCCTGTTAGTCTAGACTCAGGAATTAGCAAGATCAACATTGAATTAGCATGATCAACAGTCCAAATGGAAATTAGTAAAGGCATTCTGGCACAAATACCAATGCTTTCCATGCTTTAGTTTACTGATAAATTGTACAACCAGCAGTGGAGGGAGTTGCCATCCAGATGAGCAACTGATTTCCCATGAAACTGGAGCACTAACTTGATATCAGGTAGAATATTGGGGCCAAACTCTAACCTTGGCATGCAACCTTTCCATCTACAGACCCTTTTTACTTGGAGAAGCATTCAGCTACATGATGCTTCACCTGCATTCTAAAGTAGTGTGGCCCATGAGGACTGTACCATATGGTTTTTATGATTGTTCATGTAATCTTTTCGACTTCCAGAAGAAAAGTGCACTTGGGCAAAATATGTTGATCTAATTACAATTCATTTGTTTCTTTAGAAAAAATTAATGCAAGTTTTCTTTAAAAATGAAACATGTAAGAACATAAAAGGACAAAGATCCATCTGGTCCAGCATCCTATTCTCAGAGTGGCCAACTACATGACTATGGGAAGTCCACAAGCAACATCTGAGTGCACATTATAACATTTTAATTGAGTGACTCAGTCGCCAGTTCCATTTTACCTTTCATACTGACTGGAAGAGCCTTAAACCAGTATGGAAGAACACTGCACGTAAATCCAGTTGAGAAGAAAACTGAACTGATATGCTAGGGCAAACAGGGCTTTGTGGGGCTCTAAAAATGTCAAGTCTTATTTAGCTTCTCAAGTGTGTCCTTATCTGATCTCCCACTCCAAAGTCCCCTCAGGCAAGAAGTGAATCCCAAACAGCATTTTGGTGCTTTTTCGGGTTGCTTTCAACTTTGCTGTAAATTTGTGTTACGTTAATCCCACTCTCCAATCTTCTAGTCAAGTTGAATGGCTTCTCACAGGTAATATAGTAACTCATATTTTCATACGTATAAATGCACAAGTACGTTACTTCTCATCATACCAATTCATTATTTCTGGCCTCGGTTTCATACGTGTGTTCCATTTCCCATTTAGATCAATTCCTTTCTCAATTGTTGAAGAAAAAAACTGCCCTTCCAGGAGAACAATTTGGGAGCAATCCTATCCCCATCTAGAGGGTGTAAACTGAGACACACATCATCAACTTATTTATTGGTTCCCTATAACTCTTGACCATCTTCTTCCTCCATATGGCTCTTGTTCTTTATCCCAGGTAAGTCCTGTCCAGTGGTGAACAGGGTGCATGTACCTTTAGGTGGAATGATCATACCTTTAGGTGGAATGACACACACACGCAAGCAAACAAACTCCCAAAACCCAAACAAGGGGAAAACGGCAGTTACTAGGATTTGATAATGCTTGACAGGAGAAAGAAGATGGTGCTAATTTCCTCCTTTGAGCTCTGCCCTCCCATAAGACTCAGCTTATTGACAGAGGGTAGAGACACACTTACTGTTGTGGCGGTTCCAGTGCATCTCTACCTGTCTTTTCTCAAAATGGGGCCAAACAACGCTAGCCAATCTCATTGGATCAGTTCCAGGGCATTTTTTAAAATTCAGCTTCAGGGAAGTTTCGCAACTGATTGGTAGATTGACCCCTTTGTCTTTCAGGTGTGGCCAATGGAAATGTTTTGTTGCGGGCTCAGGCAGAGACAATGATTGGTCCAACGCTTTGCTATGGGCGGTCTTGAAAGGTCTTGAAGGCAGCAGTGGAGAAGGGTGGTGTGGCCAGCAGAGGGCAGTGTCACTTCAAAAAGCAGCCAGAAAAATCATTCTGGCTGCTTTTTGGCCGGTGTGCCCACAGCCTGAATTGCCTCATACAGATTTCACTTTCATAAATAAACCCATGTTAACAGAAACACAGGACAGTAAAGCCTTGCTCAATAAAACATGAGACTTTGCCATGCTCTCCTGCTTCCCACGATGTTATTGCTAATTCATTTTTAATCAAACCTCTTTTCCTAGCCCATATCTCCAGATATATTTCTTTCCTTAAATGCACCCTTATCCACCAATAAAAGTGTCTCTAAAAGAACAATTTAAACCCTCCCACAGTGCAGGTCCTCAGATACTCTCTTGCTCATCACTAACAGCAGATTTTCAGCCACCCAACTCATCCAATAGGAGAACAGAAGGGCATGTTTGTTTTTGTTTGTTTGTTTGTTTGTTATCTGGGTCAACCATCATCATTGTGATGTCCACCCACCTGTCAAAATGGCCCGTGGAGAGGCGTGGAGGGGTCAAGATCCAGCCAGCAGGCCAGATCCTGTTTCCTATCCCTGATTTACATACACCCTGTCCTACCATCCCTTCCCTTCATGGTGAATGGGCCAGCTGACTTCAAATCTAGTATGTAACATAGCCCCAGATTACCAGAATGGAGACCAGATGGTATTGCCATATAGTGAGCCTTCAGACAGAGGAATGCTGTGATATATGGAAGGTAAAGGTAAAAGGTATCATTTGGCCAATGATCACAGGCTTTCCTCTTTTAGTATTGCTGTTAACCTGAGATGTTAACAGTAATTTTTATGGTAAGCCCTCAAAAGCCACATAACGTACACAGCTCTTGCCTTTTCTGAGGCCTTGTGATAACTCATAGTTCTTACAAAGCAGCTGGGGCAAATGCAGAGCTTGGAAGTAACTAGTTACAAGTAACAAATTACTTGTAATTCATTACTTTTTTGAGTAACGAGTGGGTAATTTCTTTACATTTTGATTGTAATAGAACTAGGAGTAATTTTACTACTTTTGTAGAGAAATTGTAACATTTCCAGAATTACTTTTGGGCATTACTTGGGGGGGAGCAAGGGAAGTCTTCTGCTCCTCTGATTTGTGGATGAAAATCATGTGCCTCCAACTGGACTTCTGCGCAGTGTTGCTCTTTCCTCATGCACTGTGGATGGGTAGGAGGCGACGAGGGAGGAGGCGGAGAGTGAGACGGAGTGGAGTGGAGAAAACAATTATTTTAAAAAATGGATAGTGGTGGTGAAGAATGGAGTGGACGGGGAAAGGATCCGGAGGTCAAGAACATGGATAAAGGAAAAGGAGGCAGCAGCAGAATGGAGATAAAGAACTGTGGAGGTGAAAGATGACGTGTGTGTGTGTCTGTGTGTGTGTGTCTGTGTATGTACACACTGTGTTTGCACTTGGCACACAAAGTGGCCTCCAACACCCTCTCTAGCTACTGTGCTGCATTTGCAGTATTTTAAATTGTTTGCATCTCAGGGGAAAATGTGTGTTTGGGTGAGTGTCCCTTAGTTGGTGGCAGGGCAGGGTCTGGGAGGTGGTTAAGTGAGAGAGATTATGCTGGCTGGCTGAGTGGGGGGGTACACTTGGTTTGACATGCAAAGATCTGAGTAGTGGCCTCAGCCTCCCTCCCCACCACCCTTACCAGCAGAGAGACCACCATTGCTATCTTATGAATAAAAATAATTATTCTACTATCTCTGTATGTGTTTGTTTATTTTTAATGTTGTTTTAGGCTACTTAGATGTGCAGCAGCCAAGGCCAGCACCTTGTAGGCATTTTTTTAAAGTAACTGAAATGTAATTGCAGTGATTACTTTGGAGGAAAAATAAAGTAATCAGTTACTTTCACAGCAATTGTAATTGTAACGGTAATTACTACTTTTTGGGCCATGTAACTGTAACTGTAGTTTATTACTTTTTAAAAGTAATCTTCCAAGCTCTGGGCAAATGTACTTACATGGCTCTCTCTTCCCTTAGGTAAAGTACCAAATGCCCATCTTTCGCAAGAGATTGCTGCGTGCTTTGTTTAGGGTATTAACTATTTCTCTTGAAAATTATTAGCATGGAGCTATCATTAGTGGTAGATCACTCATTCTTTACAAATATAATAGTAATGGAATTGATTATAAAACTGAAGTCCGTTTCATGCATTATACAGTGGTGAGGTCAGATTTGCTGCCATGTATATGCTTGCCCAAGAGCTGCAGCCAATCCCAGCTGCCTCGACATATGGATCTGTGCATACAGTTGTTGCATTCACACTTTACATTTTTAGATATACACTTAAAAGTTGGGAATGAAAATTGTTCAGATTATTATTGACTACATTAGTATCTCAGCCTTTCTCCAAGGAAGCTCCAGTTCTAAGCCTAAGCGTGCAATGATATTCCTGAGGTCTTCCTCTGGCTTCCATGAAGCCTCAGAACACACATGAACAGGCACACACACACACCAACTCACTGCCCCCTTTGTCATAAGATGGTGAGAGTGTTTACCTTTTTCTCCCTTCAAAACGTGCACAGAGCTAGAGAGAGAGAAAGGAGGAAGTTGGAAGAGTGATGCCCTTTCCCACTTCCTCTTCCTGCTCTAAGTTTTTTTCAAGTCTCAGATTGATTCTACTGGACCTGCCACTTACCCAGATCCCATGAAAAAGCAAAGTATGTGTGCACTTACTTTCTTTCTGTCTCTTGGGGGAGGGAATAATCCAAGGGAGTGGGGATAGAAGTGATTGGGGGGGGTGCCCACAGCACTTACTCAAAGATCCAAATTGTCCATGGGTCTAAAAAGGTTGTTAACCCCTGGTTTAGAAGGTTCTCTCCCTCTCCATTTTATCTGCACAACAACCCTGTGTGGCGGGTTAGGCTGAGCGACTCATTTAATGAGTTTATAGTGGAGAAAGTATTTGAATCCAATTGTAGTCATACATTCTGGGCACTGCCCCATTAACTCTCTCCCCAGAAGAATCTCTGTGGTATGAATGTAAAACAGATTTGTTGTTAAGTGAACTGTAATGTAATTCGCTAATAGGCAAAAAAACGTTGTGGTTCAAGAATGTACCTATAGCCCACAGATATTTCTATCAAACTTTAAAAAGCAGGGAAATTGGGTGGCTATAGTGAATGCACCAGGGGAGCAGGAGACCTGACCTCCTCTCTGAGATATTGGACTGCCCTACAAATTTGTCAAAATGCAAACACAATTTGGGTTGGTCTTTCACAGTCCAATCCACTTCCTGTGTCGCCTGGAAGAATTTGGTAACATGTGCCTCTAAGCATATGGTGAGTGGTGGCAACACCTGCAATCAGGACTGCATCTCCAAAGATGGAAAATTACATTTTTTATGTTTGTTGGTGTTCTTCTTACTTTGCTTCTTTCCTGTGTTACTACTATTTTAACAGAGAATCTAACCTAGAAAATGATATTTGTTCTCATTATTCATCCTAGAAATCTGTGTCAATTTTATTTTTATTAATTTCAAAGTCTTTTTATTCGTCAATGTCATATGATGGTGAAGACAGCCTTTGTGTTTCAAACTGGAGGTGATGTTGTATTTCTATTTTGAGTGCATTAATAGTTGAATCTGTAGTTTGATGTAAAATCAGACAGATTACAATATGTTGCTACTTAAGCAATGAATCTAGCTGTTAAAAAAACAGACTTGACCTGCCCAGGATACATGTGCTCAGCCTGCTATCCTTAAACCAATCCACTTAAGAAAGAGTGGGGAGTGGCCAATTAAAACCATAAAGCACACCTAGAAATTTGCTACAATATATTTCACCTCCCACTAGGGTTGCCAGGTCAGAAGCATCCCAAACCCTGTGATTTCAGGGGTGGCCCCCTGTGATGTCACAGGGGTAGGCACCTGTGATGTCATGGGACAGTCTCTAATGATATCATGGGGCGGGCCCCAGTAATGTCATGGGGTGGGCCCCAGTGATGTCATTAATTATCAACCATGGTTGCTTAGAGCATACCACTCAAACGAAAAAAATTCTCTGATTGGAAATTAAGATAGAAATCTTAGCTAAATTAGGGTGTTCCCAATTCCAGCTGAAGTGATGGGATCATTCCTTCTCATCTGCTGTATGGGAAATTGACCTGAAAAATTGGTGAGGAGACAGAATGACCCGTGACAATTGTTACTTCATGTCTGACTTTCTGACCCTCTGACTCAGAATTTAGCAGCCAGGACCTTTAGGAGATTGCAAACTTTTGAGGCTTAATTGGATATTTTCTCAAAGAGATTGTAAGCTTGTTAGCTTAATTAGCTGTTTTCTTTAAAGTAGCAATCTGCACAGGGTGGTACAACCTTGAAGTTTGGGAGAAGTCCTTATCTGTTTAGGTTGGATAGTTGATGTTCTTGGCTCATCTGTGAAAATATAAACATTGATCCAGGTTGGGAACGTGCAACTAAATGCAACTTAGCTGCAATTAATTAAATTGGTTCAATTAAGTGCAACCAATTAATTTGGTATAAACTTCAAAAAAGGTGCTTAACATGCCATGATAAAACCAAGAACATGACTATCACAACAGATGCAAGTAATGAAGTTGTTGCTGAGAATTATCACATAGCCTTTGGGGCTTTTAATTATATAAGTCCCCAAGATTTTTGCCCAAGTGAACTTCGATGCAGACCTGGACCGGTGAGGTGCTGCGTACTGGCCAACAGCTGGGGTCTTTCCATTGTCATTCCCTTGGAGTTCCTGACAACTGAATGGAGATAGTAAACTCAGTAGATTTTGCTGTCTGTATCATTTTGTCTGCTACCAAATAAAATCTTTGACTTCCACCTACCTGAACGTTTATTGCCTCGGAATCCAGAAGAACCCTTGCCACTTGGCAAGATACCTGCTTAGGAAGCCTGGGTAGGGAACATATAATGTAGCCTACTTTCTTCTGGCAAGAAAGGTTAAGTGCCCTCAGGCCAGACCAGTCACCAGAAGGCCATTGTAGGAAAAAGGGAGCCTAGTGGTGTGGAGATGTTAGATGGGAGCACTCAGGAGTAAAGATGGACACCCCTGAAGGCTGCAATTCTAAGTACATTTACTAAGGAACTAAGCCCAATAAAGCTCAACAGGACTTACTTCTGGGTACATATGGTTAGGACTGTGCTGCTGGTAAGGCTTGACTAGGGATCCTCTGAAAATATATTGATATGAAAGCAGGGTTGGCAACCCAAAATTCAGAACCATGCCACTTTAAGCTGTTTTGCAACTGTTTTGTATTTGTTTTATATGGACTTTAAATGGATTTATTTCTTGTTGTGAGCTGCTTTGGTTTCCAACCCTACCTCACAGGATTGTTGGAAAGATTCTATATACACACACACTGGAGATGTAAAAATGCATACACCCCATATAACAGTTTATTGTTAAAACCAGTTGGTCATTGCAGAACATTTTTTAAAAAATAAATGGGTATTAGTTTCCTACAAAATAAAAGCAATGACACCTAAGTAAGCCCTGCCTAATTGCTTAAAAATAGGATTCAAGAGGGAGAAAAATATTTACAACACAAACACAATCGTTTGCTATGTTCACTCAAAAGTCCCATTACTTTACAGCACAGTCCTAACCATGTCTACTCAAACGTAAGTCCTATTGAATTCAATGGGGTTTACTCCTGGTTTGTGGGGTTAGCATTGCAGCTTTATTTCGAGAAATGTATGTAAAGGATTAAAGCTTCATATTGAGAAGGTTTTCAAACAGGCTATGAATTAGACAAATGAACTGCCCTCTTCCACAGCGCAGGAAAATTTAAGCTTGTTTAACTCCTCATAATTAGAAAAGCATAAACTTATGAGATTTTCAGATAACCAGGAAAAAGCAACAGTTTTCTGGATTTGCAATGAGTTCTAGCCTGAAGGTCAACAAATCCCTTGTCAATCACAACCCTGACTTCACTTATTGGCTACAAATCTGAAAGGGTGGATTTAGAACAGCCAGCTATGATCTCATTTAACAGAAGTTGCACGGGGAGCAGCTGACATTTTTGTGTATATCTCTTCAACCAGACCACCTAGAAACTTTTTTTAAAAAAAGCGGAGAGTCCAGAGATTAAGGTGACTCACCCAGACACCCGGAGAGGACCCAAAAAATCTGGAGTCTGGGCAAAAACCAGAGACCTGGCAACCCTACCTCACACTGTTGTATTTTGTGCAAACTGAAACATTCCTCATGTCCGTTAGAGACTATTCTACAGAATAGCCAGTGCCATTATTCCACAATTGTTTTTGGAGTTTTTTAGTGTAAATTATGCAAAGTAATGCTGTACTTCACATATTCACAGGAATGGAAACAAAAGAAAATGATTTATTATAGGAAAATTCACTAAAATTGCAAAGTAAGTCAAACATATTTAAAGTGACTATCGGAACTACATCAACTGTTTTAATATTTTTGCTTCCTCCCTGCTAAAACAAAATCAGCATAGCCCATCTCTTGTTTCTGTTATTTGGACTGATTGCAGGTGTTGCCAGCACTCATCATATGCTCAGAGGCACATGTCACGAAATTCTTCCAAGCTACACAGGAAGTGGATTGGACTGTGAAAGACCAACCCAAATTGTGTTTGCATTTTTACACATTTACAGGGTAGTACAATATCTCAGAGAAGAAGTCAGGTCTCCTGCTCTCCTGGTGTATTCACTATAGCCACCCAATTTCCCTGCTTTTTAAAACTTGGATAGAAATATCTGTTGGCTAGAGGTATGTTCTTAAACCGCAAGGGTTTTTTTGGCTATTAATGAATTTCTCTGCTTTTTAATCCACGAGGTAAGAAATGGGATCCTGTGCAAGTTTGCTGAGAACGGATGAATCATTTGCATGCTTATTGAGTTCGATGGGATTTACTCCCCTGCAATCATGCTTAGGATAGGTGAAATTGACCAAGGGGAGGGGCAAGAGAGGAGGTGGGAGGGGAGAGGGAGGGGAGAGGAAGGGGAGGGAGGGGAGTAGAAAATGCAGAGGAGAAGAGGGGTAGGGCTGAAGGAGGGCAGGATTAATCATTTGCATGCTTATAGAATTCAGTGGGATTTACTCCTGTGCAATCATGCTTAGGATAGGTGAAACTGACCACAGAGGAGAAGGAGAAGAGGGAGGGGGGACTGGAGTGGGCAGGGGAAGAGAAAGAAGAAAGAGGGGAGGGGAAGGGACAGGATGGGGGAGGGGAAGGAGAGGAGGGGGGGAAGGCAGGACTTATCACTTGCATGCTTATTAAGTTCAAAGGGATTTACTCCCATGCAGTCATGCTTAGGAAAAGTAAAACTGACCATGGGAGAGGGGGAGAGGGGAGGTAAGGGAAGGAGGGGGAAGGGGGAAAGGATTGGAAGAGGAGGGGGAGGGGGAGGAGATAGAGGAGTGAAGGAAGGGGAAGGAAGGGGCAAAACAGAGGGAACGGGAGGGAGGAGGAGGGGAGGGCAAGTTTGATCATTTGCGTGCTTTTGGAGTTACTCCTGTACAGTTATGCTTAGGATAGGTGAAACTGGGGAGGGGGAGAGAAAGGGAGGGATAGGGAGGAATTTGGAGGGGAGAGGGGGGAAGAGGCAGGGAGAAGAGGAAATTGGGTGGGTGGGCACTGGGCAGAAGGAAGGCCCCTTTCCTTTCCAAAAGGAAAACATTGTGAACAGTATCACTGCTTTTCAGGGTTTCCCCCACCTTTTTATTCTACAGCAGGCACATATATCCTCCCACCCAAATTTAACCAAAGCCACAATCACACCAAACCTTTATTCCATTTTAAACAGCCATGGCATCCCCCTAAGAATCCTGGGAAGTGGAGTTTGTGAACTAGTAGCCACTGAAAGCCTTGTCCTCAATAAATTTGTTGAATCCCCTTACAAAGCCATCATAAGTTGGCAGCCATTATCACATTTTGTAGCAGCAAATTCTCCTTTGTTATGAAGCTCCTAACGGGGGAAGAAAGGGGGCGGGGGAATAAGCAAGGCCACAGAAAGGTACCATCCTCAGCCCTCCAGTATGACACATGAGAAGCTGGCTCGTAGTGAGTCAGACCATTGTCAATACTGACTGGCAGTGACTTTCCAGGGTTTCAGACAGGGGATATTCCCAGCCCTATCTGGAGATGGCAGGGAGTGAGGCTGGGACCTTCTGCATGCAAAGCAGATGCTCTACCACTGAGCTACGACCTGTAGTTATTCTAATTACTTCTGTGTGGAATTCTACCTTCACCTTCTTTTGTTCTCTGCAGGCCACCCACTGAAGAGTATCTCCTTATCATGTCACTGAAAGTCCATTCTTGGCAGCAGAAATCATCCTTACAGTCCAGTCATATCATAGTCTCTTCTTGCAGCGTCATGTCTTTGCTAGCTGAAATGTGGCATCTCAAGCCATTGTGATACCCCAGCATGGCAGGAAAGTCGTGACTTTGCCCCTCCACTCTTTCGGAGGTTTGAAAACAAAGCCTGGTTCAGTGGCTTGGATTGTAAGATAAATGAAATAAAAGGAAGCTCACGGAAGGAAAGTTTCCTGTTCCCTCCTCCTGCCTCTTGCAGCCAGCTACCCCTGCAAAACAAAAGCTTATGTGGAAGGCTAGGGGGTCCTCCTGAATAATGTGGGATGAGGTATGGGTGGCTCCTAAAGAGAGGAGGAGACCAGAAACTTTCTTTTCATGAACTTCCTTAAGTTAACTTAGGAACCAAACCCAATTTGGGATCATTCCCCCTCCACGACCCATCCTACATCTGGTGGAAGCTGGTGGCTCCGATTTCAGTGGGGCAGTGAATCCCCTCTGGGTTTTAGTCAGAACTTTCAAGGAGCCTACATCGTTCAGACCTCCCCCCAACTGTCTAAAGGTGCTTTTCAGGAGGGACAGGGAACTAAAGGGGGAGGAGGAGAGATGAAACTTTCCTTTAATGAACATCCTTAAATTCCCTTACCTGAAGATCCAAGCCCATTACTCTGTTTAAACGTGCACCAAAAATCAATATTGTGCCTCAGACCAGGTTTTATGTGCCTACTAGGAATGGGGGAGAAATTCCATTCTGTTTGTGTTGCGATTCAAACTTCCCAAAATAATATGTGAATCAAAACACAGCTATCCTTCAAAAACCACACTTCTCCAAATGTTGTGGTGCAGTTCCCCAACCAAGTAATGTATTTAAAAATGTGTCTATTAGGGGAAACTGTGCATGAAAAATGCATATATTGGTGAAAATAACTTACAAAAATGCACTCTGTTAGGAGAAATTGCTGTGCAAAAGTGTGTATAGTAAGCAAAATGCATACTAAAATATTCATGGATTTTTTAGAGCATTTTTTTTAAAAAAATAAAAATCACAAACTGCCACCCTGGGCTCTTACTGGGAGGAAGGGAGGGATATAAATCTAATAAATTAAATAAATAAATAAATAAACTGATGTGGAAATGTGGAGAACTGAACTTAATATTGGAAAAATGAGAAACTAGAAGAAACCAGAATGGACAGATTCATCCATCCCTAGTGCCTACCACCTTCTCAGTTGATGAGCTTATACAAAGAAGTCAGTGGAGAATTAGCACCCTAAATCTCCAGGGTGTCATGTTATTTTTCAATCAAGCCACTGGATTGAAGGCTGTCTGGCTGGTCGATTCCTTATTATTCCCGGTAGGTCAGAATCTTACCTGACGGGGAGAGGAGAGTTGCTCAGAATATTTTGTGGGTTTTTTTCCACTTATTTGCTTTTGTTACAATTCCAGCCTTATAAAAATGCCACAGCTTCATACGCTACATGGATTTGGACCAACCAAGATATCACAAAATGGTGAATAAGCTTCCGAATTCTCCAGAACATTTCTTTAGTCTGGATGTTAAACAAAATTGGGCAAGGGGTAGGTTGGGGCACCAACTTACCAGGCCTGACATACATTTCCCCATCCCAGGGGTGGGGATACAATGGATCCAAACCCTCCCCTGATCTGTTCCCGGAACACCCTCTTTTTGCCATTGCCACCATCAGATCACCAACAGTGGATCAGCAAAGGCTGTCAAGGTTTCCATGTTCACTGTTATATTGATCAGGATGAGACCGAGGATAAAACAGAGCTTCTTTATTTCATAATTCTTAAACAGTAAAACATCTGAACTTGTTCTGTGCTAGGTTTCACCCAGCTCCCCCTAGGTTGTGTAATACCCTCTAGAGAAAGTTAACTGTTTCTTTGCTGTGCATCTAACTTATTTTGTGTGTGTTTTTCTATCGGCAAACATTGTGTAGAATAACATTTAGTCTCTATAATGTTCTGGTTTTCTAATATTAGTCTCTATAATATTCTAGGGACTGGCTGTAATGTGAAAAAAGTCATATTTCCTCTAGATGTCACTCTGTTCAGACTCTCAAGAGATAGGCTCTCTTTGGCAAGTGAAGCTTGCTCACAGGAATTTGTCAGTTCTTTGTTCTCAGCCTTTTGAGATTGTTCTGGCAATACTGCTCTTCTGGTATTTTTCCTGTACTTTTCCTGATTGATAGCTTTATTTGTGTTAGATCCACACATATGCATACTGTTCTGTCCTTTTTTGGTACTAGAACCATTGGCGCACACCAGTCAGTAGGTTCTGTGGTAGGTTCTATGACTCCACAGCAAACCATTATATCCAGTTCTGCCTTTATTTTGGGTAGCAATGGAACCGATATTGTTCTGGCAGTGTGAATAGCATAAGGTACAGCCCCTTCTTTGAGCCTTATCTGTAGTGGTGGTGTCTTCAACATTCCAACTGTACAGGCGGGCCCCGCTTATATGGCAGGTTCCGTTCCAGACCCCCGCCGTAAAGCAGAAATCACCGTAAAGCAGAACCCCATTGAGTATAATGGGACGCATCGTGCAAAAATGCCGCAAAAATGCCGCAAAAATGCCGCAAAAGCGCAAAAATCGGCTTTAAAACGGGGAATGAAAGCCGCCACATTAGCAGAACGCCGGGAAACAAAGCGCCAGGAAGCGGGGACCTACTGTATCAGGAATTTCTGTGGAAAGTTAATCTAAACGTTGCACTAACCCCAACATAGTTGCAACATCTCAGTTTAGGAAGTTATTAGGCTTGGAACAGATCACATAGACATTAAAGTCATAGTCATTGCCTCTATAGCAGGTTCTTGCTGTGAAGTATCCCATGCAATTTAGATTCTGTCCTCTAGGACCAGTTAAAACTACTGCTGTTTGCTGGAGACTAGGTGGGTTAGAAAAAGACTTGCAAACAGACTCAGAAATTATGCTGACATCTGCACCAGTGTCTATTTTAAACTTTATTGAGAGCCCACTGATTTGCAGTGATACTTCCCAAGGATCTGTGGAGTTTTCCACCTGTGTGACAGGACCCAGAAAAAAAATGTTCTTGACTTTTCTGCTGCTCCACAGTTTCACTCACCATTCTAGTGTGGCACACAGCAGCAAAATGACCCAGCTTCTTACATTTGTGGCATTCTGCAGCCTTTGCAGGACAGACTGCTCTTTGTGTATGCCCTTTCCCACATCTTGTGCATCTAGGGGCTTTTATTTGAGCATTAGATGTTTGGCTGTATATTTGTTTCTGGTATTTTGGATTTTGTGGTTTCCATTTCTTCAGGGGTTTCTTAGCTATTTCTTGCAGCCCTTTTAAAGCACCCTGGTCTTGGACCTGTCTTTTTATAAGCTCTGAGTTTCTTATTATCTCCACAGCCATCTCCAAAGTGAGATTGGATTCCATCTGCAGCTGCTGGGACAGGTCTTTATCCAAAATTCCCAATACCAATCGGTCTGAGCATTTCACTCCTGGTGTCCCCAAATGCACATTCATCAGCTTTCTCATGCAGCCATCTTATGTAGGCCTCTGCATGTTCCCCTGGTTTCTGATGTCTCTGGTGAAAGCATGCCCTCTCATGAGTGAGATTTTTCTTTGGCACAAAATATTCATCAAATTTCCCCAGGACTAGGAGATAGTCATTCTGGTCCTCTGCAGTAGCAAACTCAAATGATTTAAATATCTGCTCTGCTTGCTGGCCCATGGCATAAATCAAGGAGCACACCTGAATTTGTTCCTTCTCTTCATTCAGTTTTGTAGCAATGCAGTATCTGGAAAACCTCTGCTTCCAATCTGGCCATGCTGCAGGCCTGGTGAAATCAAAGGCCTCTGGTGGGGAAAACTTTGCCGTTGCTTTCCTTTGTTTTGTTTTTTTCAGTTGTCCCAGGAGCTCTGCTACTCTGGAGACACTATGAGGATTTCTTAACTTCTGACACCATGTTATATTGATCAGGATGAGACCGAGGATAAAATAGAGATTCTTTATTTAATAACTCTTAAACAGTAAAACATCTGAGCTTGTTCTGTGCGAGGCCTCACCCAACACCACAACACTGACTAACTTCAGTAACTAAATCAGTCTAGCTCCCCATAGGGTGTGTAATACCCTCTAGAGAAAGTTAAGTCTTTCTTTGCTGTGCATCTAACTTAAAGACACATTTCACTACATTCACTACATGGGAGATCTTCTGTGTCTATGGACCTTCCTCTCTATGGGCAGAGGGAGAGATCCATCTATCCTATGCCTTCTAGTTGTCCCTGGCAGATTTTGCTGATATTGGTGGTTTGGGTTTTGCAATATTGGATTCATTTTATGCATTGTATGAAGTTTGTATTCCGTGACATGCCTGCCATTCACTTTGTGAAGAAACTGAGAAATATGTTACTAAAATAAAATAAAAAACAAAAACAAGGCAACTACTAAAATATTAGGATGCCTCCATATGGGTGTTTTATTGCGGGTGTATGCAGCAACAAGCATTTTACACTTTCTTTATGGACTTGTAAAGGATTTGCACTGGGCCATCTGCTTCTCCTCCTGCTACATGGAACATTCTAAAGCCTCCTGTGACACATTTGCTAAACACTTTGCCGATAAAATCGAGCGCCTGAAGAGCATGATTCCATACGCCGTGGACACAGGAAGTGGACAAGAGATGGCCAGTGGCATACCAGTCCAGTGGGATCGATTTCAGCCTCTCCTCGCTGAGGAAGTGGACAAGGTGCTCTGTACTGTGAAACCAACCACTTGTCTGCTGGATCCTTGCCCTTCATGGCTCATTATGAGCTGTAAAGAAAGACTGGGCAAAGGGATCAAGGCAGTGGTAAATGCATCCTTGGAAGAGGGTGCAATGCCATCAGCCCTCAAGGAGGCAGTGATAAAGCCCATCTTGAAAAAGTCCTCCTTGGATCCCCAAGAGTTGAACAACTTTCACCCAGTCTCTAACTTACCATTCTTGGGCAAGGTGATAGAGCGGGTGGTGGCCAAACAGTTACAGGCTCACTTGGATGAAGCAGATTATTTAGATCCATTCCAATCGGGCTTCAGGACTGGACATGGAACTGAAACAGCCTTGGTCGCTCTGGTGGATTATATGAGGAGGGCGTTGGATAGGGGAGAATATACCTTCCTCATCCTCCTGGACCTCTCAGCGGCCTTCGATACCGTTGACCATGGTATCTTGTTAAACTGCCTAGAGGGATTGGGAATGGGGGGCACTGTTTTACGGTGGTTCCATTCCTATCTCTCGGGTGGCATTGGGGGATGAGGTTTCAGACCCTTGGCCTCTTAATTGTGGAGTGCCACAGGGTTCTATCCTCTCCCCCATGCTTTTTAACATCTATGTGAAGCCGCTGGGAGCCATCATTAGGAGTTTTGGGCTGCAGTGTCATCAATATGCAGATGACACTCAGCTTTATCTCTCTTTTAAATCCTCACCAGAGTTGGCTGTGCAGACCATGTCCAAGTGCCTGGAGTCCGTGAGTGGATGGATGGGCGAGAACAGGCTGAAGCTAAACCCCGACAAGACCAAGGTGTTGCTTGTGGGTGACAAAAGAAGGCTGGGAGACTTCGACTTGGTGCTTAATGGGGTGAAATTACCCCTGAAGGACCAGGTCCGCAGCCTGGGGGTCATTCTCGACTCCCAGCTGTCCATGGAGGCTCACGTTTCGGCAGTGAGCCGGGCGGCTTGGTATCAATTACATCTGATACAGAGGCTGCGACCCTACCTTCCTATACATCTGCTCCCACAGGTGATACATGTGGGGTTACCCTTGAAAACGGTCCAGAAACTGCAGCTGGTACAGAATGCGGCGGCACACTTAATTAAGCATAGCCGTCGCCGGGATCATATCACCCCAGTGTTAATAGACCTACACTGGCTACCAGTGGTTTACCGAGCCCAATTCAAGGTGTTGGTACTGACCTTTAAAACCCTATACGGTTTCGGCCCAGTTTATCTGAAGGACTGCCTCCAGTATCACCAATTAGGCCGCCTCACAAGATCAGCCACACAGGACCTCCTCTCGGTCCCACCAGTCAAAACAGCTAGGCTGGTGCGGACCAGGGAGAGGGCGTTCTCAGTTGTGGCCCCCACCCTCTGGAACTCTCTCCCTTATGGTCTTCGACATGCCTCCTCCCTGATGGGTTTCCGCCAAGCTCTAAAAACCTGGCTATTCAGGCAGGCCTACAAGAATTTTGGGGTAGATTAGCTTTTTGATATATTAATTGATGTTTTTGATGTTAGATTAATTGATGATTGTGTTTTTAGATTGTATATTGTATTTTATTATTATGTGGTTGTAAGTCGCCTAGAGTGTTCATAGTTCATAGTTTATTTATATACCACTTTTTGGCCAAAAGGCCCCCAAAGTGGTGAACAACATATTAAAACATATTACCAAAAAAAAAAAATTACATAAGAAATAACCAGTAAAAAAATACAGTAAAATTACAATGCAACAAGAACAAAGTAAAAAAAAAACAATTGCAACAAAAACAATGTGTTCTTTGTTTTCAAATGATGCACACAATTAACACAGCAGACATGGTTTTAGGAGAGACATTCCTTCTTTCTCGGAAACTTAATCTGTTAATTCAGACAGATAGGCGACTAACAAATAAAATTTATTATTATTATTATTATTATAAACGTTCTTCATCAGTCCAACATTATTGACTCTGCACTGGCCATTGTTTCCATCCCTGTTCTCTGCCCTCCCCCTTTTTTTAACAGCAGAAGTTAGTTGCACTATGATCCCATGCTGCCATGCCACCTGCTCTTTCCCCCAACAGTCTGCTCTCAGCCAGCCCCTACTTGCCTGCCTCCTTGCTTGCAACAAATCAGGGAGTGGCTTTGCCTGTCACTGGCTCCGGCTCCACTACTACTGTATTGATCTCCTTGCCTTCCACCCTACCATTCCCAATGGGCACCAGCCACCACTGAGTCCTTGCAACTGCAGTTCTTGCCAGCCTCAGCAGTAGCAGCATGGTTGCTGCTCTTCTATCTCCTTCATCTGCAGCAAGAAATCTGCTCACTTCTCCCATCCCTCCCTGCGCCCCATGGTCTGACACAGATGCAGCCCCTGGAAGGAAGCGGGTAGGAAAGAAGGGAGATCCACCTATCAGGTGGGTCCATAGTTGGCTTAGGAATGGTACTGAAAGAGTGCTTATCAATGTTTCCTTCTTGAATTGGGGGGAGGTAACGAGCAGGGTACCACAGGGCCCAGTACTGGGCCCAGTGGTCTTCCACATTTTTATTAATGACTTGGATGAGGAGGTGCAGGGAATGCTCATCCAATTTGCAGATAATACAAAATAGGGAGGGAAAACTAATACCTGGAACACAGAAACAAAATTCAAGGGGATCTTGATAGGCTGGCACATTGGGTTGAAAACAATAGAATGAAATTTAGCAGAGATAGTGCAAAGTTCTACGTCTAGGACAGAGCTTGGAAAAGTTACTTTTTTGAAATACAACTCCCATCAGCCCCAGCCAGCATGGCCACTGGATTGGGCTGATGGGAGTTGTAGTTCAAAAAAGTAACTTTTCCAAGCTCTGGTCTAGGAAAAAGAAACCATATGCACAGTTACAAGATGGGGGATACTTGACTCAGCAATACTACATGTGAGAAGGATCTTGGAATTGTTGTTGATCACAAGCTGAATATGAGCCAACAGTGTAATGTGGCTGCAAAAAAGGCAAATGCTACTTTAGGCTGAATTAGCAGAAATATAGTTTCCAAATTGTGTGAAGTACTAGTTTCCCTCTATTCAACTCTGGTTAGGCCTCATCTTGAGTTTTGTGTTCAGTTCTGGGCACCACACTTTAAGAAGGATGCACACAAACTGGAACAGTTTCAGAGGAGGGCAACAAGGATGATTGGGGACTGGAAACAAAGCCTTATGAGGAGAGAGTGAAAGAACTGGGCATGTTTAGCCTTGAGAAGAGAAGACTGAGGGAAGATATGATAGCACTCTTCAAATACTTGAAAGGTTGCCACCAGAGGAGGGCCGGGATCTCTTCTTGATCGTCCCATAGTGGAGGACATGCAATAACGGGCTCAAGTTACAAGAAGCCAAATTTCGGCTGAACATCAGGAAAAACTTCCTAACTGTTAGAGCAGTATGACAATGGAACCAATTACCTAGGGAGGTTGTGGGATCTCCAACACTGAAGGCATTCAAGAGGCAGCTAGACAACCACCTGTCTGGTATGCTTTTAGTTGGATTCCCACATTGAGCAGGGGGTTGGACTCGATTGCCTTATAGACCTCTTCCGAGTCTACTATTCTATGATTCCATGACAGAGGGAGGAAGAGCTCTAGCTGGTCCCTGCTACTCAGGTGCTTCTGTACCCCCACCAACATACACACCACTAGGAATGGGCAAGAAATTTGATTCTCTTCACATTTCAAGCCAAATCTATCAATTTTTCACTTTATGAAACAAAATAAAGACTGAAACACAGCTATCTTTCAAAATTCGCACCTATTTGAATTTTGCAATGCAGTTCGCCAACCAACCAATGTTTACAAACATGCATATGTTACGGGAAAGTGAGCATAAAAATTAATATATGAATTAAAACCATACAAAATGCATTATATGATGAGAAATTGCTTGCAAAAATGTGTACATTAGTTAAAACTGCCTTCAAAAATGTGTTTGTTAGGAGCAATTCACAGTAAAATGATGAGAATTTTCATGAGGATTATTTTTTTTAAAAAATCGCAATTGCTGCAGAAATGTGGAGAACTGGATTTAAGATTGGAAAAATAAGAAACTGAGACAACAGAAACTGACAGATCTTTCCATCCCTACTTACCACCCTCGTTTTTCTCTCTCCATACATACAGCCCTTCCCTCGCTGCATGTGTGTGTGGGGGGGGCATCCTGTGTTTGGGCTCCCTCCACTTTCATGCAAAAACATATCCCTGAGCAAAACAAAACTGTAAGTGGCTCAGCCACCTGCAAATTTTCTCCTTAACCTTCCTGACACAAGCAAGGCCTCTGGAGCCAGTACCAAGCAGCAAAAGAGAGCGGGCCTGCAGCCATTTTATCTCCCTTTTCAAAATTTAAGCATAACTTAGTCACACTGTGATACCCGGCAGCACCATATTTTCACCTTTGTAGTTTTTATGTTCTGGCTGTGATTGCTGTGCTAAACCATCGCTGGTTCTACAAAAACAGCATCTACAGGATATGGACATGGCTACAAAGAAACAACTTCTGTTCAGCACTGCCATAGTGCCAAGGCGTCACAGCACATCAAAGGCGGTAGTAAAAAAAAATCTGGAACATTTATGGTATGAAAAGTTTCGGAATATTTGTTGGAAGCCATGAACCACATACATATTGCTACTTATGCCATATGACTGTCCCAAAAGACAGGAAGTTGCAAGTGAACTTGAATGTAGGAGCGTGTGTGACTATCCCAATCCCATTAACAGCACAAATAATAATTAATGCACAATAAAAAGGTCGTCCTCAGGGGCCCTTAGTTATGCTATTTCTTGAGTCACAGTGACTTATCCTAGCCACTAGATGGCCTCCTTGTCTTGTGAACTAGATGTTCATTCTTGTGCTAAAACCTTGATCAGACACCAACCTGTTATTTTCCAACAAAATCTACTTTTCTAACTCTAATTATGCATTAATTATGCTGGAGTGCAATTAGTTAAGCACAACAATATTAGACAAGCTTTCTTTGGTCAGTTAATTGCTAGTGTACCATCAATCCATTTGGGACATTTTGTCTAATCTAGCCATTTATTTATTTGTGAGATCTCTTGTAGGTTTTCTAGAACAGAAAAGAGCTAACTGTTTTTCACTGTCTTTCTGCAGAGATGAACTAATAGCTTAGCAGTGCTACTAAGGCATGTGATTTGAATACAAGAGATGAAAAGTTTGATCCCTGGTGTCTCCAGTTATTCTTTAATTCATTTGAATATTTACAGTCTGCTTTTCAGTTCATATGACTTCTCAAAGAAGAAAACAATCATATTAAAAATGCAATTGAAAGCAGCTAAGCAATAATAAAATGGCAATAAATAAAACAGCAGCTTATATCGAAGCTAGAAGCCCTTTATCGAGCATTCTCCCCTCATGCAATCAAAGTTTCTTGTGAGGGGAGAGTGGGGCCATGCTCGCTGGCCATGCCCCCATGTTCTTCCTCCCTCCACTCCACAGTGCCCAATCATTAAGTGGTTCAGAAGCAGGGAGCCTGCACACATTTAGCCTCCCCATGTGATTTAAAACCCTGGCACTCACATAGTGCAGAGACCCTACTTGCCTACAGGAAGAGCCCCACTTCACATGAACCCTCAGCCCTATAGCCAGTCTTGTTAGTAGGGGCAGCCACATTTCTAGGTGGGGCATTAGGGTGCGATAGGCAGGGCCGGCTCCAGGCATGCGGGGGCCCTTGGACATCGCTTGCCCTGGCCCCTCAGTGGGTGAGTGGGTGTGCACATGCATGCATATCAGCCCCCCATGGCCCCCCTACCTGTCTAGTCTTTACCATTGACCTTAATGAAGATGGTGGCCGCGGTTTCCCTAAGGGGAATGAAGCCTCCACCGCCATCTTTGTTGATGGCACAAGTGCGTGCTACGCGCACACATCTCTGCCATCAACTAAGATGGCAGCAGCGGCTTCAGTACCTTAGGGAAGCTGCGGCCGCCATCTTCATTAAGGGCAATGCTAAAAAGCTGGCTGACAGGTAAGTGGGGGGGGCGCGGATCGCAGAAGGGGAGCAGAGGGCCCCTCAGAGGCCTCTCAGGGGCTCCTGTAGCTCCGGGGCCCTCGGGCCAGTGCCCAACCTGGCCACCCTTTAGAACCGGCCCTGGGGATAGGCATATAGTGCCAGCCAATCCCTTTCCCCCCCCACTGGTGAAAAGAATGTAAGGGCCAGGCCAGGGAAATGGAAAGACAGTGACGTTCCCTGTCATTCGTCCTCCATCCAGAGAGTGTTAACTTACATGAATGAAATTTAATCTGCTGAATTGTCTCACCCTTTTTTGAGACATCCCCAGAAATACCAGACTCAAAAGCCTCACTCTGTCTCTGTGTTCTGATTCTTCATGTACTGAACTTTTTTTGTAATGACAGTGACCTTCTGAGCTTGGCTTTGATGCTGCATTAGATATCTTCATTTTAGTTTTCACCTAAAAACAAAATTGTCCATACTGCAAGTTTAGGGAAGGGCAGAGGGAAAATAAATACTTTAGGATGTGTTAACAAACTCCTCCTTGAGAGTTCCTCCTACTAGTCTTGTTCCTGGCCTTTCCTTCCTGGCGGACAATCAAGGGAAAAAAATTTAACTGGCTGCTATGTAAAGGACTAAATAAGTAATTGGAAACTGTGGAATGCAACCAGACTTTTTTACTGGTTGCTGGGTTGATTTTTCTGTACAGAATAGGGTTGCCAGGTCAGAAGCATCCCAAACCCTGAGATTTCAGGGGTGGGCCCTAGTGATGTCACAGGGGTGGGCCCAGTGATCCCATTAAGCATGATATCTTAAGCATCAGTCACAGTTGCTTGGAGCATACCACTCAAACAAAAAAAGTCTGATTGGAAATTAAGGTCCAGCTGAAGTGATGGGATCATTTCTTCTTACCTACTTAGGGAGCCTGGGTAGGGAACATTTAATCTAGCTTACTTGCTGCTGGCAAGAAGGGTTTAAGTGCCTTCAGGCCAGGGCAGTCACCAGAAGGCCAATGTAGGAAGAAAGGAGCTTAGTGTTGTGCAGTGGCGTCACTAGGGTTGGTGTCACCCAGTGCGGTAACTCATGGTGTCACACTCATGGACCTCCTCCCGTACCAGACCATACAGAATCCTTAGTAATGTTTTTTGTACTAATGTTACTCATAAATTGTAGTTCCCGTATATCACTGAATGTAATGGCAATAGTAGTGACATAAACAACTAGCAAAATTAAAATTACACCTTTAAATTACAATATCATACGCACAGCCTAAATGTATTTACACTTACATAGTTTCATGTGGTTAAAGTGAAAATTTGGTAAGAAAACAATAGAATTCGAAGTAAAAACGATTAAGAACTACATCAAAATTGATAATATCGCAAGATTAGAAAGCCTTGACTGTCCCATGGTAGATCACAAATAGTTCTTTATAAGTTCTTTATAAGTTTCAGCTTTGAAAAGCTCCTCTCACAAGAAGTTGGAAAGACTACACACACACACACATAAAAATACACCCAACACAATAGTTTATTGTCAAACCAGTTGGTCATTGCAGAACTGCCTAATTGTTTTAAAAATAGGATTGGAGAAGAAGGGAAAGATTTACAACACAAACACAATTCTTTGTTATGTTTACTCAGAAGTCCCATTAATTTACAACACAATCCTAACCATGTCTACTCAAAAGTAAGTCCTAATGAATTCAATGGGGTTTACTCCAGGTACATGGGATCAGCATTCCTTTACTCCCAGAAAAGCAAGTATTGGATTAAAGCTTTCATATTGGAAAGGTTTTCAAAGCACTGCCCTCTCCAACAGCCCAGGGTCTGACTGCTACACACAAGAGAAAAAAAACTTTAACCCATATTCTTACTTACTCAAACTGAAGACCTCAAAACCACCATTTTGACGTTGTAATGAAGCGTAAGCACTGCCTGGGTCAACAGATCACAAGCCTGGCTCCCCTTATTGGCTACAATCCTGAAAGGGCAGGATTAGAGGCCAGAGCTTGGAAAAGTTTTTTTTGGAACTATAACTCCCATCAGCCCAATCCATTGGCCATGCTGGCTGGGGCTGATGGGAGCTGTAGTTTAAAAAAGTAACTTTTCCAAGCTCTGGCTAAAAGCGCTATATAGATTGGTTAAAAAACAGATTAAACAGTCGCGGGGGGGCCTAACGTTTTGGTGTATATCTCAGGAACCAGACGACCTAGAAACTTAAGTGTTTTTTTTTAAATTGAAGCTGAGAGTCTGGAGATTAAGGTAAGTTAGCTGGGGAGCCGGAGGGGACCTCCCAAAACTGGAAACTCCAGCCAAAAATCGGACACCTGGTAACCCTACTCCTGGGAAGCCACTCAGGCACGCAGCCCAAGAGCAGGCAGGGGATTCAAACCTCCCGCCTAAAATTCACAGCTGATGAGCAGGCAGGCCAGGCAGAATGGGGGGGGGGAACCGCTCTGCAGCCGAAGAGCGGGAGATTCCCCAAGAGGGAAGTGGCTGGTGAGATGGCTGCTGCAGGGCCGGTGCCTTGGGGCGGCTCTGGGTATCACCCCCTCTGATGGTGTCACCCGGTGCAGTCCGCACCCCCGCAGCACCCTAGTGACGCCGCTGGTGTTGTGGAGATGTTAGATGAGAGCATTCAGGAGTAGAGTTGCCAGGTGTTCAGTTTTTGCTCGGAGACTCTGGTTTTTAGGGGTTCTCTCCAGTTCTCCGGGTGACTCACCTTAGTCTCTAAACTCTTAACTTTCCTTTAAAAGAACAATTAAGCTTCTAGGTGGTCTGGTTCAAAAGATATAAACCAAAATGTCAGCACCCACAACTTCTTTTACTACCAGCTGCTCTAATCCCAGCCCTCTCAGGTTTTTAGCCAAAAAGTGAAGTCAGGGTTATGATTGACAAGATTTGTTGCCAAAAGCTAAACTCACACCTTCCTTTTCCTGTTTGTCCCACATCAGGAATTCAGTAAATATATAGCTTTCAGCAGCATAAAGAGTACTTTCTCTGTACAGGATTGGGACTTGCTTCTGAGTCAACATGTATAGGATTGCACTACAACAGAAGATCACAGTAGGATCTTGGTAGGCATAAAAGTGTACATGCAGAGTTTTTTTAATTACTTGCAAAAATGGCATATTATACATTTTATCTTTCAAAGATAAAATTATATTTGCAATTCTAAGCACACTTGCTAAGGAACTAAGTCCCATAGAACTCAACAGGATTTACTTCTGAGTAGATATGGTTAGGATTGTGCTGTTGGTAAGGCTTGACTAGGGATCCTCTGCAAAGATATTCATATCAAAGCAGGGTTGACAGCCTGGAATGCCCTGCCTGCCCTTTTAATCTGGCTTCTTTACAGATTTACAGGATGCATATAAGCCCACTGCCCCATCATACAAGTTCCCATCCTTAGGTGATTCAGCAAAAAAAAAGAAAGCTACTCTAAGGCTGCAAGCCTAAAAACACTTACTAGTTTTTTTACACTTACACCGTGAGACTTACTTCGAAGCACAGAACTGTATTTTATGACACTCACTGTGGCCGGCAGACTAAATTCACCTATCAAGTTTTATTATGTTTAACTCGTACTGATGAATAATTTTTCTATTTCTCGCAGGTTTGAAAGGTTGAATACAACTAATTTTCTTAGACTGCAGCCAAATGAACTCATTTATTTCTGAGGCTGGCAGGCAGGAGCCTGCATGGGATGGCTTTACCACCTCATTCTCACATGAGGAGCTGTTTCTGCAAAATAGCTGCTCTTTCAAATGTTTCTTCTCGTCTGGTAATACTTCAGCTTCACATAGAAACTTTGCACTTTCTCACAGTTCTTTCTTTTCTCCATGTGAAAATGAAGTCACAAATCTAAGAGTATGAATTTTAACCACTTTGGAAATAAATCTGTACACTATCAGCCCCGGGAGAGTGGGGGGAGGTAACCTTTTCTGCTAGGCCTCATAGAATCACCATCTCAAGCAACTTGAATGTTGACCCTTTGCTTAAACCGGTTACATGTTTGGTAGCTGGATTCTCTCTGCGTTCAGAGGACAGATCCAAACATTCAACATGAACTGTTCAAAATCTCAGTAAGGAACATGTGTGAGATACCCATCAAACTGCAAATGCACGATGTGTTAGGGGAAAGTTAATGTGACTGGGGAACATCAGTCTTTTTTTGTTACAGCAGTTATTTTGATGAAAGTACAGCTCTGCATTCACCGATATGCACAGCTTTGGGTATTCTGACATATGCCCACTAATATGGAATATGGAATATGGAATACCATGAAGATGTTCTTTTCTGGGGACTTCTTTCTTTCTTCCTTCCTTATATAGTTACTATCCCTCATGGTTGCTCAGGAGATTAGAAATGCACTGGCAGAACCCAGTGAGTGTTCCAAAACTATTGGGCAGGACTCTCAGTCATCCAATGACTATTGTTTTATACATTTCTGCATCTCCTGCTCACCACTCTCCTCTCTGCAGGACCTTCTCTCCCTCCATTTGCCTGTCCTCCTCAGCCTCTGCTGATCCCACAGCTTAAACCAAAATGTTTGTTTACAAGTGGGAATCTTGGAACTAAAATGATTTTTTCATTAATTACTCCATATATTCTAATTCATTTAGTTTGTATAACTGACTGAAGGCACAAAACCTAATGTTCTGAGTGTGGTATCTATATTCCCCTATCAGCAGCTATTCTATCAGGCTGCAGCAAAGGAAGAGAAAGCTATTCCATCAACTCTGCTGAGAGACTGCTATCATTGGCTCTCCCTCAACTGCAATCTAGCAGCGGCCATTCCATCAGACTGCAGCATTGCAGAGGAAAAGACAAGAAGCAGGTTTATTTCATCCACCCTGAGAGATCAGTTAGCTTAGGTTCTCTCTCAATTGTCACCTAGCAGCAGCAGCAATTGCAATCAGACTGTAGCAAAGGGAAAGAAAGGAAGCAGGGCCTATCCCATCAGGTCTTCTGAGAGATCAGCTATCTTTTGCTCTTCTTCTCCCTCATTTGTCACCTAGCAATGACCATTCCATCAGGATAACTGAACTATTTCTATCCACACTGGATGTTACAGAAAGTGTAACTTTAGGAACTGGTACCCGAGTTTGCTTTTTTCCCCTTCCCTCCCCATCTCTTTTTCCTTTTGTGTGATGTCTTTTAGATTGTAAGGCAGATAGCAGGGCATGTCTTGTTTTTTATTGATCTGTAAGTCACTCTGGAAAACTTCAGCTGAAGAGTATGGTAAAAATGTTTTTAAAAATATCCAGGATTGAATGTCAATATGTTATACAACGACTCAGTGCCACAGATTTTCATCTTGGTGAGTGCAGAAAACAATCAAGATACATTAGGATAGGTACTGCATTTCAGCATGAAATCATATGGATTGCAAAGAGAAATGAGCAGCCTGACGTGAACTCACTTGTCAGATGTTATGGTAATTGTGCTACATTAGAGATTTGACAAAATGTGTTGCATGATGTTGACAAGCAGGGAAAAATACAAAGTGATTGTTCATTTTCCATCTGTGTGCCTGTTGCTTTTCAGGATTTGGGACAATTTCCTTGTTTTTTATTTAGTTGTTTTATTGCAAATGTAATCACGTATTACCACAGTTCCGGTTGCAGTCAGTTACTACATCTGCTGCCGTTTGGAAGCTATTAATCTTTTTTTAAAAAAAAAAATGGGAAAGCAGCAATTTAATTACATTTCCTAATTGCCTTCCTGCCCTGAATGTATGACTAGAAAAATTCTGGCACAGCCTGGAATATCAGTGTCACGCTTTTGCATCAGCTGTGGCTAGGCCACATGGCAGAGTTCCGAAACTCCCCTATGACGTAAGCACTTCAATTACCTCTCAAACTCCTTTTTAATAGAATCTTTGTGCCTCTTTATACATCTGAAAGCCCCAATGCACTTTCTTTTAGAAGTGCACCAGAGCAGCACAGTCCCATAGCTGGGAGGTGTTTTCATATGGGCACCAATTCTATGAGTCAGCAGCTCCACATAGAGATTTGCTTATATGCAAACTGCTTTGCTTGGGAGAAAAGGCTACTGTAACTTCACAAGGCATGACAGTTGTGTGGACAGTCCTTACACAGAAGAGAGGACTGATATAACTCTCCAGTTCTATGAGTAGAGTCATACCTCTGGCAATTCCCACCAGTCACTTTCAGGGACATGTGGGGGTACTGTTGGGCTCACAGCTAGGAGACATTCACACGGCAGCAAAATGGGGAATGCCCATCCAATTGTCATAATTTAAACAAACACAGTGGACTTCTTTTTTAAAGCCTCCACAATTGCCCAGATAGCAATGTCTCTTGACAAGCACCCACATGGTGTTGTCTTCTTGGCTATCACTCGTGACCAAGTAAGATTGTCTTCCAAAATATAGTCTTTAACAATGGATCCGTCTGAATCTGTATCCACCGCCAATGTACCAGACCATGACTAGGGGCTTCTAGATTTCACAGTTCTGCCCCTGTCGCCATTTGCCAAACGCCATGGGACTTTTGTTAGGGAAGACGCCTGTGCATGAATTTGTTTTATGTGGGGAGATCGGTGCACCACGATCAACACACAATCTTCACAGAAAAAGGCTTTGATCCAATGGCATGGGTACCATGACAATTGGAAGTCCTTTATCTGCTGCAGCCTTCATCCGTCTTCACAGCAGTTGTAACGTACACATTGTTATCCTCTGCCTGTTCTGCCGTTGAGGGATCATTCTTTGTATGGTCCCTCTCCCTTGACCTTACCGCCATGGGTGACCCTACTGGGAGTACGTGACTCCCAATGGCATCACTCACAGGGTTCACTGGAACACACACACACACACCGGGGGGCCAGGGCAAGCTGATGCCCAAGAGCCCCCGTATGCCTGGAGCCAGCCCTGGCAACACCTGCAATCAGCCCAAATAATAGGAAGAAGACATGTGCTGCGCTAATTATGTTTTAGCAGGGAGGAAGCAACATTATTAAGACAGTTGACAGAGTTCAGATGGTCACTTTAAATATGTCTGATTTGCTTTGCAATTTTAGTGAAGTTTCCTATAGGAAATCTTTTTCTTTTGTTTCTGTTTCTCTGAATATGTGAATTACAGCAACACTTTGCAAAATTTACACTAAAAATCTCCAAAGATAATTGTGGAATAATGGCACTGACTATTCTGCAGAATAGTCTCCAGTGGACATCAGGAGTGTCTCAGTTTGCACAAGATAAAACAGTGGGAGGTGAAATATATTCTAGCAAAATTCTAGGTGTGCTCTATGTTTTTAATTGACCGTGCCCAGCTTGCCTTAAATGAAGTGGTTTAAACTTAGCAGGCTGAAAACATGCATCCTCTTTTTTCCAACAGCTAGAGTCATTGCTGAAGTAGCAACATATTGTAATCAGTCTGATTTTACATCAAACTGGTTTCAGATTCAACTGTTAATGCACCCACAATAGAAATAGAACATAACCTCCAATTTGAAACACAAAAGGCTGTCTTCACTATCATATGAGATTGACCAATAAAAAGGATTTGAAATTAATAAAAATAAATTTGACACAGATTTCTAGGATGAATAATGAGGGAAATGAAATTTTCTAGATTAGATTCTCTGTAGAAACATTAGTAACACAGGAAAGAAGCAAAGTAAGAAGAACACCAACAAACATACCAGAAATGTAATTTTCCCTCTTTGGAGATGCAGTCCTGATTGCAGGTGTTGCCACCACTCACCATATGCTCAGAGGCACATGTTACCAAATTCTTCCAAGCTACACAGGAAGTGCATTGGACTGTGAAAGACCAACTGAAATGGTGTTTGCATTTTGACAAATTTGTAGGGCAGTCCAATATCTCAGAGAGGAGGTCAGGTCTCCTGCTCCCCTGGTGCATTCACTATAGCTGCCCAATTTCCCTGTTTTTTAAAGTTTGATAGAAATATCTGTGGGCTATAGGTATGTTCTTAAACCGCAAGGTTTTTTGCCTATTAGTGAATATATATATAGAGAGAGAGAGCCAGATTACCCTTCAACTAACGTAGGGGAGGGCTACATAGATTAGAGGCCATCTCCTTGTCCCAATGCAATCAAGAACGGACGACTGCATCTTCATTGCATCAGAAGCAGAGATGAGGGCTTAAGGTGTTGGACTATGACCTGGGAGACCAGGGTTCAAATCCCCACACAGCCATGAAGCTCACTGGGTGACCTTGGGCCAGTCACTGCCTCTCAGCCTCAGAGGGAGGCAATGGTAAACCCCTTCTGAATGCAGCTTACCACAAAAACCCTATTCACAGGGTCGCCATAAGTCGGAATCGACTTGAAGGCAGTCCATTTCCATTTTCATTGTTACCTGCAGCCTCTGGAACTGTCTGCTTCTGGAGGTTTGCTATAGGACAGACGTGAGCATCTGTTAGTGGCATTCACCTCTTTAATTGTGGAGGCCATTTTACTGTGAAATATGGCAACATTTTATTTTGTTATCCTTCTTTTAAATAAAAAACATTAATTTTTCTTGTGCCCCAAGAAGAGGGAAGAATGGCTGAGCATCTGTTGGCAATTGTGCCTCTGCATCAGGAATGGGGAATCTGTGGCCCTCTGGGGGTTAGATGTCAGCTCACTCAGCCCCAGGCAATATGGCCAATAGTCAGGGATGATGGGAGCATCGTGGTCAGTCCAGAAACATCTGGAGGGCCACAGGTTTCCCCATCCCTTTTCTACATGAAAGCAAAATAAAACTGTACCAACAACAGAAAGGCATGACATTAATATGAGACTTCAAATTTGCCAAGAATCTGAGTCTGCTCTCTTGAGCCCTTAGCAATATTTAAGATTAAGGCTCTTCACTATGCCTCAAATCGCAAATCACAAATACTGATTGCCTTAGGGTTATCTTGGATATAATCCAGAAATGACAAGAAAGGAAGCATAAGTGATTCATGCTTCCAGGTGACATTCAAGCCAAGGGAAGTGTGCACCTCCCCCATGGAGAGATGTGCATTCCCCTGACACATCAAGCAGGGAATGCACACATTTCTGCTTCCACTATGATGCAGGTAAAGATAAAGTCACTCACACTGCCTGTCATTACTTCTGGAGAACCTCTAAAGTGGCCCAACTCAATATCTCACAGAGCTTCAAAAGTGTCCCATTCACAGCAAAGGGATAACTGAGGGAAATCTACGGGATGGAGCCCCATACTGAACCATGTACAGAAGGAAGTAATTTCATTGGCTAAACTGGAATCCCTTCAAGGCCAGACACCAATCTATTTATATTATTGTTTCGTCTGCTCTTAACACAGGGGAAACGACAAAATTATATATTCTGCGCAATATTTTAGCCAGCGGCTCTGGAGCAGAGCAGTAGCCCTTAGTAAGCAGCAGCACCCTGCAGTGATTTATCCTTTCTGTGGAAGTTGTCCCTTTTGGTGTGACTGATAAATTCACTCATCTCTTTCTGCCTCTGCTGCAACAGCAGTAACCAGCAAACGTTTTATAGAGTTCTTTAAACCTCACAAAAAAGCTTCACCCACCCCCCAAGTCCCCATGCTTTTGTTAGAGAGAGAGAGAGAGAGAGAGAGAAATGTGCTTTGGTAAATGCTCCTGTCTGGATGAAAAGCTTTGCCATGCAAGAGACACACCAGCAGACTCTGCACTCCCACCTCCCAGCGGTACAAGGGCACAATTGTAATCGGTGAATTCCACTAGGTTGCTGCGAACACAGCAAAACAAACACTTCAAAGGAACATGTTCTCTGTGATTCAGAGATCGGAATTCCAAGAGGATTCTCTTCTGCCAGCACAAGAGGAGGGACCTGAATGGCGGTTGGTGGGGAGTGGACGGGGTCGGAGAGGGCAAAGCGGGTGAGGGGGAGAGAGTGACGATAACAGAATACAAGAAAAAGCAAAGGGAAGTAGAAAAATAAACGGCCAAGCCTGGGAAGAAAGGAGGCAAGAGGTGGGGACAAAAAAAAAGGGCAGAAACAGGAGAGACAGGATGGTAGAACTGCTCTTGAGAGGATAGACAATTTGGCCTACATGCTTTGTTTTACACAAATGGGATGAGCTGATTTCCACTCAACCTGAAAATATTTTACTCCATTTCCTGGTTTCTTTCCATAAAATTGGGGGCCAAGCTACACCTTATGTTAGTCCCACTTAAAAAAAAACTATTTTTTTAGCACTTGCAGTTTCTTCCTGTCCTTGTGCCCCCCCCCAGTACATGGAACAGCTGTACCCACACCATGAGGTACATGCAAACATACATACATACATGCATTTATTTTTAACCTTGAAGGACTTACCAGACCAACGAGCTCATGGCTTTGAGGAACCTTACTGATGTTTTTGTTCTCTCTCTCACTTTCTTTCTCCTTCATGACTGACAGTTTCAAAACTCAGCTGGAACTAATTAGTGTCTTAACAATGTTTTGTCTGCTGCTGCACTAGCATTTCACTATTTTAAATTAAGGAGCTCTTGTGTTTTAGCCATGTAATTTAATGGAAGCTGCTTTGAGAACTCCACTTGTGCCTCAGAGACATGCCTTACAACATTTCACAAATGAAAACAGGGACTTGCTTGCAATAGTGTAGTGGGGAATTCAGAAGTGCAGGGTCCCTTCATGACAGTCATAGTCAAGGCCATGTCCCCCTTTTTTGTTGCTAGGTTGAGAATGAGATCCTGTTAATGCCTTCTCCCACAACAACAGGCATCCCTAGGAGCCAATAAGCATGAAAAAGGAGGGTGTTAGCTACTGAAAAGAGTCTTCTCAGTTGCGGACTCACCTCGTTGCACTCTTATTAGCTCCAATCAGCAGGAAAAGACAAGGAAGCATGTTAGAAGACTCTTCTCAGTGGCTAACACTCCCATTTCATGCAGATTGGCTCATAGGATGCTGGAGATAGAGGGTTCCTGCTGGGACCCTGCTTCCAAAAAAGTAAGGGGTAAGACCCCCCAAGACCCCAGACAACTACACCCCTGCTTGCTTGCAATGCCCCAATTATTACACCAAGGATTGCTGGCCAACCCATCCACACACACAGACATTGCTAATGTTTCTGGTCCACCTTCTGTATCACTGTACTCATTTACTCTCCAACTGCCTACCTTCCATCAATTTAAAAGCTAGGAGGATATTTGTTCTTTAGGTCAAATGTATACTAGAGAAAACATTATTGTCCTCACAAGTGATGACCAGCAGTTCAAAATATACATGAGCAGCTGCAGTATGCAAAATGGCAGGCTGTGCACTACCTGGTGTGTTAAGATTCATGTGCATGCTTTTACATCCATGTGCAATTTGAAGCAAGATGTATCTGCTCCTTAACTCTGAGATGTAACTTCTCAAGACACTGCAAAGAGAACTGAAACTGGAAGAATGACAAGCTTTGTAACATGTACCAAGCATCCTTAAAACAGGAACAGTGGTTTACTAGTACCTTTTAAAGAAAGAGACAGAACTGGAACATATGTAAAGATGGAAAGTAGATTTTAAAAGATAAATATATAAAATTAAATAAATAGATCTCTAGATGAAAGTTTTTGGGCCAAGCTCGAGTACTGTATATTTTCATTGCTTGGGATGACAAAATGTAAAAACCCAAATAAATAAAACATGTTTTCATTTAAAATAATGATGATGAAGCAACAGATACTTTTTAATTTTGTATCATCTGCTTCACAGAGTCTAAGATTCCAGCCTGGAATCCTGAATGATGCTATTCCTTTCAGTATTCCCTCCCCATCTCTCTTCCCATAAGTCACCACCACACACAAACCCTCTCCCTCACACACACACACACTTGCCTTCTTCTAGCTAGCAGTCAGAGCACAGCTCCTCTGAAATCTCTTGAAGTTGGTGGGAAAAGGCTCCACTCACTGAGCCTTTTATGTTAGTTCATCCCATTAAAGCTCTTGTGCTTTATTGTCCTTCTCTGAACCCTCTTCGGGGCCTCAGCGGGTGTTGTGTTTTTTCCCCAACAAGTTTAGTGACAAGCTAAACTCTGTGTTGTTTTATTAATGAAGCTTAACTAGAATGATGTTTGCTAGAAGTTTATTTCAGTTTCCAGGGGCAGGGAGAGCCCGTATTATCCAAAATTGGGGGGAGTTATTTATCTGCCCGCTGTACTTCCTGATCTGTTGCATAATTATTGCCCCAAATGGGAGAATGTTGACAGAAGATGGGATTTGAGAGCTGCAGAATGCAAAGGTTAATGGTAAAGGGTTCCATTTAAAACCCTGCATTTGTGACATATTAAAAAAATAACATCCAAGCACAATCTATCCGAGACGTGGGAACTGTGTAATTTATCAAAATGTGTGGAATGGATTTATTATACAAGAATTAACGTCAATAAAAAGTCATTGTCAGATTATAAACTTCCAATATAATATGATAATATGAATCATTTGAGTTTTGCCAGTACATTATGAATGTCTTATCACAGTTGGATGATAAGTTACTCACAGTTGCTTCAGGACATAACAGAATATTACAGCACTAATGGAAGATAGCTGAGCAAGTTTTATAATCTCAGTTCAAATCTTTTGAACAAAAATTGGCAATAACCTTAAAGAAACCAAGAAGGATTTGGAAAGTACATTAAACAATACTGAAATATGTTTGTTAGGCATTGAGGAGACTGAAGACAAAAATTGGCCCAAAGTTGAAACATTGGTAGTATTCTACAAAAAGATCAAGAAATACTGAAGAACAAATTGAATAAGCAAAACCTTCTATAGAAAGTAATAAGCAGTCTCTAATGTAGGAAATGAATTTAAAGTGCAGAAGAAAAAGTGGACACTTCAATAAAAAGAGTAGATGCAATAATATCAACTTTAGAGATTTAATAGTATCCAACAGTGTCCGTCTGCTGAAGAAAGGACTGCGTTCCTCTGGGAGGAAGGGTGGGGTATTAAACAATTAAATAAACAAGTAAATAATCAGAACAATGAAGAAAGGTAATTTTCAGTGATTCCCTCTCCTCCTTAAAGGCAATTCACTTATACCCATCCCAAGCCTGCTCCAGAGGGTCAGCCAACCCTCCAGGGAGACTGCTGGTGAAAGGAAGAATCCCTCAAATGTCAAGATGTTGAAACTTGACTACTAAATGCAGTCTCCATGCAGGTACTAGAAACGTAACTGGTTTAAAACCAGTTGTTTGTTACTGGGGCAAAGGGGAATGTATTTCTTTTTCAAAGTTATTAGTTAAGAAAGGAATTTGAGGTACATAAAGGAGCAGAGACCTGGAGGAGAATTTTAAGAAAGCATACCTATGGCTAGATTAGGAGTGAGAAACCTGTGTCCTTCCAGATGTTGTTGGACTACAACTCCCACCAGACACGAGGGTCAAGGGTCAGAGTTGACGGGAGCTGGAATCCAACAACTTCTGAAGAGCCACAGGTTTCCCATCCCTGGGCTACACAATATAGGTTTGTATCCAACAAAATCATATTTGCTTAAGTTAGTCATGACTACTCTGCGTATTACATAGTTGAATACAACCCATAAAGTTTTACCATTAAAATTTAAGGGACTTGATCACCCTATTAAAAGGAGCAGGATTACAAAGTCCACAATGAAAGCAACCTGGATATTTTATTGCTCCAGGAAATTCATCATAAACAAATGTCATAGCTCTTCTTAAAAATCTAATTGGGTCGTGCCTTAGTATGTCACCACTGGCTCACGAAAAGCAAGAGGCATCACAGTGCTGGTGTCTAAAAATCTCCCCTTTGTTACAGTAGACAGAAAAAGAGAACCAAAAAGAAGATGCATATTATTAAAAGGGACTCTTGTGGACTTTCATTTGACAATCTGCTCAATCAACACCCCCCATTTCTGGCCAGGTTGTACCTTCTGTAGATACCATGTAGACATTTGACAAATTAGGGGTGGGCTGCTGGATTATTGAGGGTGATTTTAGTTATGTGGTAAATACTGAGATTAAAAGAGTCAAATATCCACATTCTGTCAGATCAAACGACTTTCAGTTGCAGAACTGGTATCAGCGCTATAGCCTGAAAGGTGTGTAGTGTGAACAGCAGCCTAAAATGAGAAATTATAACCCACCCACTAGTACAAAGATCTTATCCTACTGTAGAATAGACTAGTTACAGCTTCTGCATCCATGATAGGCATACTTCAAGGTTTGAAGATAGGACAGTGTGTGTGTGCACATGCGTGTGTGCATGCGTACGTGTGTCCGTGTGTCCGTGTCGAGATCCTACTCGGTGTCCTATAATACTCAATCAAATGTCTGATGGCAATGGATATGATTGGAGATTTACCTACCCTGTTCCTGTGCCTTAAACACATCCTGTAAAAAATTAGCAGGTGAAACACTGTAGCTCAGTGGTAGAGCATTCGCCTTGCATGCAGATGGTCCCAAGTTCAATCCTCGGCATCTCCAGGTAGGGCTGGGAGAGTCTCCTACCTGAAACCCTGCAGAGTCTCTGCCCATCTATGTAAACCAACAGCGGGGAACCTCTGACCCTTGGGCCATAGTTGGCCTGCCAGACCTCCGCACTTGGCCTGCAAGACCATTTTGGGAAAACCATGCCCGCCCACCCTACACCTGATGTCATTCATGACATCAAGTGTGGGGCAGATAAGGGCAGAACTTCAAAGGAACAATTAGAAGTGTAAAGTCAGCTTCTGGTTGTGCCTTTGCTGGGGCAAGGCATACTCCCAATTGCCAATCAGCTGATAAGTGACAGGAGCACACCTTGTTCAAGGAGGGGGAATCTGTTTCCATACTATAGAAACTGCTTCTCTCTCTCAGTGCTGTTCTTTGAAGCCACTCCGCAAGACTCCTTTCCATCTCTGACAACAGAAGTGGAAAGGAAAATCACAGGGAAGAAATTGCACTGAAATTGCTTGAAGAAATATCTGGCCACAACTCTTCTCCCACCCTATTCAAGTGTTCTTCACTCCCGTGTTGAACAATATGGAGGCAAGGAGAAAAGCCATGCCGACCAGGGCTGCCCTTCATGTTGCACAGTCCTCTCACAACATCAACATATACAGAACAAACAACTGTAGGAAGGGAGCCTTTGTGCATATAGCTGTATGTGCAAAGACTTCCTTGGTATCTGGAACCCTTTGCACATACAACTATACATGTGAGGGCCCCCTCCCTACAGATATTCCTGCTGTATGTGCAGACTTGGGAGAGGAACACACAATGTCAGGGGCTGCTTAGTGCAGTGCCACTGTTTGCTCCCATGTTGTTCAACACAGGAACAAACAGCACCTGAATAGGGCTATGGTGCTGTCCTAACAGTACCTTGCTGAGGGGGGAAAGTGCACTTCACCAACAGATCAGTGTTTTTAAAATAATAAAAACTACAACTAAAAGAAAGAATAAGTACCAAAGATGTAAGAAACTTTTTTTTATTAAATTAAAGCTGATAGTCCGACTCCAGAGATAAAGGTAACTCACCCAAATAGAGGACCCCCAAAAGCTAGAGTATCCGGCCAAAATCCAGACACATGGTAACCCTACCCACAAAAGCCATCTAAAGAGGAGCAGGGGTGAGTCAGGCAAATAATGCAGATATAAAATGGTCGCTGTAAAAATCCCACAGCAAAACCTGCTCTTTGAAATGTCATCATGACCTTCAAATAAGAATACATTTTACAAGCCTTGAATTAGTGTGTGTGTGTATGTTTTCAAATTTAAAAACCCACTTGACAAACAACTTTTGCTTTTGAGTCCATCAGCTGCCATTTTTATAGGAAATTTGTATGCTTCTGAAGGCCAAATTAGATGAAATGCTGGAGATCCACAGTTGGAGCTCTAGCTGTTTTCCTTGTCTTCTTCAAAACAGTCATTGGAAGGCAAAAGGATGGGAACTCAGTTCTGGAAGAGTGCATCCTTTCCTTTATGACATTTTCCCAATCTGAATCTCACCACCATTACCAAAAAAAAAAAAAAATGTATTTGCCTTGCAGCATTGTGTGAAAAACATTTAACTATTGGACTGATCCAATTCTACTTGCAATCCACCATTGCTGTTTTGAAGAAGTAAAAGGTAACTTCAGGAAATCACAGTTCTCTCACATCTCCCTCACAGATCTCTCACTTCCAGCAGAGATGTGCAGGCATCCCCACATTTATTCAAATTGTGGTTTTTGAAAAGAAGGTAAATCATTTTTGTAAAAAAAATAAAGAAACAAACGGGGAGATGCAAACTAGCCCATTTGAAATATGTGCTTTTAAAAACAGCTTTACAAGAGCTTTATTTTTAAACTTTGGCTCATTTGTCTTTGGATGTCACTTTTTCATTTAGGTAGTAGTTTGACCTGATTTTCAAAGAGGTTTCGCTACAGTGAAAATGAATATTTCCTCTTTTTATATTCTCATGCCTTGTTAAACTAATGCCAAATTATGTGTGGGTAATATTCTGATAAAGGCTGCAATTCTATACATGCTAGGAAGTGTCCCATTTAACTAAATGGGATTTACTTCTGAACCTATTTGCCTAGGATGGTGAGCAAAGTCATATATTCCCTAATGAGAATACTCAATAGGGAAGCAGTGCATGATGGAACTAAAAATGGTAAAAGGTACAGAATTGCCCTTTAAAAAGATGGCATAAAGTCTTTTACTTTCATTCTTTGAATTCTGCTTCCCATTTTCCTTCCTTCTCTTTCCCTTTAAATCCCAGCCCCCTTTCCTTCATTCCTAATCTCAATCTCCTCCCCCCCCGTCTCTCCCTTCCTAATCCCAACACCCTTTTCTTCCTCCCTCACTTCCTATTTAAGTGCCAAGCAGAGCTTGGAAAAGTTACTTTTTTGAACTACAACTCCCATCAGCCCCAGCCAGTATGACCACTGGACTGGGTTGATGGGCGTTGTAGTTCAAAAAAGTAACTTTTCCAAGCCTCCACTCCCAACATACTGTATTCTAGGCAGAAGGCCATTGATCTATGGAAGAGTACATGGCATACAGGTTGACGTTTCCAGGTTCAATCCCAAACACTGGGAAAGACCCCTGTTTTAAAGCCTGGAGAGTGTAGACTAGGGATAGCCAAGGGGCATCATGCCTTCCAGATGCTGTTGGACTATGTTGGGTATGGAAATATTACTGACTTGATATAAAGTAGATATCGGTTTATTTCCCGATGACCTGACCCCAAACATTCCAGTGGCTAATTGAATAAAAGCCTGATTGAACTGGAAATGTGCTCCCCTCCCATTTTCTTGTGCATATCTATACTCAATGTCTTATATGATGTTACCAACTGTATCACAAAAGAATGCCTATGCTTCATTTACATGGTTGTAGACCTTGACACGCATACTCTTACAAATGTAGAAGATGTAACCTGAGTATTTTCTTAGCTTAATGATTCCACTTGTAACCGAACCTCCCCTGCTCCTATCTATCCTTTTGTTCCTTTGACTCTGAGTGCTTATCTCAAGGTCGTATAAACTATGCAAGCCTATGTCTGAAAGAAGGCAAGATGTTCCTGGCTTTTGTTATCCTAAGCACCCCTTTTACATATCTTAGATATTACTATGTCTAACAATGTTTTCTATTCTTTATGACGTCTGCTCCCCATTTTTGTAACCATTGGGGAAACTATATAAATCTTGTGTGTATCAATAAACGGGGTTCCCACTTCTGAAAGGCAGCTTGCTGGCAGGTTTTGGGACCCCTTTGCAAAGGTAATATTGTGTGTTATTTCCTGGCCTCTGGCAATAGATTCTTGCTCTCAACTCCGCACCTTCCCGGGTGTATGTGAGCTGAGTAGACAGTGACAGCTTGCGTGTTGGGTTTGGACCTAACAAGTACAACTCCCAGCATTCCTGAACATTGGCTGGGCCTGGTGGGGCTGATGTGAGTTGTAGTTCAACAACATCTAGAGGACACTATGTTGCGTATCCCTGGTGTTGACAATACAGAGCTACGTAGACAAGTAGACTTAGTATACGGCAAGTTCCTGTGTACTCCAATTCTGGCTCATACACACCTCTGCCCCCACTAACTTGGCTGCTCAGTGGGCTAGAAAGCTGCTACTGGGCTCAAAATGTGATGCAGGTAGGTGGCCACACAAGCTGCTGCTGAAACATTGCTTCTGTTCTTCTCACTAGGTGGGCAAGAACACTGTGCTGTGCCCCCCTACCTCCTCCTATTTGACTTTGAGAAAGTGAGATCATGAGGGGAACTCCTCAAGAAAAAAGATCGCTGCCTTATACTGAGTCAGTCTATTGGTCCATCTAGCGTATTGTCTATGCTGACTGGCAGCAATTCTCCAGAAGAGTGTATATTCTCAGCTATACCTGGAGATGCTGAGGTCCTTCTACAAGCAAAGCAGATTCTCTGCCACTGAGTTGTGGAGGTACAGGGCTCTGGGGGCAATTTCTGTTTTGCCTGTAAGTTATGCTCAAAACTGGCCTAATCACAAGTTGTGCTGTTAGGCCCCTCCTTAAGAGGCAAATTAAAGGATGCAATTTAGAGACAGCAGATTTAGGGCAAAGGTTTAGCAAAATATGGCACCTCACTAGTTTCTGCTTCTTATGTCACATCCACGCCATACATTTGAAGCACATATCTACCACTTTAACAGTTATGGCTTCCCTCAAAGAATCCTAGGAACTGTAGTTTACCCTCCACAGAGCTACAATTCCCAGTACCCTTAACACATTGCAGTTTCCAGGATTCTTTTGGGGGAAGCCCGGTGCTTTAAATGTATGGTGTGACTCCATTTTAGCCCTATGCATGGACATTGCATTCAGGTTTCAGAGAGCAGAGGCTTTCGGGTGGCATGTCTTGTTTAATATGGTCATAGCCCTTGCCACATTACACACGTCCCCTTGCCAGGACAAGAATAAGCAGCAAATCTGGTCACTTAACTGGAGGACTGTGGAGAACATCTGAGAAGGAGGACCCTCATTAGAGGGCAGTCACCTCAGGTGGTAAAGTAGCAGGCAGTGGTTCCCAACCTTTATGAGCACAGGACCCCCTTTATAAGCTGAAAAAAATTCATGACCCCCTCCCCCCAGGGAGGTAGGCTGGCTGCCAGGAAGGAAGGAAGAAAGGGGGAAAGCAGCCTTTCTTTGCAGGCTTGCTTCTTTTTGCTTCACAAAAAGCCCTCTCCTCTCATTCTAAGTAAGGGCGCTGTCAGTAGCGGCAGTGCAAGGAGACGGGAATCAGTGATAGTAATCCCCTCTTCTTCCTGGTAGCTCCACCCTCAGCCTGCTTTGGCATCTGCCATGTATTTTATAGGCAGATGCCTGCCCTTAGTGCGTCTGAAAGACGCTCTGGCGCTTCAGCAAAAGGCCTCCCCTCTTTTTTGGAGCAAGGGGGAGGTGTCATCTGCAGCGCCAGTGGGAAGCATGCAGTATCGAGGGAGTGAAGACTTCTTTAAAAAATAATAATAAACAATTCATTTCTTTACTGTTCACAGCCCCCCCTGGATTAGTTCGCGGCCCCCCTGGGGGTCCCAGCCCCCAGGTTGGGAACCACTGAGCTAAGGCTATCCTGTCTGTGCTTAATAGCAAATAAAACAATTGCTGTCTGTGAGAGTTGGGGTAGGGGGTGGGGGGAAAGTGTTCAAAAGGAGCAGGAAGCTGCAGAATAGGATGTGCATTCCGGACAGCCAGTGGGGTGGGGTGGCTAGAGCATTGGACTAGCATCTGGAAGACAGAGTTCAAATCTCCACTCAGTGGCAAAGTTTACAGGGCAACCTTGGGCCAATCACTGTCTCTCATCCTAAACTACTTCATAGGGTTGTTGTGAGGAGAACCATGACCATACACCATACATTTATTCCACTATTATTCCATTTTAAATGGTCATGGCTTCCGCCAAAGAATCCTGGGAAGTGTAGTTTGTGAAGGGTGCTGAGAGTTATTAGGAGACCCCCTATTCCCCTCACAGAGCTACAATTGTTAGAGTGGCTTAACAGTCACTGTAGCTCTATGAGGGGCATAAGGGTCTCCTAACAAGCACCCTTCACAAACGACAGTTTGTAGTTTGCAGCAGCACCACTCACAGCACCCTTCACAAAGTACACTTCCCAGGATTCTTTGGGAGAAGCCATGACTGTTTAAAGTGGAATAATAGTGGAATAAATGCATTGTGCGAATGTGGCCCAAGTATGCCACCTGGATCTCCTTGGAAGAAAGTGAGATATAAATGTAGGAAATAAAGAAAATCAGTGTGTAGAGAAGTCATGTTTTCAAGGTCCACTATGAATGTGCAAATTATGCTATTTACATGTAACCTATGCCCCCTTGCATGCAGTGAAGATAGATAGGAATACTTTATAAGAACATAAGAAGAGCCTGCTGGATCAGGCCAGTGGCCCATCTAGTCCAGCATCCTGTTCTCACAGTGGCCAACCAGGTGCCTGGGGGAAGCCCGCAAGCAGGACCCGAGTGCAAGAACACTCTCCCCTCCTGAGGCTTCCGGCAACTGGTTTTCAGAAGCATGCTGCCTCTGACTAGGGTGGCAGAGCACAGCCATCATGGCTAGTAGCCATTGATAGCCCTGCCCTCCATAAATTTGTCTTTTAAAGCCATCCAAGCTGGTGGCCATTACTGCATCTTGTGGGAGCAAATTCCATAGTTTAACTATGCGCTGAGTAAAGAAGTACTTCCTTTTGTCTGTCCTGAATCTTCCAACATTCAGCTTCTTTGAATGTCCACGAGTTCTAGTATTATGAGAGAGGGAGAACTTTTCTCTATCCACTTTCTCAATGCCATGCATAATTTTATACACTTCTATCATGTCTCCTCTGACCCGCCTTTTCTCTAAACTAAAAAGCCCCAAATGCTGCAACCTTTCCTCGTAAGGGAGTCGCTCCATCCCCTTGATCATTCTGGTTGCCCTCTTCTGAACCTTTTCCAACTCTATAATATCCTTTTTGAGATGAGGCAACCAGAACTGTACACAGTATTCCAAATGCGGCCGCACCATAGATTTATACAACGGCATTATGATATCGGCTGTTTTATTTTCAATACCTTTCCTAATTATTGCTAGCATGGAATTTGCCTTTTTCACAGCTGCCGCACACTGGGTCGACATTTTCATCGTGCTGTCCACTACAACCCCGAGGTCTCTCTCCTGGTCGGTCACCGCCAGTTCAGACCCCATGAGCGTATATGTGAAATTCAGATTTTTTGCTCCAATATGCATAATTTTACACTTGTTTATATTGAATTGCATTTGCCATTTTTTCCGCCCATTCACTCAGTTTGGAGAGGTCTTTTTGGAGCTCTTCGCAATCCCTTTTTGTTTTAACAACCCTGAACAATTTAGTGTCGTCAGCAAACTTGGCCACCTCACTGCTCACTCCTAATTCTAGGTCATTAATGAACAAGTTGAAAAGTACAGGTCCCAATACCGATCCTTGAGGGACTCCACTTTCTACAGCCCTCCACTGGGAGAACTGTCCGTTTATTCCTACTCTCTGCTTTCTGCTTCTTAATCAATTCCTTATCCACAAGAGGACCTCTTATTCCATGACTGCTAAGCTTCCTCAGAAGCCTTTGGTGAGGTACCTTGTCAAACGCTTTTTGAAAGTCTAAGTACACTATGTCCACTGGATCACCTCTATCTATATGCTTGTTGACACTCTCAAAGAATTCTAATAGGTTACTGAGACAGGACTTTCCCTTGCAGAAGCCATGCTGGCTCTGCTTCAGCAAGGCTTGTTCTTCTATGTGCTTAGTTAATCTAGCTTTAATAATACTTTCTACCAGTTTTCCAGGGACAGAAGTTAAGCTAACTGGCCTGTAATTTCCGGGATCCCCTCTGGATCCCTTTCTGAAGATTGGCGTTACATTTGCCACTTTCCAGTCCTCAGGCACGGAGGAGGACCCGAGGGACAAGTTACATATTTTAGTTAGCAGATCAGCAATTTCACCTTTGAGTTCTTTGAGAACTCTTGGGTGGATGCCATCCGGGCCCGGTGATTTGTCAGTTTTTATATTGTCCATTAAGCTTAGAACTTCCTCTCTCGTTACCACTATTTGTCTCAGTTCCTCAGAATCCCTTCCTGCAAATGTTAGTTCAGGTTCAGGGATCTGCCCTATATCTTCCACTGTGAAGACAGATGCAAAGAATTCATTTAGCTTCTCTGCAATCTCCTTATCGTTCTTTAGTACACCTTTGACTCCCTTATCATCCAAGGCTCCAATTGTCTCCCTAGATGGTCTCCTGCTTTGAATGTATTTATAGAATTTTTTGTTGTTGGTTTTTATGTTCTTAGCAATGTGCTCCTCAAATTCTTTTTTAGCATCCCTTATTGTCTTCTTGCATTTCTTTTGCCAGAGTTTGTGTTCTTTTTTATTTTCTTCATTCGGACAAGACTTCCATTTTCTGAAGGAAGACTTTTTGCCTCGAAGAGCTTCCTTGACTTTGCTCGTTAACCATGCTGGCACCTTCTTGGCCCTGGCGGTACCTTTTCTGATCTGCGGTATGCACTCCAGTTGAGCTTCTAATATAGTGTTTTTAAACAACTTCCAAGCATTTTCGAGTGATGTGACCCTCTGGACTTTGTTGTTCAGCTTTCTTTTTACCAATCCCCTCATTTTTGTGAAGTTTCCTCTTTTGAAGTCAAATGTGACCGTGTTGGATTTTCTTGGCAATTGGCCAGTTACATGTATGTTTAATTTAATAGCACTGTGGTCACTGCTCCCAATCGGTTCAACAACACTTACATCTCGCACCAGGTCCCGGTCCCCACTGAGGATTAAGTCCAGGGTTGCCGTCCCTCTGGTCGGTTCCATGACCAACTGGTCTAGGGAATAGTCATTTAGAATATCTAGAAACTTTGCTTATGCATTTTGTGGCACAGCACTTTCATGGATTTTTTTTTCTTACAGAGAGGGTCTCTCTTTCATAGTCAGCCCAGCCCACCATCCATCCATGCAAAGAGTACAGGAAGCCTGAGACAATTGCAAAGAGAGCTCACAAACACACACGCTATCCAGTTTGCTGGAATGCAATACCACCTCTCTGAGCTTGTGACCTATCAGGATTTTTGAGTATCCCAGCAACTTTCCCACAAAAGACTATGATGTAAGGGAAGCTGCAACCAATAGCACTTGGTTTCCAGTAAAACACATAACTGCTGAGTGATTCATGCAGTTTGATGGGATACTCTAATAATCCCGACACACACATCCTATCCCTGCTCCTGGCCTGAAGAATAGAAACCTCAAAGCTATGTGGTAAACATCCCGGCAAACTGGAGCTACAGCGGTTTAGAAAGGAAGAACTGCAGGCTGCTGCTGTGTCCAGAACAAAAATCAGGGGCTGAGATCAGAGCAGGAGGGTTGCCCTGCTAGAACAGACCAAGGTTCTATCTAACCCAGTATCCTGTCTTCAACAGCGGCAAGCCAAATGCCTGAGGATGCTCACAGGCAGAACATGCACCTTGGAGGGTGGGGCTGGGCATGTTCGGTAGAAAGAGATTCACCTGGGGCTCCCCCCCATCTCTGCCACCTCCCTAACATACTGTATTTAAAGGCTTGTACCTGGCAAGGGTGCAAGCCAGAGGGTGCTCAGCCAGAGCCTGAGATGAAAGAGGGGACACAGGCAATGTCCGGAGCTACCCAAGGAAGACCACAGACATGCAGGGCTAGTGCCTTGGATGATTGCCCTTGAGCAGATACTGGGGGAAGGACAGCATTTTGGGGTAGTCTTCTGATGAATCTGGGTTAAGGTACTGAAGCCTGTTCTGCTGAGGATAGCAAGAACAGCAGTTGGAATATATTATTGTTCTTAATATTTTTGTGTTAAATATGTAATTTTAGTATCTTTTATTGAATTTTATATTTTACATTGACTTCAGTATTTTACATCATTGTATAGTCTATTTTTGTTTTGTATTGCAAGCTACTTTGAGTAGTATTTTAATCGAAAAGCAGTGTATAAATATTGAATCAAATTGTGTAATAGTAATGCCCTGCTTTTCCTTAGCACTCAAAGGTACACTGTTTCTAAAATAAGGGGAAAGTTTTAATTCAAAGTTCAACAAAGACAAGCTGAAAACGATCACAGACCATAAGGCTGGAGGGGGTGGTGTATGTCTGAAGAGAACTGAAAACAAAACCAGAAGGAAATAGCTGGGGCATAGCTCTGCAGGGGAAAAAATCCCATACTGATACAGGAGAGGAAAGAACCATTCTGAGCCTGTTTCTTTGCAGCGGCCTATAGATGTGAATCCAGGGGCATGGGATTGTTCCATCTCTATTCCTGTCATTTGAGAGCGCTCACACAAAAAATAAACTCCACAGAAACTCCACACAGGAAAAAAAGGGGGCTGTCCCTGTGTTATATCACATCATAATGTTGTAACAAGAGATTCAGCGGTTGTCTCTGGCGTCCCCCAAGAACAGACACTGCTTCTTATGAAGGAACTTGCACTGTTTATTTTATGAGAAAAACAAGTGAGGCTCGGAGCCTCTAACTAAAGTCAGCCATCTTAACAGCAAGGGTTCTTCTTCCCACACTGTTCCTGGGAGGGGGACAGCCACATTTCCAAATATTAACTTGCCACTTTACCACACTTAGCAGTTAAGAAAAGTAACAGAAGAGCGGTGGGCAGGGAGAGATGGCTGTCTAAGGAATTTCAATTTGATATACAGCTCCAGACTTTGCAATTCTACCATATCTGTGCCTCAGGTATGATTTAGTCATTCCTGAGAGCAGAGCAGCCCAAGACGTTTTGCTGCCTGAGGCAGAGCAGTCAATGGTGACCCCCAATACACACCCACCCACCTGTGAAGATGCAAAGTACTCAAGGCCAGCCAAATTATTTTGTCATTCAAGACAGAAAATCCTACAAAAACCTCTTTTTCCCTCCTTGGTAGTAAATATATAATACTAACTTACAAATTTCTGCTTTTTCATGACAGCCAAAAACAGCTGCCTCAGGCCTCTGCTCCACTAAAGCATAGATGCAACAGAATTACCGACTACAGTTTGGCTACCTGTTGCATCTCTGCATAAGTCACACTGCAATGGGGTTGGCAGTAGGCCCAGGAGGGAACAGGTGGGATAGTCCAGTGGTTTCCCCTTTAACAAGAGAGTTTTCAAGCGTCTACTTAGTATCTATGTTACAAAGAGGCAACCCTAATTCCTTTGCCTTCTAGCTACTTGTATATTACTTATATATAGCTATGTATATTGTGGAGGTTTTTTTCTTCACATCTTTGAAAAATAGGCAAATGATGAGGTCACCCTTCCAGTTAAGACCCACTGCCTCAGTTCACCTTGAGGGGAGAACAGAAGTCTAAGAAATAAAATAATTCATAAAGGCCTAAGATAAGAAAGCATTTTGCAGATACAGACCTGACACTTCCCTCCCCACAAACCTTTGTTAAGGATACCAACTAAAAGAAAAGGAAGTGATCAGACATGAAATCATTGCTTCCGTACAGGCAGACAGATGGAGAGAAATCTCAGTCTGTTTCCACTTTTTGTCTTCAGGGCATTTTTGGAATTTCCTTCAGGAAGTAAAAGGTTGCGACCTAAAAAACCTCTTTCAGTCAGGCAGCTCTGTTTCCCACCATGAACTTTATAGAAAAATGACACAGAGCCTAAGAAGGTGCAGATTATCTTTGCAACCCAACTGCATCCTGTACGTTTCAGTAAAATTCCAAGGCATTACCTAGAGAGAGGGAAGTTGGCAGAGGAGGGGGAGAGGAAGAAGCAACATATGGGAGAGATACAGGATCACACCATCGAAGTCCAACTTTCTGAATCCCTGAACAATGCAACTGTAACAGATGCATTTTAGATAGTTTGACATCCGTTGGAAAGTGTGCTTTGAATTGAGATCATATTGAGAAGCACAAAGTATAAACGTTGCAGAAGCATTTTGTTAAAAAAACCAAACAATCAGGCTCTCAGAAACTGCTCAAGTTACCCAATTAATCCAGACTACTGTATATTGCTCTGGGAAAACCTCTACAATTTGCAAACAGGGTAACAATTTTAATAAAATTCTGTCCCTCATTTCACATCTATACTTCTAAAGGTTGTGCAGGGAAGTTGCCACTGTACCTTCCACCTTGTTCTTTCCCAAATCCAGCGTGGTGAAATGGTTAGAGTGTTGGACTATGACCTGGAAGATCAGGGTTCAATTTCCCACTTAGCCATGAAGCTCCCTTAGGTCAGTCACTGTCTCTTAGACTAACCTACTGTACTTTGCCCAGTTGTTGTGAAGATGAAATGGAGAGGGGGAGAGCCATGTACACCACTTTGAGCTCCTTGGTATAAAAAAAATCCTGCCATTCAACCTCTTTCTCTGACTGCTGGGAGTCAAAACTGAATAGTCCCATTTGTTTCATCAGATGTGAGAAGACTGGAGATGGCACTCTCTCCTGTTGCATGTGCAAGGGAAACATGCGGTCACTAGGTTGCAATGGGATAACAATAACAAAGGGGAGGACTGCTGCTCCTTCCTCCCGACACTGGGCAACATGAACTCACCTTAAAGGCAAAAGTAGACACAATGGGGGCAAGCTGGTATCTTTAAACACGAGTTTGCCCAAGTCATGTGTGAAGCAGGGTTAGTGCTGAACTTGGCCCCTGCTGCCCACCCCACAGCCACCCCACCGCCACCCCACCCACCCAGGCCTCAGTGTTACAAGCATGAGGGCTGTAGAGAGCATTTGCCCACCTCTTGTGCTTTAATGTGAACCACAAACACACCCACACACCTTTCCAGCTTCACACATGGTTGAGGCTGAGCCATATTTAACAACATAGGTCTGGCACTGTCCTGTATAGCTTGATCTTAATTGTTGTGAATTTATTTATTTATTTATTTATTTATAGATTTATATTTATTTTATTTATTAGTTAATTTGTATCCCGCCCTTCCTCCCAGCAGCCCAGGGCAGCAAACAAAGCACTAAAAACACTTTAAAACATCATAAAAACAGATCTTAAAATGCATTAAAACAAAACAGCGTTAACATTTTTTAAAAAACAACTTCAAAAAAGGGTTAAAACATTATTACAAAAACATATTAAGCAATTCTAACACAGATGCAGACTGGGATAAGTTTCAACCTAAAAGGCTTGTTGAAAGAGGAAAGTCTTCAAAAGGCACCAAAAAGATAGCAGAGATGGCGCCTGCCTAATATTCAATGGGAGGGAATTCCACAGGGTAGGTGCCGCCACACTAAAGGTCCATTTCCTATATTGTGCAGAACGAACCTCCTGATAAGATGGTATCTGCAGGAGGCCCTCACCTGCAGAGCGCAGTGATCAACTGGGTATATAAGGGGTAAGACGGTCTTTCAGGTATCCTGTTCCAAGCTGTATAGGGCTTTGTACACCAAAACTAGAACCTTGAACTTGGCCCGGTAGCAAATGGGCAGCCAGTGCAATTCTTTCAGCAGTGGGGTGACATGTTGGTGATACCCTGCCCCAGTGAGCAGTCTCGCCACTGCATTTTGTACCAGCTGCAGCTTCCGGACCAACCTCAAGGGCAGCCCCACATAGAGCGCATTATAGTAATCCAGCATGGAGGTTACCAGTGCGTGGACAACAGTGGTCAGGCTAACCCGATCCAGAAACGGCCGCAGGTGTCTCACCAGCCGAAGCTGGTAAAAGGCACTCCTAGCCTTTTACCCTCCTTATATCTCACCCTTCCTCCCAGTAGGAGCCCAGTAAATTACTACTGGAATAAGAGTTTAATTGTTCGGATAGGTACTGGTTCTGGTTTGAATGCTGCCTCGTTGAACAGGTGAGCAAAATTAGACATTCTTGATACGACCTTTTATCCATGTGTTCTGTTTTCCACACAAATATTGATCTGCCCCTTCTGACTATAGAAATAATGTGAATGTTTTCACATGTTTCTGCAAGACCTGCTCCCTGCATTTCTGGCTGATTTCCACCTGACCTGGAAGGGTGGGGCCCTGTCTCTCTCCAGCTACAAAAGCAGCAACTGCTGAAGGGGCCAGAGACCATCTACCTGTGTGAGTTTCTGCAAGACCTGCTCCCTGCATTTCTGGCTGATTTCCACCTGGCCTGGAAGGGTGGGGCCCTGTCTCTCTCCAGCTACAAAAGCAGCAACTGCTGAAGGGGCCAGAAACCATCTACCTGTGTGAGTTTCTGCAAGACCTGCTCCCTGCATTTCTGGCTGATTTCCACCTGGCCTGGAAGGGTGGGGCCCTGTCTCTCTCCAGCTACAAAAGCAGCAACTGCTGAAGGGGCCAGAAACCATCTACCTGTGTGAGTTTCTGCAAGACCTGCTCCCTGCATTTCTGGCTGATTTCCACCTGGCCTGGAAGGGTGGGGCCCTGTCTCTCTCCAGCTACAAAAGCAGCAACTGCTGAAGGGGCCAGAGACCGTGTGTGTGTATGTACCTGCTACTCGGGATGTCTATAGACTACTGGGGTTAGTTGTTTTTTAGTTTTTTGGGGGGTCAAGATTTAATTTTGGAGATTCATTTTTGCTGTTATTTGGACTATAGCATATTTTTGTTAAACACTGTTGTGAAGTGTGTGGGGATTGTTTAATTGTATATTTATTGAGATGTTCTCATTAGTTTGTTGTTTATTATTATTGTTTGGCTACTTATATACTGTGTATATTTATATGTTAAAAATAAAAATGCTACTTATTTGCTGAGAAATTGAAGATTTTTATCTAGGCCTTTTTATAAAGCGTTTGGTTCTCTTATTGTGACACATTTAAATGTTTTTTCTTTTCTTTTAATAATGTTATTTGTTATTTAATTTTGAGAATTGCATTATTGTATTCATGCTTTATGATGTGTTATATTCATGTTTTTGTAAGCCGCCTTGAGGGCCTTTTGGCCATAAGGCGGGATATAAATTTAATAAATAAATAAATAAAATAAATTGTGCTGGTAGCTGGTCATAACTATAGGTATGAAAGAAAAAGGACAGAAGGAATAGCCACAGAAGAACTCGTAGAAAACCCCCAGTTTATTAATGTTTAGAGGTCAATGAAGCTATGTGCAAATTGTACAACCAGTCAGAAACATTTTAAATATTTTTTAAAAAAATTGCACTAGAAATACTAGAAGGCCAACAGTCTTATAAAAACCCCACTTATAAATTCAACCAATATTTGTACATGAATCAGCTGTCCAATACATTACCACAGTAATGCTCTAGGTCACTAGTCTTCAACTGGTGGATCAGGGACCACATGTGGCTCATGCTAATGGAGACCTTACTGTTAACTTCTTTTCAATGTTTAGGTTTGGAATATCCTGCATAAAAAACATGTGCTCTACAACTCAATTATGGCTCCTCCCCAAAGGAGGATGAAAGTTCCTGTGACTTTAACAGTTGGGGAGTAATTTTGTGCTAATATTTTGGGTCTCTCTTCCCCGCACTTTCATGGCAAGTTTAATCTGCTGAAATTTTCTCTCCTACAACTGGACTGAAGTAGTCCTGCTATCCTCATTTTTGCAACTAGTCACTCCTAAGGAAAAAAGAAAAAAGACTGAGACATGCACAAAATAATTAAAACTGGGTCCCACATTGCAGGCTGAGATTAAAGGTAGGGTCCAAAGTCTTGATAAAATTGAAGACGACAGCCACTATGCTTGTTAGCATTATACACATTCAACCCGATGAATTCGGGTTAGAATATATACACACACACACACACTAACAGTTGATGCTGTAACAAATTACATTCAATTAAACACAAATACTTTCTGTGGACATTGAAAAATGATAAACACCTGTCAAAATCATGAATGTTCTGGGATATAAAAAGATCTGGAGCGTGATCCAGTGGAATGTAGACCATTGCCTTGTAGAGAAGACAAACCTTATCCAACTTTAAATGCTTCAAATGCCCCTAAAAGTCATCTCTCAGACTAAGCTATGATAGTATTATGGTGAGGATAAATGAGACAATAGTTGTTGTATAGCACTTCATATACTGAGGCACTATAGAAATTGCCAATAATAAATGTACTTTGTTATTGAGTAGCTCATTTATCAAATCCAGTTCCAAGGTTCAGATGACATTTCCTCAGTTCCAAACAGCCCCAACCTAACTCAAGTGCAGTCCCATTGAATGCAGGGAGATTCAGCTACAGCACATGGTGGGCGGCTGTGTTCTTCAGACTAACCCACTGCAGTCTTCAGTGTTCCAGTTCCCACCGACTTTCAGATGAAAGTCAAGTGCCAGAGTGTCACTTGCACCTTGGCCAATATGTTGAGGCAAAACCCTTAGATTCTCTTTACATTTACCCAGAAAGAATCTGCTGACACATTTGCTGCCCTTGCTGCTCAGTAAGGAGGGGAGGGTGGTAATTCAAAAACAGCATGATCTTTGTTTCATGGGTTCACATTTTTCTTGAGAGGAAAAGAATATTTGACTATACCTTTTCCCTCTGCCCACCCACACCCCTACTCACACTCTCATTCAACAGGCGTTGCTTTACCAAGGTTTCAGTCTTCAGAGTTATGTAGGACATAAACACTTTCAACAACCTTAAGTGGCCTTGGTGCAAACCTGACACCACACAACAAGCTTCCAGGGAGTGAATGTTTTCAAGTGGAAGCCATCCACTTCACCCCTAGTTAAGTGCCCCCACTTTCCCCTTCAGACCTATCTCTTCTCACATATCCTTTCTCTCTTCTTGGCTGGAGACAAGTGAGCAGAACCATTCCATGTGTCAGCCTTCGGCGGGCTCATGCCTCCTCCTCATGAAAGCTCCTAAGATGAGGAGGTGACATTACCCGAAGACACAACAGTCTCTGGAGAGTCGCCCTCATCTTTCTGCGGATGGGAGGAATTGTCAGACCTGCTTCGACTGAACTCAATTCCCCCAATGATTGGCCTCTTGAATTTGGTTCCAGAGTCTGTGGTGGGGCACTTACAGCATGACATAATCTTGACAAAGGCCCTCCGCATCTCCTTGTTGGTTAGCGTATAGATGATGGGATTTGTAGCCGAGTTGAGAACTGCCAGTACTAAGAAATATTCAGCTTTGAGGAGGACTGGGCAAGACCTGACTTTGCATCTCACATCCAGCAAGAGAAGGATAAACAAAGGAGACCAGCAGACAATGAATACACTTAAAACAATGATCACTGTCTTGAGCAGAGCCAGAGACTTCTCGGAACTCCTGGTGGCTTTGGCAGCATTCTTTCGAAAAGTCAGCCTACGGCTCCTTGTCCTTACCAAGATGTAGATCCTGCAGTAAAGAACTACTATAGACAACAAGAGGCCAGTGAACACTGTGGTGCAGAACAGGATATAATGCTTATGGTAGAGGGGCAGTACAGTGGAACAGCTTGGTAGGAGTTTGATGCAGTTCCAGCCCATAATTGGGAGACCTCCTAGTATCACAGAGATGACCCAGCAGGCACTGATCAACAGGAAAGAACGGGAACTGTTGCTGCCATTATGGAGTTTCATCTTAAGCATTGTAATGTATCTCTCAATGGCAATGGCCAGGAGGCTGAACACTGAAGCAGACAATGCCACAAACATGCTCCCTTCTCTAAGAAACCACTGGGCAGGGGTGAGGGTGTAGGTCTTGTGTCCAGATAATAAGAGGTTGGCAACATAAGCTACCCCAGCTAGCAAATCAGAGAGTGCCAAGTTACCAATGAAGTAGTACATAGGCCTGTGGAACTTCTTGGTTTTCCAGATAGTCAGAAGGACAAATATGTTCTCTAGGATGATGAAGCAGCAAATGATGATAAAGACCACTGAAGATACTTTGATCCCAGTGTCCACTTTCTCATTTAGCTTCCCTGTGAAGTTGTAATGCTCAATGATGATTCCATAGTTGACATAATCACTATAGACCTTCATATGGGACCCTGTGGTAGAGTCCATGGTTCCAGCCTGGATCGCAGTTCTCCAGACAGCTGCCAAGAGGTGCTGTGGAGCAGAAATTTCACCAGCTGCCCTGATTGCAATGTCCAAATGTCTGCTGCTCCGATGTCTAGCACCTTCTGGGTAACCTCAGAAACCACAGTCCTGAAAAGCAGGAGACACAGGCAAAAACAGAATTAGTTTAAAATAAACTGTTTTAGGTTATTGCAAGTCAAAAGTCAATGATGTATATTATTCAGATTGTTTTTGGTTAAATAAACCTCATCCAGCATCAGCAGCAGTAAGAACAACTCATATGAAACATTGATACCTATATTAGGTTAGGTGTTATGTTTTAACGCCACAGTAGCAAAGGGGAAGGTAATGCGTAGGACAAACCACCCCAACCTCATATAATTTCAGAGCCTTTGGCACATGTTGCCATCATACATTAATGGTTTATGCTTATAACCATGAAGTCTAGAGAAACTCACTCTCATTTTTCATAAAAGATAATGAGATTTCTGCAGTAAAAACCAAATTATAGAGTTTGCAATCAATCACAGCAGCAAAATTAAACCTTCTGTCCTTGCTTAAAAGGCTCAACACTACGTGACTGAACTAATTAAAAAACAGCCTGTTGACCTAATTTGGGGGGGGGGGAATGCTAGAGACAGCAAACCTGACTTTTGAAATAAGTAAATGGCAGAAAATGGGAATTGCACAGGATTTCTACATTTTATCTGCTGCAAAAGGTTCCCATATAGTTCCACAGAAAGTTCAGTGTACAGCCTTATAGTGCAGTCCTACACATGTCTACTCAGAAGTAAGTCCTATTGAGATCAATGAGGCTTACTCCCAACTAAGCATGCTAAGAATTGCAGCCTAGCCATCTTGGGTTCTTAATGCTCTACCTTAGTTAGATGCCTCAAGTTGTAGAAAGAAAATAGCTTTTGTCGGTTCTGTATATGCCAAAAGTTATAAATGTCCATGAGAACAGGTTGGTAGAAAAGGTTTAAAGGAAGATGTAATTCAGGAGCAGGGAACCTGTTGCCTTCCAGAAGACTGTTAACTTTCAGCAGTCATTGGAAAAAGCTATCACTCAGGGATAGAATATCTGCTTTGCATGCAAAGGTCCCAGGTTCAACCCCCAGCATCTCCAGGTAGGGCTGGAAAATACCCTTGTCTGAAACCCTGGAGAGCCACGGCCAGTCGGTGTAGGCAATATTGGCTAGATAGACCAGGGGTCTGACACAGGATAAGGTAGCTTCCTATGTTCCAGCCCCAGCCAGCTTGGCCAAGGGTCAGGGCTGATGGGAGCTGTAGTCCAGCAACATCTGGAGGACCACCCGGTTCCTCATCCCTGGTGTTAACTAGTAAAAATGGGGAAGTTGCCCTCTATCACCAATAAGAACTGGAGCAAATATGTCAGCAAAAACAAATATCAGTAAAGCTAGAACAAAATTAAGAGAGAAGAGGAAAGCCTCCTGAACATTTCTAATTGGGAGTGGGAGAAAGAGAACAGAATGGCCTTTGGCTACCCTCCTGCAGGCAGCTTGGAGATTCCTGTCCCATTGATTTAAGTAGCCTAACTTGTATGTGTGCAGGATTTGCAATCTACAATTGAATTAGCATAGGAATGCCCTATAAGCTAATCAGGGAAGGGGAAAGTGAAGCTTGTTCTATTCATTTCGTACCATCCATTCAAAGCTGAACTATACTCACTTTCCAACACAGTGAGCTTCATAACAGAGGGCCAGTTCACACATAGAGCTTAAGTGCCCCCCCCCCACACACACACACACAAAGCCTTATCATTAAGCCTGGAATCAATGACTGCAAAGTGATCAGACCTTCAGTTCTGTGTTTATTGAAACCATTCTACAGGCACTGCATCATTTAAACTTGAACACTTTTTGGGGCAACGTTTCAAAAGTTGGGTCAGGCTTGGAACCCAAGTGGATCTTCACCTCCAAAACCATCAATTATCCACCACTATAGCACACTGGCATGGTTGTAAAAAAAGGGAAAGGTGTCGTCGCACTTACGTCTTGCGACGTTTACTAGGCAGACCATATATGTGGGGTGGGATTGCCAGTTCCTTCCCCGGCCTTTCTTTACCCCCCAGCATATGCTGGGTACTCATTTTACCGACCACGGATGGATGGAAGGCTGAGTGGACCTCGACCCCTTTTACCGGAGATTCGACTTCCTCCTTTCTTTGGAATCGAACTCCAGCCGTGAGCAGAGCTTCGGCTGTGTTACAGCCGCTTACCACTTCAAGAATTTAAGAGAACTGGGCTCTTACATAAGCCCTGTACAAATAGTGAGTGAGCGCATGCAAGGAGGAGAGGGGATTGTACCTTCTGTATCTTTTTCAAACCCTAAACATTCTGCTTAAGTTCTAAACCAAACCTATGCGCATACTAATTGTATGCACAATCGGGTGTAGCTGCCTTCTGTAGAGTTCCTAAGCAAGTAGAGTGCACTTATGTGCACATAGCCCATCCATGTTTGCACTCTGCTCAGGCTGGGAAAGTTGGGAACTATGATAGTGAGCACAACTGGAATGTCCCCACTTCCCACATTTATAGCAAGCATCTGTATAGGGACATGAACACTATATAACAGAAAGAGCCCTGAAGAGCATCAGGTCTAGTTGACTATAAAGTGATCTTTCTGAGTCAAACCCTTTTAATAGATCATTAGCCCATACGATTGAAGGTGAGAGCCAAAAAGACCATGAAGGACTTTTGACAGAGCTTTGGATTGGCAAAAGCATTTAAGCAAGCTAGATGATCCCACATACCAAAAGGAAAAAAAGAAACCAAGGACATCAGCCAAAATGAACTGGGTAAAAATTGCTCCTGTCCCCATATGTGGCAAGTTTTTAAACTCTGAGGATAACAAAGCTTCCATTTGTTGGATCCTCCAATAAATGTATTAGTTCTATTCCTTCAACATTCATTCTCATGTTTTGCCTACCTCTAATTCCTCAAAAAAAGGAAGAAAATGTTTTTTAAAAGGAACACCCCCCATTACATACAGAATACCCCGAAGTACTTCGGAGGTGATGGTCCACTTGGGTTCCAAGCCTGACTTAGATTCATACTACTGAAACTTTGGTCCAAAAAGTGCCCCAGTGCCACTGAACTATCCAGTCACTGCCTCCTTCTTGGATTCTGTCATCCTTAACTCTGCTCACAGCCAGAGTTCGATTCCAATGAAAGGAGGAAGTCGAATCTCCGGTAAAAGGGGTCGAGGTCCACTCAGCCTTCCATCCATCCGTGGTCGGTAAAATGAGTACCTGGCATATGCTGGGGGGTAAAGAAAGGCCGGGGAAGGAACTGGCAATCCCACCCCATATATACAGTCTGCCAAGATGTCACCCTAAGAGTCGGAAATGACTCGCACTACAAGTGCGGGGACACCTTTACCTTTACTTTTTAACTTGACACCAAGCACATTGGGCAAGCTTTCTAATCATTACACAGAGCTCAGATGCGAAAGGTCTGCCTGGAAAGCTTGCATGCTTCTCAGCAGAGGAACATAAGAAGAGTCCTGGCAGACCAGACCAGAGGTATTTTGCATATTCAGTTGCTGGGCAGTAAGTATGGAGAAAGTCAAGAGATGAGGCTGCCAAGTGTGTACACCCACTATATACCACAGCATTCCAGGGGAGTTTGCTGCTCCTGATTAACACAGCTTATTCCTGAGCAACTTTCTGCCCCCACCGATTCCTGGTGGGAGGCTGAGTTTTCCTGGCTTACTCCCAGCAAACAGATCCAGGCCACATTCCTCCCCAAAGCCGTTTCCCATGTAATTTGGTAGGCCAATGCCAAGCAGAGGGCGGAAGGCTGCAATCCTGTGCACTTTCCTAGACGTAAGCCCTGCTGAACACAATGGGACTTACTTCCAAGTAAACATGCATAGGATTGCATGGCATGTGTGTTTGAAAAGGCAGAGCCAGTTTCACAAGTGATCCCTTAAGTCCCGTCCATTTCCCACATTAGAAGGATGCAAAGCTCAGTTTGCCAGCGAGCGTGCACACTCAACAGGGAGCTCACAGGTTGTTGTTAATGTTGCATTTAGAAATTGTTGCAACCCACCTTGGGACCTTTGGGTGAAATTAATCATCATCACCACCACCACCACCACAGCAGCAGCTCCCAGCCAAGTGTACTTGCAAGCATTTGCAAACACGTTCTTACCACATTTACACACACACACACACCAAAGCGTCCGTCTAAATTCCAGAGCACCTTACTTAAGAGTACAACCATGCGCCAAGTGGACTTCAGTCCAAATCCTCCCTGGCCACCCCGTCATCCTTTCGCTGCCATCCCACGCCCGCGAGAACCTAGCCCGACTCTTACCTCGCTCAGGAAGGGCACTGGTCTCTCCGGAGGCGGCTGCATCGCCTGCGCTTCGCATCGCGCCTCTTCCATACGCTGCTCCACTTGCATAACAAAAGCCGGGGCTGCCTCCCTAGGTCATTCAAAAAAGCTTCCTTTTTGCAAAGTGGTTCCCACCCCTTCGAGTTTCCTATTATTATTTGGCTGTCCCCTCCCCTTTCCCTACAGAGGAGACTTAAGCTGCTCTCGTTCACTTTAACTCTTGACGAACCTTGCAAAGCACCAGCCAGGGAAAGACAAGCGCTTCTGCGCGGCACCCGCTTGTCTCCTTGGCTGGGTTGATTCCTAGGCGGCAGCCCTTAGCCGGGCGTGGCTGCGGAAGGGTTAACACCTATTTCCTTCCTGCCCGCTGGCTGCTTCCAAAAAGTTTACGTCTGGGTGGAGCGGTTGCTGGCGGGGCTCGTACTCAGGGGTGTCTGCATGGAAGAGGTGGAAGGGGGGGGCGGCGGCGGCGGCCCGGCTTTAAAACCGCGGAGCGGGGTGGCTGGAAGAAGCACCCGAAAGAAGAGTTATCTGAGGAGGAGCACTCCAACCACCGTCTGGCCCCGTCGGGTCTGCAATAAAGCGGAGTCATCCCAAGCAGTCCAGGCTGATTCCTCAGAGGGCTCTTCCCCACGGCAGGGTTGCCCGTGTGTGTTTGTTGTAACGGGACACTGCTCCTGTGCCTTTAACAGCAGCTGGATCCGCAAAACTGTAGGAGTTGATAATGTTAATCTCCATGCTCTCCTTTCTGAGAGTTACACTGCTTTAAAAACCAAGAGCCGGCTTCCCCTTGCTCTCCAGTTGGGATACAACTAACGTTGGGCAGATTTTGTCTATTTGTTTTTATTTAATCAATGTATCGCTTAGCATATAAAAAGTCTAAGCGGTTTCCAGCAATATCAGCAGGGATACACGGGGAAATTAAGACAGGATCAGCGCCACAGGTCAATTATAAGCCATCACTAGTTGGGGCTGAGTGCCAGGTGTACTTCTTCGATGCACTGTCCTGTAAATAAATCTCTCTCTCTGGTCTCATCCAGACCATACATTTAAAGCACATGGCTTCCCCCAAAGAATCCTGGGGACTGTACCCCCAGCTACAATTCCTAACACCCATAACAAACTACAGTTCCCAGGATTCTGAAGCCATGTGCTTCAAATGTATGGTATGGATGTGACTTGTGACCTCTCTCGCTGTCTGACACACACACAGTTGTACAGCGTGGTAATGCAGAGTTTACCTCCCTGGGTTTGATCCTTTTCAACATTCCCTCCCAAGTCTCAAAACCCAAGGACTCGTTGAATTTCTTGAGGGTTACAAACCCTGGTACCACTCTGTTCTCATTCTTATCTAGAACTCTGCTCTTCATCTGCACCCTCCTCCTCATCTGGACCCTCCTCCTCACTAACTTTGGCAGCTTTTTCATTAGACTCCTCATCTTGCTCATCATTTCCAAAGGCATCATTCCTCCTTTCCTACATGGTCTATGACTTGATCCATCATCTACAGGAAGACCTTTAGGGAGGTGACGTGGTGTGTAGTTTCGCTGCTTTCATCCTGACAATGATCTCAGTATGTGAAGAGTCACTTCCATAAGGTATCTTCCATTTCCTTCAGTTTCTTGTACTGCGTCATCTGGATGGTTTTCTTAGGTTGCTAGTGCATTTTCCTGTCACTTTCCTTATTGCAAAAAGTCTGGGGGGGGTTTAGAAGTGTATTTGTTGTACAATAGCTCCAAGTCAACTTTCATTACGCATTCTGAATTTGCAGGTATGTTCTTTGAATCCCACCTGACAATAGTGACAGTCTCGAAGTGGCCTTAATATTCTCTTCGTTTTCATGCAAGATCTGGTGGGGGGTCTCAAATTCTGTGGAAAAGTCATTTAAGCTATCTTCAGTGCAACTGACTAGCTCTCCAACTGCTGTTAAAGGCACAAGAGCAGAGGTGAGTTGAAAAGTTGGCACACCCACATCCAAGGAAAGGACATGTGCCTGAGAATGCCAAGGGGCCTGCCAGTACTTTCTATGCCATTCACAAAAGGTCTCAGTAAATATCCCTTCAAAAATTCTCTTTAACTTTCATCAGCATTTGTTTCAAATCATTACTGGTTTCTGCTAGTATGGTATCATCTGCATATCTTAAATTATTGATATTTCTCCCTCCAGTTTTCACACCTCCTTCATCTTGGTCTAATCTTCCTTTCTATATGATATGTTGGGCGTATAAAATACACCCGTCTCACACCCTTTCCGATTGGGAACCAGTCAGTTTCTCCATATTCTGTCCTTACAGTAGCCTCTTGTCCAGAGTATAAGTTGCACATCAGGACAATCAGATGCTGTGGTACCCCCATTTCTTTTAAAGCATTCCATAGTTTTTCATGATCTACACAGCCAAAGGCTTTGCTGTAATCTATAAAGCACAGAGTGATTTTCTTCTGAAATTCCTTGCTCCGTTCCATTATCCAACGTATGTTTGCGATATGATCTCTGGTGCCTCTTCCCTTTCTAAATCCAGCTTGACGTCTGGCATTTCTCACTCCATATATGGTAACAGCCTTTGTTGTAGAATCTTGAACATTACTTGCATGGGATATTAAGGCAATATTTCAATAATTATTGCATTCCCTGGGATCCCCTTTCTTTGGAATTGGGATGTATATTGAACACTTCCAGTCTGTGGGCGATTGTTTAGTTTTCCATATTTCTTGACAGATTTTTGTCAAAATTTGGACAGATTCAGTCTCAGCAGCTAGTAGCAGCTCTATTGATATGCCAGCTATTCCTGGTGATTTGTTTCTTCCAAGTATTTTAAGAGCAGCTTTTACCTCACGTTCTAAAATTTCTGGTTCTTCATCATATGGTTCCTCCATGAATGAATCTGTTGTCCTGGCGTCTCTTTTATAGAGTTCTTCAGTGTGTTGCTTCCATCTTCCTTTTATTTCATTTTGGTCAGTCAGTGTGTTCCCGCTGATTATTCAACATCCCTACTCTTGGTTTAAATTTCCCTTTCATTTCTCTAATCTTTTGGAATAGGGCCCTTGTTCTTCCCTTTTTGTTGTCCTCTTCTGTTTCTATACAATAACTATTGTAATAGTTCTCTTTGTCCCTACATACTAGCTGCTGTATTGTTGCATTTAGTGTTCTGACCGTGTTTCTATCTCCTCTTGCTTTTGCTTTCCTTCTGTCTTTAACCATTTTAAGAGTTTCGTCAGTCATCCATTGAGGTCTTTCTCTTTTTAACTAGAGGTGTTTTCTTTTTGCATTCTTCCTTGATAATGTCTCTGACTTCACTCCATAGTTCTTCTGGTTCTCTGTCAACTAAGTTTAAACCCTTAAACCTATTCCTTATTTGATCTTTATATTCTTCTGGGATGTTATTTAAATTGTATTTTGGCTTTATGATTGCTTTATTGTTCTTCTTTAACTTTACTCTGATTTTTCGATACATGATCTGTACCGCAGTCTGCTCCTAGACTTGTTTTTGCCAAATGTATAGAACTTCTCCATCTTCTGCTACCAATTATATAATCAATTTGATTCTATATTGACCATTTGGTGAAGTCCACGTGTACGGTTGTCTTTTCGGTTGCTCAAAAAATGTGTTTGCAAGAAACAAATCACTGGCTTCACAGAATTCAATCAGTCTTTCTCCTGCTTCATTTCTGTCTCCTAAGCCCCATTTCCCCACAATTCCTAGTTCTTTTCTGTTCCCTGCTTTTGCATTCCAGTCCCCCATGATCATCAGCACATCTTGTTTTGGTGTGTGATCAATTTCTTCCTGTACTTCTGCGTAAAATCTCTCCAATTCCTCTTCTTCTGCATTTGCCTTTGTAGCAATGCCTTGAGGATGGAGGGGTGTTTGTGTGCATGAATGCAAGCATGTACAAACCTCTGCATTTTGTTGTATAGCTCAGCCTTTGGGTCCCCAGATGTTGCTGGGCTACAATTCCCATCAGCCCCAGGCCAGCATGGCCAATGGTCAGGGTCCAGCAACATCTGGGGACCCAAAGCTTAGGAAAGGCTGGTGCAGCCCACTGTACAAAGTAAGAGTCACATCTGTTGTTCCTCCCATTTTGATTTTGGGCTCCACCAACACCATGTGGCCCCTGGACAGCTGTCCATGAGGGAATGTGACCCTTGGGCTGAAAGTTTCCCCTTCCCTGATATATAATAATTTAGAAAGGAAGTGCTATCTCTTTGCTTAGCATAACTGACAAACATGGTCAGTAACCACAAGATGCTAATATCATACATCTTAGCATCTTAGTATTTTAATATTTTAGTAGTATTTATTCTAACAGGCATTCCAGTATGTGTATAAATATGTTTTAAGTTTTTTAGATTATTAATGTATGTTAAATGGCTGGATATGTGGTTTTAACTGTATCTTGATGTTTTTATTTGTTGTGCACCGCCCAGAGAGCTTCGGCTGTGGGCGGTATATAAATTTAATTAATAAATATAAATACAGGAGGAAATTCCTGTTCTGTTAACTTAAATGGAAAGCTGTCGTGGGCATCCTTTTTGGTAGTTACAACTATCATAGAACAGAATAGCATTCATGCATTTATTTTTTGCAAACCATCAGTTTCAATTGTCCCACACCTCTTTCTGAATGACTCAGATAAAACTACTCTGTCAATTCCAGCAGCAATGGAACCATCCACACTCATGGTTTGGGCTGTTATACATAAGATATAACAAGAGAACCGTTAAATTGCAACTGTCAGAGAGAAGACTAAGAGAATAATTTGAGGAAATCCCTTTGCAACTGCCTCACAATGACAGGCTGGACATATTTTGCTAATTTAGAGAGACAACTGAAAGGAAGTGAGCTAACTGATTGAAAACAAAAAGTATGTTCCTTTCTTTGTGAAACGTGTTCTTGTGTATCCTACTTGGAGGGATTAATATGTCAGAGTGGCATTCCATAATTGAGGGGATGAACTGACTCATAATATGTGGTAATAGGATATAAAGGTTTCATTTTTAGATAATGTCAGAATTGAAATTCTTCTGACGTCTGGACAGAAAAAAGCATCTGAGGCTGTTTTCATGTGAACAAAGGCAAACAACAGCTTTAGATCATCCTGCAGGAGTCACCGGAAAAGAAGTGAGTGTGCCTACTCAGAAGCAAGCCCCATTGATTTCAATGGGGGTTACTCCCAGGTTTTCCTAGGAGTCTCTTCTTGCTGTTTACGCAAACTACTACTTAAATAGAACCACACTTTAAATCCTACCCTTAATTTCTGCACTTTAGAATTTAAATTGAAGAAAGAACTAGAGGATGGGCTATACACCATTTCAGGATTTGTCTGTCCCATCAGAGAGCATATGGCTGTATGACAAAAGGCAGAACCAAGGAAAATCTCTTGGATGTCCACAGTAAACATGACTTCAATAGACATTCTCCTAGGAGGAAGGGGAAGTGGGGTTAGATAACTTCTCTTCAACCTACACATGATAAAGTCAGAGCTCCGATTGACGAATGAGTTGTTTGGACATCAGGCAATAGGGAGCCCTGGCATCCTAGCATTTCCCCCTCCCCTTTAGTGCACTTTTCCTGCTTCTGTTTTACTTCTAGCCCTTGGAATCTCCATAGTTTGTCCTTCCTTTTTCTGTAGCAACCAGGATGTATCTTTCCTGTGGTGGGTTTGTCAGAGATCTGCAAATACTATTTTCTGCAGATAGTATTACATAATAAGTAGATTAAAAAATCTCTTCTCCTCTCCCAGCCCCCACTGGCAAATGCAAAATGTGAGAACTGCAAAGAGGCTTAGGCATGTCTCTCGCTGTGCAAGAACTAAAGAGGCACTAATTAAGAATTCACTATATCGTTAATTTACAGTACGACAGTATACATGTCTGCTGAGAAGTAAATTTCTTTGAGTTTAATGGGGCAACTCCCAGGTCAGGGGGTACAGGATTGGAGCCTAGGCTTTGGTTAGCATTGCAGGGGCAGGGGGAATCAAGGTTAAAGGAACAGCTGTGTGGTAGGCAGAAATCCAGCAGGTGAAGCCTTTTCTAGTATGGAAATAAATTATGGGAAAGACTGATTGAAGCCTTAGAGCTAATTTACGGGGGGACACGACACGTATCCTTATTTAGTACAAAGATGTGTAAATCTAGTTAAAGGAAGTAGGAACTGATGCCTATAACACAAGCACTAAGTGCCTTTTGCAGCTATCTTATACCTCCTTCTATAGCATTATATATAAAGTTAGGCTGAGAACTGGTGATTGGCCCAAGGCAGGAAGTGAGCAAAACCAATCATAAGAGTTTAAAATGTGGAATTTCACATGTTCAGAGTATATGTCAAAGGTGGCAAACTGATTTGTTTGTTTTGCTTGCAGTAAAAAAAACCAGGAGTGGAATGTAGGTGGGAAACTGCCTGTTTTCCTGGGTTTTTTTTTTTAATTATTTCTAGTGTTTCATTACCTCTTTTTTGCCTGTGAATGCTATGCTACAAAGGATACAGTTACAGATGTTTTTAGCAGAGCTTGGAAAAGTTACTTTTTTAAACTACAACTCCCATCAGCCCCAGCCAGCATCCCGTTGGCTGGGGCTGATGGGAGTTGTAGTTCAAAAAAGTAACTTTTCCAAGCTCTGGTTTTTAGTATGTATCAGATGGTCCAAAGGGTTTTTTGCTGTTTTTATTCTAACACGTCAAGAATGTAGCAGTGGAATGGTGGAGAGAAATGTTCACTGTGTGCTTCATAACTGGAGTGTTATCTCTTGGCGTGCTGGTTTTTTTCTAGGGAAATGCAGCAGTGTGTGTGTGGGCTCTAGCAGCAATATGGAGGGGGGTGATTAGTTGCTTTCTCACCTGTTGGGAGAAATATGGGGAGGGTTGGTTGTTGCTGCTGGTATAAACACTTAAAGGATATTTATTATTATTACATTTATATCCTACCTTTCCTTCAAGGAGCTCAAGAGGGTATACACTGTTCCCCCCTTTCCTTTTATCCTCACAACAAGCCTGTGAAGTAGGATAGGTTGAGGACTGTGACTGGCCCAAGGTCATCCATTGTGCTTTACGCCTAAATGGGGTTTTCAAATCATGTTTGCTCGAAAAAGGGAAAATTGCTATAGCTATTTTGAGATTAATAAATAGCCACAACAAATTAATACTCTGCTTGCTTTTTAACAATTTAAACCTTGAATTTATCCAAGCATGAGCATATGAGTTGTTGTAAATCTTAAATCACTTTTGACCCCTTCCACCAGAAATACACCTGGTCTTGCAGTGAATGTAGTATTGCCAGCCTAAGATCGGCTGAAGAAAGGCCTACAATAACATAACTTGCATACAACTCATGAAATTTGAGATATTTGCATGGTTTAGGTTTGGCATTGGAGGAGAGCAGGGCTCTCATGCCTTTAACAGGTGTGTCACAGGCAGAAATTAAACAAGGAACAGCTTTTCTAGTATGGCACTATAATTAGGGGGAAAGCTTCACGTGTTGACATTCTGTCTGTCAGACATTTTATTATTTGTGTGACCCGATTTATTTTTGGGTGCTCCACCTCCATAAGGGTACAAATCTGCATATGACACAACATCAAGTGTATATGCAAATATATGTCTTCTTTTGTAATTGCAATAGAGGGCCCAATCCACATACAGTTCACTGGGCCCAGACTATCCTGTTAGAACCCCTGCTTGGGTACAACTGCCTATTGTTGCCTTTGCAGTCTATGGAACCTCTACAAGCAGAGGAAGGCTTTTTTTCTTCATGCTGCCTTATCTGAACCTTAACTAAGAGGAGGATCTGTTACTTATAAGACATTTGAATTAAAAGAGCGTTCGGGAAGCAAGATTACTATATGTTTAAATATTTTTATTGCCAGCAAATAAAAGACTGTGATGATGTAATAGTAGCATCTGGTTCTGATTTAGTTACTTTTATGCAAAACTGTGTAGATGTTCATTACATTAACCAGACCAGCTAATTTGCACTAGCATCCAATGGCAAACTCCATTTGTCTCACACATGGCTAAAATCACAGGGCTGTATCTCTCTTCAGCAATGCCATTTTAGTTAGATCTAGCTGGGCTTAAGAATGACTCACAGTTTCCCAAAAAAGTATTTCAGTGAGATTGGATGATAGGAACATTGGGTTACTTGAAATAATTTTATAAGAAGACAGGTTCACTGCTTGCAGTTTTCAACGTGTGTCATTCACAGCAGCTCAGGATGCATTAGGCAAAACGGCAGCGACAGGCTTGGGGCAGTTCTGATATTATCATATTTTGAGCCACTGCAATCTGCAACAATCTTGTTTAAGATTATCCTTTCCATAATGGGTAGGTAAGGTGAATCAGTTTTCTGTTAATATTCATGGAGTTTAAAAATTCCATATCTTCTTTTTTCAGACTAAAATCGAAGACCTGGGGAGAACAACAAAAACAAAAAGTAGAATGTTAGCCCATAAAGCTATAATGCTCTTGGTATAGTGCTGTTAATGAAGCCATAGTAAATTCAACCCTAGTCCTGCTTTCTACAGTCTACTACTTAGGCTAAAGAAAGAGAATACTTTTTCAGACTTGAAGGAAGTTCAAAAGAAAGATAGCTGTTCATAGCGTGTATACTCACCACACTTTCACCTCTGGAAAACAGGTTTTTGCAAGGTTTCAAAAACCTGCAAAACAAATTTGACCAAGAGTGAAAGTTGGATGCAAAACACCTCTCAAATCACTTTCAGCTCTCTTAATTACAATGGTCTATCTCCAGCTTTGGTTTGAAGTAACCTTGAATGCCTATTGGCAGAATGGCCCAATATACACACATAAAGTCAATTTCATTTTAGCACAGACACTGTGAGAGCTTAACAAGGTTTCAGACTATAATTGCAAAGGCCATTATTTGGAAACAAATTAGATACCTTTGAAAAAAAACATAGGCCAGCACAAGTGGAAGCCTTCCTTTTGCAAAAGAATGCTAGTTAGTGGTGTCACTACCTCCTCCAAAGCCAACAGACACACAGATAAGGAGATAACAGTGCTGCTAAGTTGCCTGGATGAATTCATAGGCACCCTCCAACAGCCTCTAAGATCTCTTTACCAGTACTTGCCCAAGTGACATTATAGCTTCAGCCATTGGGGGAGGGAGCCTTAGAAATCTTCTCCCTAGAAGCAGGAACAATGTGGTGTGTACTGGCATCATACCTACCAGTGCACAAACTGCATTAGGTGCGCATTACAATGGGTATTGGACATAGTGCAGATGGGCTTAGTTCTCATGGAGGTTGTCAAGCATATGCAACTCCCTCCAAAATGCTGATCAGAACCCAATTCATGTTACCTTGCAGTACAGTTTTTGGCAGCAGCCACACCCCAAAGCTAACAAATTAATGGGTATCACAGTAATATACCTAGATAGCAGTAAAAAGACAGATCCTTAGAAAGAGGGGGGGGGAAGTGCGAGTGTGTAGGTGTGTCCCATTTAAACATCCCTTTAAAGACTTTGCCCTTAAAGAGATTTGTCTCTGGTTTGATAGAAGTATTAGTTGACTCACAAGATGGAAAGCATGGCTTCAGAAGCAAACTATTCAGATGAATCAACTGAAAAATAATCTTGGTAAGTTGAGCAACCATCAACTCTGCAAAACAGCAACAGGAAAACAGCAAAAGAAAAACAAAACAGCAACAGGGAAATAGTAAAACCAACACAAAAAATCCCAGAGAGATGCTCCATCAATAGAGAAGGATGTGTAGCAGAAGCAGATGAAGTGATCCTACAGTTACAGAATGAAAATAGAGGCAATGTTTATAGAATTCCCTCAACCTGGAATTGCATTATTGTCTAATTATGGCCCTCTTTTGATACCTCCAAGACCTTTGTGACTGAGCTCCCTTTTTAAAAATCATAGAATCAATATGCACTACATCAAGAGAAACAACACACAGCCTCTTGAGATATATATAATGAACCACAAGATTTAGTTCAGACGCTGATTTGGCAGTTAAGAAAAGCCCACCTCGATCCAAGGTGCTTGGTAGGCTGCCTAATTTGGTTTGTGGTCTGTTCACTTCATTTTATTCTCTTTTACTACTGGGAAATCAAAACACAGCTACAGTGTTTTTTCCTTTTGACAAAAGTGGATGAAATTTGCAGATATATAAGCCCTTCTAGAGTGGACAAACATCTTCAGTCCACAAACTACATGAGGCAGCCAAGGGGCATAATAGAAATAAAGAGTCTTAAATGTGTAATGTGAATTAATTTTTTTCCTCTTGGACCACTGCATTCCCCCCCCCCAAGTCCACAAATCATGGATGGATGTGAGAGATCTGTGATGAGATGTGAGAGATCTGTGATTCTCTTGACATTTTCATCTTTTGCCTAAAAGCTGCTGCTGGGTGTGGGCTCCAAATTTGATCAGAACAGCAGTGCTTGAAAGGAAGGAGCTTCTCCCTTTCTTCCTGCACACTGCTTCCCAAACAGACCTAACACATTTGTTCCGTTAGCACAAGGATTTCCATTTGTGCAAGACATACCCTGCACCTTCCCCCCAAATCTGCTCTAGAGGATTGGGGAAACCTCCAAAACAGATTGGGGGGCATGCAAGGAAAGGAAGGGGAAGTCCCATTGCACAGCCAAAACTCCTACCATTGATGGAACAAATGTGTCCTGTATGTTTTTCCATTGTGAGGCTAATAGGAGCTTGGGAAGTGGGATTTAGATTGGGGGAAAGGAAGGGTCCTGTCTCCCTCAGTGCTGAGTAGTGCCACTTCCCCCATACCCCAAATAAGTTACTTTTAGGCAAGAAAGAAAATGTTGGGAGATCCAACATTTTCAGACCCACCAGCCCAGCCCCATGTCTTTTTCATCCTAGCACTTTAGAACCAATTCCAGCTTTGCTTTGCCATTGTTCATAATTTAATGAGTTTTTTATATATTTCAAAGGCCAAATGTTGAGAGAAATATTTTATGTTGGGCAAACTCCTATTAGGAAGCTGTACAGGAATACCAAATCTCTCTAAGCTCAACTCCTTACAAACTTGAAGCCTTATCTCAAAACCACAATCTCTTTGGAGGGATATTTCTTATACTTCGATGTACACTGAAAACCAAGCCTTAAATTGTCTTGCATTAAGCCTTAAATTGTCTTGCATTATGTAGTGCAGGAATGAGAGAAAACGAAGTTGTATAAAGATGGGTAAAGCAAGCTTTCCCCCAAAATGTAACAAGATCTCACCAGCCAGTTATGCCCACAAATTCACATTCTCTCTCAGAGGTGCAGAATTTTCTAGAAGCCCCTCTTCTAACACTTGGGCTATGTGCACTAAATTAATGCTGTCCTCATATGGGATAAACACAGAAATGTTGCCCTCCTGTGTCACCCCTCAAGTAAGATTTCTTTGTAAGGACAGAATTCTGTTCTATTCAAGAAGGAAGGACGTGTTTGCTTCCACTCAGTCAGCCTTTTCCTGGTGGTATCCCTTAGTTAAAACATCTTTTGGGTTTGAACAATATTTCGTCTATCTGACCTCCACTGCTTTAAGAAAGGTCTTTACGGCCTTACGCTTTCAAACTATGCCCTCCGCCTTTTTGGAGGGGAGATACGCAAAACGCCCTATTCATCAAAGACTCTATATTTGTGAATTTCCTGAAGTGGAGGACATCGCGCACTATTTACTACAATGTGCGCTGTATACTGAGCCTAGAAGGAAATTCCTTGCCGCCATTTTATACTCCTGGAGATACAGACCACCTTTGGAGCAAACGTGTCCTCTTCTTGCTCCCTCTGATCCATGGGTAATACTTCAAGTGGCAAAATTTGCCTTGGCGGCAGGGAAATTGAGAGCTGGTCATTTAGCAACTGTGGGTATGCGTCTGGAGCCCGCCCCTGACTAGTCTATTTTAACTATAAGCCCCTTGGCTTGTTTTTCTTTTAATGCATTTTAGGTATTGTGTGTGATCTCTTGTAATAGGAGTCTTTTACAGTTTATATGGTTTTATTCGCCTTTTCCTATTTGATTGGTTGTACTATATTGTGATGGCCACTGGCTACAAACAATAAAATTTCCTCTTCCACATTCTCTCTCAGAGGTGCAGAATTTTCTAGAAGCCCGAGAAGTGTGCTCAGTAAGATAGGCTTTCCAAACCAAAGTCTTTATTAGAGCCATTAAGGGTCCTGTTCAACTTCCATAGGACATTTAAAAGAACCAGGGTTGTATTCCACCAATCCTGAAGAGATCTGACAACTTGTAAGCTTTGTTCACATCAGTAAGAGAACTTTCATCCAAGAGAAGAGCTTTGAAAAGACAGAGCTCATGTCACTAGCTTTTCTGTCAGAGTAACACTATGGTATCACTTTAAAGGGAAACAGGCTGATGTTTACCACAGTTTATCAGGCCCATAGTACACATATTTCAACTCTGAGGCTTCTGAACTTATAATTTCTGCAGCTGTTTACTGCCTATATAGCAGCGACATAATTATCTTCTAGCATAAGTTGTGGTCAGGGAAAGGAGCCATAGCATCTTCAGTTCTCTGCAATCAAATGTACAGCTTGGTCAGAAATGCTTTATACATGCATTTTACAGCTGCCATTGGCATTTCTCAACTAGAGAGTCTGAGCTGCTTCAAGCTGCAGTCAAGAAAAAAAGACTGAACAAAACGTGATTAAAAAACAGACTCTACCCTCAGGAAAATCAGACAGGAAACTCTCTAGCTGGGCAGAAAGGGCCTCACCCTTCCCCTTCAACTTTTTGATTTTCTTCTTTATTATTTCAAAGTGGTTTCCATTCCTCTGATGATCAGAGTGGTCTAGCAAAAGATGCTATGTTATGGCCAAAGATTTCAGCTTATCAGGGCCTCTGGCCAGGTGCAAAGCCCCATTAAGTGGGATTTTCCCTGAAACCTAATTTTCACTTATCTGCATAAATAACTCTCAATTTCACTCCTGTTCCAAGGAGAGTTGTGATTATGCAGATCATTTTCTATCATTTCCTCATGAGCAAAAATTTAACTAGAGGCCCCAATGTAGCATCCTAAAGTCATGGTGCCCCACAGAAAAAGAGTTCTGAGCACGCAGTTCTCATGGGAGAATTTCTGTTTTGAAATTGGGGGCATATAAATAATTGTTCCCTGAAATCAGGAGTTAGTTTGGGGGAAGGATAATGTTATTAAAAAAATTCACCGCAGGTGGGGATTGGGCAGGGCTTACTTGTTGTTGCATTATCTTCCCCCCTTCTTGTTTTTTAAAAAATATGTCTAATTCTGCCATCACAGGGAGTGACAGTCGACCTCCTCTCAGCAGCTGCCAACTGTAGTTCCCTATTCCCCACTCCCATCCTCAAATGTTCTGGAAGAGGAGCAGCCAACACAGTGCCCCTCCAGGTGCAGTTAGACTCCAGCTCCCATCAGCCCCAGCCAGCATGATGCAAGGTCAGGGAAGATGGGAATACCAGCGAACCGGCAGGGGACCCTCTCCTCATGGTCCTGCCAATAGATGTAGCCCGTTTGGCAGGGATGGGGGTTCAGGCTTTCTCTGTGGTGACCCCTGGATTATGACAGTCCCTTTCCATACAGCTGCATGTGTCTCCTGCACTGGCATTTTTTTGCCACAAACTGAAAACACACTTGGTTGTCTGAGCTTTAGGGGGGGAAAGTGATAGGGGTATATTATTATTATTTTCTGCTTGCTGGAAGGTACCATAGTTTCACTGCAGCTTTTACAGGAATGTTGTTAATGTTTTACTCTGTTATTAGATTGGATTGTGTATATGCTGCCCTGGTCCCCTTTGGAGGAAGGACAAGGTAAAAATGTAACAAATAAACAAACCAATAAAAATCTTCATCCACTTTTGCCATCACCATGAGCACCTATTGGATATTACATCAAACATCATCTCAGGAACTGACTGGGATGTTTCAGATACAGAGTGAGGGAAGAAGCATGAGTACTTCTTACCATGTTTCCAGGTCTTGATGGAAGGGAGACACACAAACACATCTCCTATGGGAGGATGCACATGGGGATAATGTGCGTCTGTGGAGACATGTGCATATCTATCCTTCGGGCAAGACCCAAATGTACAGTGAGATCCATTCCCATCTCCCTGCCTCTTTGGAACACTGAAAGGAGCTTGAAGAATACAGTTAACTCTAAAGTGCACCACTCTTGAATATTGATCACAGAACACAGAATGAGTACAAAAGCTTTTTTAAAATTGAACCATATGTTCCTACCAACACACCTCTTTAATCTTATTTAAAGGGAACAGTTAGACAGCGCACTTTGCACTTGTGAAAACAACGTTATAGTGCCATCCTATGAATCTTTACTCAGAAAGTCCTATTTATTTTATTGATATTAACATTTCCAGGCATTTTAGGACAGTCTTCAAAGCTGAAATTTAGTTCCATGGGACTTACTTGCAAAGAGGTATGCACAGGGTTGCAGCCTTAACCTGCTTCAGGATGAGAATCAGCATACAACTGATGGATGCATAAGGAAATAATGAGGGGAAGTTACCAAGCAAAGAGAAATGAGATATTTTATATTGGTTCTAATAGATATTATCTTTGGCACGAATTGTAAACACACTCTTCACTTCTGGAAGCCCTCTTTAGCATTGTATTAAGATGACACATGAGGTAGAGCTTCATTTTCCATTTGCACATCTCAAATTCTCTTTTAAAAGCTTTTGGCAAAATGTTTCTGCTTCTAACACAAAAAGGATATGCATGAGTGGTATTGAAATCCTGACAGTGGCACCTTCTGACACTCCTAACACAGCTGAGGAGCTCCTTCTTCCTCTTTTTTTAAAAAATGTCCTCTTTCAGGTTATATAGAACATAAATAGTTGAACTGCTTTATTGCTTTTTAAAAAAAAATATTATATAGGCAGCCTTAAAACACCCATTAGCCTGGGAGCATGATGAGTCAGAAGTGCTTCCAAGTGAACCACACAAGGAAGTTCTACAAATTGGAAGAGAGTTGGTTCTTCCCAGCCACCCACTCCACCCGCAACAGATGTGCCACAAGGCAGGAATGGATAAGCAGGCCTGTAAGCATTTCAGCAGGCTAGTAACTCTAGAAGACATTTGCAAGGCTGATATCATGCTTTAAGGGATGTAAACTGCTTACAGCATTATGTAGTTTTAAGGTTGCCAACCTTTTTTTTATTGCTGCTGCATATTTAAGACGTTAAACAAGTGAAACATTTCAATGCATTCATCATACCAGGAAAAAGTTTAACCTGATCTGCGTGTCCAACGTAAGAACAGAGCCAGTAGAGAGAAATGTTGGCAACTCTAAATTGACAAATCTAAGTTAAGGTTAGAGGTTGGGTCAGTATTATTTGTCAGATGTTGAACTGAAATAGAAAGCCTTTCCCCAAACCATCCTGTGAGCCTAAGCATTTGAACAGACTTAAAATGTGAACCCAGAGCCAAGCCCAACATACTGTTAGAAAGACCACACCAGGGATATGCTGATACAAACTCATTCTTTCTCCCCATCTCTATGAAAAAGTGCTGAAACAATCTTCAAATGCAAATAATTATATCTTTTCAAAGTTAGCTAAAAATATAAAGCTCCGTAAGCCAAAGTAAGTCCTGGTCAAAAGAACCATCAGCAGCATGTCCTTGAAATTCAGCAGCATGACAGAAAGCTTGAGAAAACTTATTTACAAGGTAACAGAAAACCACAGTTTCGCCTCTGGCGAATGTTCCGTTCCTGGGCAAGGTTCTGGAACGGGTGGTGGCCGGCCAGCTCCAGGGACTCTTGGATGACACTGATTATCTTGATCCGTTTCAATCCGGTTTTAGGCCTGGGTTTGGTACCGAAACAGCCTTGGTCACCCTGTATGATGACCTTTGTCGGGAGAGGGACAGGGGGAGTGTGACCCTGTTGATTCTCCTTGATCTCTCAGCTGCTTTTGATACCATCGACCATGGTATCCTTCTGGGAAGGCTCACGGAGTTGGGAGTTGGGAGTTGGGGGTATGCTTGGCAGTGGCTCCGCTCCTACTTGGTGGGTCGTCAACAGAAGGTAGTGCTTGAGGAACACTGCTCGATACCCTGGACTCTCCATTGTGGAGTCCCACAGGGATCGGTACTGTCCCCCATGCTTTTCAACATCTATATGAAGCCGCTGGGTACGGTCATCAGGAGTTTTGGAGTGCGTTGTCACCAGTACGCTGATGACACGCAACTCTATTTCTCCTTTGCATCTTCCTCAGGTGAGGCTGTTAACGTACTAAACCGTTGCCTGGCCGCGATAATGGATTGGATGGGAGCTAACAGACTGAAACTTAATCCAGACAAGACCGAGACGCTGTTAGTGAGTGCCTTCTCTGCCCAGATGGTGGATGTTCACCCTGTTCTGGATGGGGTTACACTCCCCTTGAAAGAACAGGTTCGTAGCTTGGGAGTTCTTTTCAACCCTTTCCTGTCTCTTGAGGCTCAGGTAGCCTCAGTGGCACGGAATGCTTTTTACCATCTCCGATTGGTAGCCCAGCTACGTCCCTATCTGGACAGTGATGACCTCGCCTCAGTCGTTCATGCTCTGGTAACTTCTAGATTGGACTACTGCAATGCGCTCTACGTTGGGCTGCCCTTGAAGATAGTTCGGAAACTACAGTTAGTCCAGAATGCAGCGGCCAGATTGTTGACGCGGACCAGAAGGTCCGCTCATATAACACCTGTTTTGGCCTGTCTGCACTGGCTTCCTATTTGTTTCCGGGCTAAATTCAAAGTGCTGGTTTTGACCTATAAAGCCTTACACGGCATGGGACCGCAATACCTGGTGGAGCGCCTCTCCCAATATGAAACTACCCGTACACTGCGCTCAACATCTAAGGCCCTCCTCCGAGTACCATCCCATCAAGAAGCTCGGAGGATGGTGACTAGAAATAGGGCCTTTTCGGTTGTGGCTCCCGAACTGTGGAATGGTCTTCCCGATGAGGTGCGCCTGGCGCCGACGCTGTTATCTTTTCGGCGCCAGGTGAAAACCTTTTTATACTCCCAGGCATTTTAAAGTGTATTTTTACAGTATTTTATTACTATGTTGTATTCTGGATGTTGTTTGGTTCTCGTATTGTTTGTGTGTTTTTGTTTTTTTGAGTTATTATATTTATTGTATTTATATATTGTGCCTGCTTTTACCTTTTATGTACACCGCCCAGAGAGCCTTCGGGCTTAGGGCGGTATATAAATTAAATAAAATAAATAAATAAATAAAAATAAATTCTCCCTCAGGAAGCAAGGTTTTCTGATTAGCATATCACATAATGTCTGTAAAGAAGGTGTCATGGGCCAAGTTGGGATTTCAACATACTCACCACCTATCAAATTTGCCAGCAAATGCTAAAGGAGACAGCGAAGCAGGGGAAGGGGAAGCAAAAAGCAAAGATTGAAAAGACAATGTTGGGGGAAGAGAGGAGAAAAAATGGCAACCTAAAAATATCAACAAGCAAGAGTCATCAATATGAAATTGACACCGCCTCCTCATATGATTTCCAATATGCATATCACTTCTGTACAGGAAACCCAATGCAGATTGTATGCACACTGTCACAATTGAAGAGAGCACATACATCTATTTTGCCAGATGTACATACATTGTCAAGCCAATAAATAATTGGCTGCAGGTTTCTGGGGCAAGTACACAAGGTGAAGAAGATGTATACACTCAGCATGTGTGATTACATGAAAACACAGCCCATGGAAGGCAAACCTGTGTAGGAAATCAATCATATGTGAAATGGCCCCCACCAATCACTTTTCTAAACAGCTCCACCACCATTCTAAATTATTTGTGAAAGATAGACTTGATTATATTTTCCTTTGTTAGATAAGAAAAATAGATTGTCATCAGCTTGCCACTGCCTCTTTTAATTCTGTTGAACAAATGCAAGATTTGCTAGGGCATAACATCATACTGTATGACTTATTATGCTGGTACTAGCATTGGTATGTCCCTTCATGGCACAGCAAGTCTTCAGATCTTGCTGTAAGCATCTCATGGTTTCTGCCTAGCACCCTATTTCTATGGATCTGCTTAACCTGCAGTGGTAACTTGTACAGCCACAGCAGAAGCTTGCTCATATCCCTTGCATTCCTGTTGCCAATGGGCAGTGCAGTTTTACCCTAACCTCCATGGCTCATTTACCCCCTCCCTAAACTTTGGGTGCAAGAGCTGTCATGTGCTACACAAAAACCGGAAGGAAGCACTTGGCACAGCTAGTTGCTGCTGGTTGCGCAGGGAACTAGACCTTAAATGCCAGCATGAGAGAGGCAAGCTTCCCCATGTATAAATGCTTAAATTACACACAATCTCATGAGGCATATTCTTGATGCAACAATGGATCAAGCTGACAGTTATGTTAGAGAAGGCTTGGCCTCATTTTTTCTTGCTTTTGGTAGTTTAACTCAAGAGTTGCCCCCACCCTGCACTGTGAGGAAGTCAGAGAAATAGCTGTTTGAAGGCAGTGATGGTGGTAGGGAGCTTTAAAAAAATCAGAGCATAACTGTTACTTTCAGTAACTGTTCTTTGAAAGGAAGTGTGTTAGAGAAGGAGCCTCTTTCACATAATTTCCATGTGCCAGTAGCACCTGCCATTACATCCTCCCCATGTGCCCAAATCAGCCTTTTAACTTAGAAGATCAAGTTCTGTGGTGAGCTAGATCCAGTTTTCAGCTAACTCAGGCTTGCCCTACAGATGTTTGGTACTAGAAGTTCAGAGAACCTTCCACACTGTTGCAGTAACTGCACTGGTAAACAGGGCAAAACAGTAAACACAAAATCCCTCTTAAGATGCTTACCCTGGCCAAAGACCCCATTTTTATGACAGGCGTGCCTCAGGCTCACTAGTGGAACATGCAACACAAAACACTGTGTGAGTGTGTGTGAATCACAGGAGTCTTCTCCCTTAAGAAAGAGGGGGAGGCAGAAAGCCAAACAGCAGGAACTTTCCACCCTCCATGCTGACATAGACAGGCATCTATAGGGAGCACCTGCACTGTTACGTTGCAAGAATTTGGTGGGCAGGATCATGACTGCCCTCTCCTCCACCATGGGAACAAGATTTTAGGTCCAGATAAGCTTCTAAGTATGAAGGGCATGCACAGGCTCCCTGGTGAATACAGTGGGGAGATGGGGTTAAGAGTTCCACAGTTCATGTCAGGCATTTAGCAATGTACATCTGTCCTTCACACTGTGTGTGTTTATTGCAGGAAACGTTGGGGTTGCCACAGAAAACAAAACAGACACGAAAAAAAAAATTAGCTCTCACTCTACAAAGAGAATCCAAGAACCTCTTCACAAATTACATGTTTTAGATGTACATCTAAAAATCTACAATAAATGTATGTTTGGAAGTACTTTTATCAACAGCTTATCAATCAGTTAGGATCTGCAGCTCACTCTTGAGTATACACTCCAATTCAAACCTTAGTTTGCAGTCATATAGTGTGTGAAGCAGCCCAAGCTTTACAAGAAGTGAGAGATGGACAAACTGAACTCAATAGCAAAAGTGCCTCTTAAAAGCATGACACAAAACTTAGGAACCTTGCGGTATTCCTTCAAAATGCTTTCAGAATCTTCCAGAGATTCCCTCGAGAGTTGTAATCAAGGGGAGAAACTTTGTCTCCAATCAAAGTGTTAGCAACAAAACTTCAGGGACAAACAACAATGCCAGTTCGTCACAAGCTAGGATAAAAAGTGAGGAACTTTATTTTGTGATATGATTAAAACAGCACAGCAGTGGGAAAACTGCTCCAGGAAGTCCTAAAACAATATAAATCACAGTCATACTTTCCATACCCTTCTAGACACAGGAACTCCTAAAATATCAGACCAGCATGACTGCATACCAAATGCAGGCTGATAATCAAGTGGGCCTGCAGAGGCTGTGCCTAAAACATATCTCTACGCTATATAGACTTCAATGTGTGTGTTTAATAATAGGCTCCAATAACAGTGTAGGATATCACAACTCATTTACCACAAAAGCCAACCTAGATGAAAGCTAAACAAACTTGGAGTAAAACTGCAACAAACCCGGGAATCAAAACATTACTGGTCATTCCCACAGCAGAACCTCAGGAAGAGACAACACAGGTAGGCATCTACCAAAACTTGAAAATCTCCAGTGCAGACTCATTTTGGATGTACCACATAATTTCACTACTGAAGAGCTTTTTCATTAGAACTTGTTCACCCTCTTCAGGTAAAAAATTGCTCTGGTGTCTCTTGACTTTTTTAGGATGACAAAGATGACAGACACCTGACACTTGTTCTATAGCCCTTATTAGATGTTTGATGGTCATGCCAATTCAGGTACACTTTTCTGGGGTTGCTTAAGTACAGGGAGAGGAAGAATGAATTGGAAGGAACACAAGAGAACTCAAATAAGTAGCTGTCCTTCACTGTTTGCAGAGTCTACTGATCTGAAGTTGTTTCTCTCCTGCAAATGTTGGAAGGTTAGCCCACACTGGGGTCAAGGATTCTGGATGACTCTTTCAGTCAGAAGGAGTGTGGGCTTCTTAACTGAAGTCTCTACAGGTTTCTTTTGGTTTAGAAGAAGACTTTCACTTTGGTTTGGTGTCCATCCTGTGATGGCAGGCATGGAAGGGATGACAGGGTGTAAGGAATGATTAATGCCGGATGGCTGTTTCTTGGGAAGACTATGGAAGAGTTTTTTTAACTTTATTCCAATAATTAATTATTTTTAAAAGATAGTGCTGGATGCAGCACAAAAGGACAAAATTTGGAAAAATTAGGGGGAGAAAACTGACACAGAAGAAAAAGAAAAGAGAAGGATCAAAGATAACATCCAAACTCTAAGTTGTTGAGGAGATTGAAGAGTGATGTTGTCAAACTGAAAGAGGAAAAATATGGGAGAAGGGAGGGCTGGGAGGGGAAATACTGTAAGTTCTACCTTTTGCTTATTGAGAAAACTATCCAACATCCAGGTAGATCAACTACATGAACATGAAAAGAAGGTGAGAAGGATGAAACAGAAATATAGAGCAGAATATTGTCAACCTAATTATGATACTATAACCCAGAAAAAGAAGTCAGGTTGCCAATACTGTGTGGAAAAAATCCCCAAATTTCTGACTGGCAAAGGAGATGCTCATCAGCTTTGGAACAGATGTCCATTTCCCAGTGATGTAGCCACTTATTACATCAAGTCATGACATTGGAAGTCAGGAATTAGGATCTACCACAAAGGCTACACAGCTAAAATAATAAATCTGAGGCCAACTTTGACCAATTTGGGAACCTCCACCAGGAAGGCAAACTCATAAGAAGAGCCCTGACAGGTCAGGTCAAAGGCCCAACTAGTCCAGCATCCAGTTTCACAATGGTCAACCAGATGCCTATGAGAAGCCCAAAAGTAGGACCTGAGTGCAACAATGCTGTCCTCACTTGCAATTCCCACCAATTGGTACTGAGAGGCATACTTTTTATTGCTTGACAGGCTCTTGCTGCTGATATGCTTAGTTAATATTGTTTTTATCATGCTAATTTTAATTTTTATATGGGATTGTTCTTTGCTCTTTGCTTTTTGTTCGCCGCTCTGAGTCTCCGGAGATAGAGCGGGTTATAAATGTTTTAAATAAATCAATCAATCAATAAATACTGCTGCTGACAGTGGAGGGAGCTATCATGACTACTAACAAACTGATAGCCTTATTCTTCACTGGCTCCCAGTTGCCATAAACTCACATAGTAGAAATAATACTAAACTAAATGAGCCAAGGATCTGGCTTGGTATGACGCAGCTGCCTGTGTTGGTAGCAGAGCAGCAATGGTTTGAATAGCACACGGGCAACCAGTTTACTAACTGCCAATAAGCGTGCCAGCATTCTCAGAGCCCCTCACTCACAAACATGTGCTACTCTAAACAGCTGATGTAAGAATCACTGACGTAATATATGTTTGTTGGAACATTTAGAAGCACTATCTGACTACTTGATATTATAGATATTTTTATGCTCCTCCCTTTGGGTGAGGAGTAGGACTATATTATTGATAGTATTAAATTTTCCTTTTTTTCTTACTGCTTTGTTAGCCTCTCAGAGAACATACATTTGTGGTGGTGTGGGATATATAGGTTATGTAAATAAATAAACATTGTAGGACAGCCACTTGCCTCCTAGTGGTGTCTGCTTAGTGGAATGGACTGGAGATATTCTGTTTTGAAGTTGTCAGGCTCTCTGGGTCTGAATGTATATTATAACAAACAAGTAAAAAGTTCCAGTTCTCCCTACTCTGTAGATGTCTTTCCTGGAAAGCTGAAGAACGGCCCTAAAAACACATTCCAGTATGTAATTTTCTGGGAGGGAAGGTGAAACAGAAGCTGGCTGCTTTAAGATGGTTGCTGGAAAGGGAGGTGTGGTGGTGTTTACTAGTTCATTTGTACATTTCATTGTCTTAACAGCCTCCATGGGGCATCTTATGGGGGAGGTGTCATTTTTTAGAGGGTTGCTGTCCTTCCATTGGGGGAGGGGAGGTCTTTCCTAGATCTCCCGTTGCAAGGCTGTATTTTTATGGTCCAAACAACAGCATCCTTTCTGCAGAAAAGAAGCTCTGGAACAGTATTCTATCATTTGATACTGGGTTCAGCCATGCAAGTGGTTCTGTTGTCTTCAGTAGAAGTACATGTGTGTGTCAGGCAGGGAAGAGTTGGAGTCAAAATGAAGCCTAACATTTATGTATCCAGCTAAACATAAATTATTCAGTCCAAGATGTTGTTTGTGGTCCAGCATGCATGTAAGATTTCCCCATCCACTTCAGTGGAGGGAGCAGTTCTACATGTGCTTTTCTTTCCATATACACAGTTGCCCTCTCCAGTGAAGTGAATGAAAAAACTTTTGCCTTCTGCCCCCTCATCAAATTGGTGAGTAAGAGACTTGCAGAAATTGGGGAAGAAATTTGTTTTTCTGTGAAACTTACTGTATGCCACTATTAAATACAGATGAAAGTTTTAAAGGTTGTCCTATTTGTATTGTGTCTCTATCACTTGCTTAGTGTGTGCAAAGGCTGCCTTTGTTGACCGTCAGATCTCATTCCCCCTTATTCACCAGTTCAACTTAGCTGCCGCGCTACCACGCAGAGAGGCACTGTGCATCAATTAGATGCCATTTTCTCATCCCTATTTTTTGTATCTGGGACTAGAGATTCAAAAGCTGCCATGACCTGGACAGCCTGTCAGCACCAAAAAAGTCTTCCAAGAGATGCCTGAAAGTCTCAACCGGCACCTTAGTTTAGTATTATTTCTGCTACGCGAGTTTATGGTGACTGGGAATTTTCTAAAAAGAAAACAGAATGAAGCTAACCATATCCCTTGCTTCTCAAGCAGTGGTGGGAATGTATCCCAACCCTAAAGGAGCCACTATAATTATACCCAAATAAGTTGTGCAGCTAATCATCAAGGCAATATTTCATTTGATTTCACATTACGCCTTCAGATACTATGGAACTTACAACAAAAATCCAAACCTTGGCATCTAAACAATTGAGGTTGGGTCCCAGGAAACATGTCTCCCATCATGCATTCCATTTAGAATTGCAACATCGTCTTCTGCTAGTGAAAAATCAAAGACCTAAGGGGAATGTATAAGTGGTTAGTTGAACCCATACAAATGCAACACTAGAAACTACCTGTCTGCTTTTCACATGCTCCAGCATCCTAAATTGTTATTTCATTCATAATTTTGTATCTAGAACCTGTGTGGTACAATAGGTAGAATGTCAAATTTCTGCTTAACGTGGAAGATGTTTGACTTCCTTTGTATAATGTATCTAGGTTCACATGCTTGATCAATTTTGATTTCTTGTCCATCAATGTTTGTTCCCACACTCTCATTCTAATAGAAACTGGGTATGGTTTAATTTCTGGTAGGCTATGCAATTGGACGTGATGAAATTTCTGCCACAGCTATTAATTCCAAAAGCATCTTCAAAATGTAGGGATGTCCATGAATACCTTCTGCCCCTCTCCCCCTATGTAAATCATCACTAATGATTCAGGAGGAATAACACTGAGAAAGAAAACAAAAATGAAATAAGTAATTTAGACTTTAGGACTATTTCATGAAAAAGCTTTATCAGAAAAGACAGAGCTACTACACATAGAATGTTGATGAGACTAGAGATTCTGAGCGAGAGGGGATTCCCTGGCTGGAGATAAAAAAACTTTCCCTCTTCTCCAGGCCAGACAGTCATCTCTCCTGGTAAATACTCTTTCTGAGAAGCACATGTTTAACTCCTGGAACACACCAGTTGGCACGTAAAATTGGTAGAATTGTTCCTTGGGGAGGATAGACTCAGACTACAAGAAGGACTTTTTCATAGAGCTTACTAAGTTCAAGCAGAGACACAGGAGGGGAGTACACGTCATATATGGTGAAAGGCCATTTCCTTGCCTGCCTCCCCCTTCCTTCGGCTGGTTCCCTGAACTGGGAATTCCTGTAAGCTGCGTGCATGGATGCAGGCAGAGCCAGCAATATCAGATCTGCAGCTGCTGTGCCATGCACCTGGCATCTTCTCAAGAAGCCCTTCTATTCCCTTGGTCGTCTCAGAAGCAATAAATCCCCCAGATCACCTTGTGTGTGATTTTAGCACAGATTCAACAGTGGGGATCATAAGCACTGAGTTATTTAATTGGTAGCTTAATCAACTAAAGTGCTGGTTGAATATTTAATTGGCAAGGACCAATTTTAATCAGTGGGACTAAGAGTTCAGGGCACATTTTGCCAGTCCACTACTTTCCAATGTTTTCTGTGTTGTCTTCCCCCATGCCCCGAGAACTGATTTGTGCCGATTTAAAACACACACACACTTAAAAACCAGGTTGTCTAGTGTGAACTGGCAAAGAACTACTGAAGCTTCTCAAGGCTAATTAGAACCTTTGTCCTTGCAGCTTCTGCCTTTAATTGCTTCCTGTTCCGTGTAGCATGGCATTACTGAACACCAATTTTAGTTGCTTTTATCTGCTGCACTTGTCTTCATTTCATCTGTTTCTTTATGCTCATATGTAGATTGTATGGCGCTATTGGTTCATTTTTTGTTAGCTGCCCTGTGTGATGCAAAATGCATTGGAAGGGTGGAATATACATTTTCTAACATAAAAATGCAAGTAATGAGTTGTTTCTTGATTGACCCCCAACAACTGGTATTCAGAGGTACACTGCCTCTAAACAAAGAGGTTCCATTTAGCTATCAAGGCTAATAGTTGTGGCTGACAGACTTACATAAATTAGCTAAATCCTTTTTAAAGCTATCTAAGCTAGTGGCCATCATCACATCTTGTGGCAATGATCCTATGTGTGCTTACCTCACATCCCACTGTATACAATGGGCCGTATATGCATAGGACTGTAGCCTTAGTTCTTCAGATGCCCTTTCTGAACAAGTGGTTCAGGAGTATCTGCTCAACATCTCCCACCTTGAAGACCAATACTACATTAGTTCTTAGCTTCCCTGCAATCTCTCTACCCTCCTTCAGTAACACTTTCAAATCTTTGTCATCGAACAGACCAACTGCCTCTCTGGCTGATTTCCTGCTTCTGATATATTTAAAGAAATGTGTATTTGTTTTAATGTTTTTAGTAATGTGCTCTTCAATTTGCTTGCCTTATCATCAACTGACATTTGTTTTGCCAGAGTTTGTGCCCCTTTTTATTTTCTTCACTTGGCTGAGACTTCCACTTTTTAAAGGAAGCCTTCTTGCTTTTTATTACCTCCTTGACTTGCTCACCAACCACACTTGAATCCTCTTGGACTTGTTTGTACTTTTCCTATTCTGTAGTATACGTTTTATCTGAACTTCAATTATTCTGACTTTAAATAACTTCCAATTGTCCTGAAGAGATTTGACTCTTTGACTGTCCCTTTTAACTTGCCTTCAACCTAATCATTTTTTAGATGTTTTCTCTTTAGAAGTTAAATGGGGGATGGTGGCCTGGGAGAGGGCATTCTCTGAGGCAGCCCCCAAGTTGTGGGATTCCTTCCCCACAGTGGTGTGTCTGGCATCTTCGCTGTACAGTTTTCGGCAAATGCTGAAAATGCACTTCTTTACCCTGGCCTTTTACACTTGAGGTGCATGTTTCCAGGGCCCACCCTATTCCTATGATTATAATCTGTTTTAATTGCTTTAATACTGAATTCTAAATTGTTGTAACCTGCCCTAGGACCTGCTGATGAAGGGTGGGTGAAAATGAAATGGACTGCCCAAGTTGATTCCGACTTATGGTGACCTTATGAAGAGGGTTTTCATTGTAAGCAGTATTCAGAGGGGGTTTACCATTGCCTTCCTCTGAGGCTGAGAGGCAGTGACTGGCCCAAGGTCACCCAGCGAGCTTCATGGCTGTGTGGGGATTCAAACCCTGGTCTCCCAGGTTGTAGTCCAGCACCTTAACCACTATACTACACTGGCTCTTGAAGGGTGGGTAGTAATAATAATAATAATGAGGAGGAGGAGGAATTGATAGTACTGTGGCCAGTGTTACTAAGGAGTTCATCAACACTTAGGGAGCTTCCAGACTGTCACTTTTTTGTGGGTGGGATTCAGTTGCATACCAGCAAATTCAGGTTGTGCAATTAGATATGGCAGTCCTGGGCAACAAACCCACTTCAAAACAACAACAGACTTTTTACAGTAAGGAAAGTGATGGGAAGATGCACTAGAACGTGTGGAATAAAATTGCTTCACATGATATCATATAAACCTCCCCACAAACAAATCAGAATGAATGCTCATTAAACAGCTGATGTCATATAACCTCCCTACAAACTTTATGCAAAACAAAAAGGATGAATGCTCAATAAACAGCTTTCTGAATGTGACCTTAAGCCTTGGTAAAAGATCCTGGACACTATTCAGGGTGAAGTACAGGACTGCCTCAAGTGCAGTCAGACACAATCATTTACTGCAGCATTGTACCATATACCATGATCACTGACTCCACTCCCACCTACCTCTATCAGACTATCTACACAGTACACAATGTTCACAACCTTTATACCAGTCAGTCAAGTCACTTCGTGGTCAACATACCCATTACAAACCCACCTCTTTAAGTTCCTAATTATCCAGACCCTCATTCCCACCCCTGTTGGCAAATCCTCAGGATGAAAGAATATTAGTGCATTACCAAAGAAACTAGTCCCTGCTATCAGATCATTTCTCTTGTCCTCAGTATAACACCTTCCTGTTCCAAGATCCTTAGGGCCAAAACAGACGTTATGTTTATTATATAGTTTGCCCTTGTGTAGTTGATTTTTCTTTAACAAATAGCACTCCCCTATGTGGCAGCTGAGTTTGATTGGTACAATGGAGTGAGGTAAAAGAGAATGGTGTAATTGGAGAAAGAAACTGGGGGGTGGGGGTGGAGGGCTTTAACACTTTGCCCCTGGCATTGCCCTGATCAGAGTCTGCCCCCGTGCCTGCTTTTACAGTGGCAATATTCTTTAACAAACTACTTGCAAGGAGGGAGGGTGATGTGTGAGAGAACTATAGAATGGGGTAAAATCTGATCAAGATCACCAGAAGGGGCAAAGGACCTCCCCCACTCTGCCCCTGATTTGGCTCACTACACTTCTCTACACAAGGGCACATGACAAACAAGTTGTTTAGTTTTGCCCTTAATCTCCATAATTGTCCCCTTTTAAGCTTGGCCAAATCTACACTTGAATGTTAAATATCTTATATTCTTTGGCATTTCAGGGACTAAAGCTAAACTGTGTTCTAACTTTGGTAAGCTAAATCTCCATTTTAGCCATCTCATTTTTAAAATGACAATATCTTTTCTAAATTTAGTTTTAGGTTTAACAGCTCCAGAACAGCAACGAGGCTGGGAACTACTACAGAATTCTTTCATTAAGATTCAACTCTTAGCCCATCATGCGCTTGATATAGTGCACTACGTTTCCTTAAATAACATTCACTAATAAGCAAAAAAACTTGCGGTTTAAGAACATACCTATAGCTACAGATATTTCTATCAAGCTTTAAGAAGCAGGGAAACTGGGCAGCTATAATGAATGCACCAGGGGAGCAGGAGACCTGACCTCCTCTCTGAGATATTGGACTGCCCTACAAAGTTGTCAAAATGCAAACACAATTTGGTTGGTCTTTCACAGTCCAATTCACTTCCTGTGTAGCTTGGAAGAATTTGGTAACATGTGCCTCTGACCTTGGGGGAGGAAGAAGAGTAGGGGAGAGGAGAGAGAAGGAAAAAGGGAGGGGAGAGGAAAGCAGAAGGAGGGGGAGGGGGAAGGAGGGGATTGGAAGGAGAGGGGCAAAGGAAGAGGAAGGGAAAGGGCAAAAGGGAGGTGATGGGAGGAACCAGGAGGGGAGGGCAGGTTTGATCATTTCATACTTATTGAGTTCAATGGGATTTACTCCTGTGCAATCATGCTTAAGATAGGTAAAACTGACCATGGGGGGGAGGAGGAGGGGGAAGGACGGAATCAGAAGGGGATGGAGATGGGAAGGGAGGGGCAAAGGAAGGGTGAAGGGAGGGGCAAAGGAAGGGTGAAGGGAGGGGCAAAGGAAGGGTGAAGGGAGGGGCAAAGGAAGGGTGAAGGAGGGGCAAAGGAAGGGCGAGGGAAGGGGCAAGAGGGAGGGGATAGGAGGGAGGAGAAGGGAGCGTGGATCTGATCATTTGCATACCTTTTGAGTTCAATGGGATTTCTTTCTATGCAATCATGTTTAGGATAGGTGAAACTGACCTGGAGAAAGGGCAGGGAGGGGAGGGGATTGGGTGGGTGGGCACTGGGCAGAGGGGAAGCCCCTTTTCTTTCCAAAAGGAAAACATTGTGAACAGTATCATTGCTTTTCAGGGTTTCCCTCAGCTTTTTATTCTACAGCAGGCACATGTAGCCTTCCAAACCAAAGCTTTCCATGGCAACATCCACACCAGACCTTTATTTCACTTTACACAATCATGTCTTCTCCCAAAGAATCCTGGGAAGTGTAGTTAGTGAAGGGTGCTGAGAGTTGCTAGGAGATGTCCTGTTCCCCTCACAGAACTTCAGTCAGAGTGGCTGACTGTTAAACCACTCTGGTCACTGGAGCTTTGTCAATAGAATAGGAGTCTCCTCTCAGTACCCTTCACAAACTACACTTCCCAGGATTCTTTGGGGGAAGCCATGACTGCTTCAAGTAAAATAAAGGTCTGGTGTGGGTGTGGCCCCCTGATTAGGCAAGTCCAGCAGCTGTGAGTCTGGCTTTTAGAAACTAACAGTTGGTTCTTACTGAGCATGCCCAATGTTATCATTGAGTTCAAGGCAACATTTCTTAAATTAATTAAAAATCAGCCAGGCATTTTAAAAAATTTTAAACTGTAGAAGATGAAGGCCAGAATATGGAGCAACGTCAGTAATAGGATTGCAGGTACTCAGTGAACATGGCTGATTTTTAATTAATTTCAACAGATTATGAGAACTTTGACAGAAAAAAGTCCAAAAAGGGTCTGGGTTTTTCTCTCTCTCTCTTTACACTTTGAACTCTCGATTCTCTCTGATTGTTCTTTGTATTGCCATGAAAATTGAAAGGGTTGTTAAGCAAGCATTTCTGAGTTCAGGACTATACGTTTTGTAACATTTTGTTTTGAAATGAGTTTATGGGAAGCATTAGAATGGCATGTGGGGGTATTTTCAATGTAACATTGTGGAATGCGAAAAATCCACACTGGCTATAGTATACAGCCACTCTTGTGGCTGTATAATAAGAGATTATAATTTTGTTCTCCTCACAACGGTGCCTCCCTCACCTGGCTCCTTACCATTTTCTCTAAGCTTTGTCACTGGGGATGTGACACTTGGGATCAATCAGCTTCTTCTTCTAATTGATTTCTTACACTTGTGTCTTCCAAAGTTCTGGTTCATTCCCAAGTTATGCTAAAGTAATTATGTTAATAGAAATAGACTGGCATAAGAGTAGTGTAAAATAATAAAAAGTCACATCCAAAGTACTAGAATGTATGTACATCTGGAATAAGACAAAGTGTTCTTACCTGACAGTTTTCCTTGACCCTTTCTGGTTTTGTAGACTTTGGAATAGTGACAATGCCATTCTAGAATAAAAAATAAACACAATTTATATTCCTAAAGCTCTGTTTAAAAAAAAACAGAGGGAGGGAGTGGAGGAATGAATTAGAATATCTCACTGAAGTCAATGTATCTAATTAGTGGAAGTTGACAGTGAATCATATCTTTATAATCACTAACCCAAAATTTCAGACTAGTTCTTACAAACAGGCCATGAGATGGTAAACCTCTCTTCTTGACTGTACCAGGTAGGGAAAGCACACTGTTGAAAGCTCTCCCATGCAAAAGTCCCTGCACATAGAAAACTAGATGTCAGAGAGAAGAATTCTAGCCCACCCTTCTCCCCAATGGACTAGTTTTCTATGTCATGTAAGCCCCTATCTGCAATATGAAGTGGCACAAGTGAAGACACAGGTTTATCCTCCCCATCTGCAGTTAGGAAGAGCTAGGCCAGAAAACCAAGTATATCATGTGTCATCACTTTGGTATACTATGCATCACTGAATATAACTGTTTTAGTACTTCCTATATGCAGCTCTAATATTGAAATGACTTGAAGGTATATATATCCAAGGGAGGGATTAGCAGAATCATTCATTCATTGCACATGATTTTGGAAGTCAAGTTTGGGCTTAGTGAAATTAACAAGAAATGCATCACACTACATGCTACTTTGATCATGCCACTGTTTCAGCAGCCAGTAGTGCTACATTGATAGGAAGAAGAGGGTGCCCAGTTTTTGGATACCTCCATGAAGAGACTCCTTGTACCACACTGGCAGGAACAGACACTGTCACACAAAATTGGTCCCAAGACCAAGGTACTTTCAATCTCTCTACCCAACAATAATCAGAACTTCAAGCCTATTACTTTAAATAGAATCAGCTACTGAACAACCTTGAAATATCCAATGTCTGGTGTACTTACAGCACTAAGAGACACTAAGGGGTATGCTTACTATTCTTGGGCAAGTTTTACATGGATGGACAGAAAACTGGCTACGTTACAGACAAGTTATTTTACAGGGGTGGGAACAACAATGCTGGAAACTTTAGAACTTACCTGTATGCTCCAGCGTATACAGATTTGTGCAGGAGTTTTGCCATATTTCTTTGCAAGCTGAACTATGTTAGGATGGCTAAGGGCTTCACCTTTAGCAAGTGGGCAGTAGCCTTCAAAAACAATGTTCCTGTTTCGGCAATAATCCACTAATTCTTGAGGCCTATGGAAAGGGTGGTATTCAACCTTTTATAAAAGAGAAGAAACTTTGCAGTTAAAACCCTCATCAGCTTTTAATCTATTACAACTCAAAGGTCAAGCAACTGAAGTGTTACTTCTGGTCTGGCAGATTGCTATCAGTCCAAAACATATTTTATTGACATTTTCCCCCTCCAAAAAGACAGCAGAATTCTCTTGGGTGGAAACACAGTACTCTGGAAAATTTGTACATTGGTTGCCAATATCTTCAGAACTTACAGAGATGCTACATATTCACCAACTCTTTATAATAATGTTTGAAACAATTTCCTGGATGCATTAGAACCCTGCTCCAAGAGGCAATTACTGCTTCCTCCTCCCCTATCATGTCATATCTACAAGAAACTGAATTACATCTTGTTCTTAAAAAAAGATAAGAAAAAGAGTAGCACAACCATATATGACCTTTTTCTTTCAGAGATCCCACCATACAAGGTACCAGTCTTCGCTTCCTTTGTAAAATTCCAGCTCTTTTCTTGTCAGGTTCACACAAGTGTTATTCTACCACCATGAGGTGATTTCTTCAAGACAGCCTGTGGTGAGATCTATGTGGAGTTAGATCTTGCAAAATAGTCTGATGTGTATTCAACCAATACATTTGATCATATTTGACCTCATCTGTAAGGCTTTCAATCAAACCTTCCATTGGATTAGTTTTGTATAAATCTTAACACAGAGTTACTGGAAGAAAAAAAATCCGCAAGGGGTAGGAGTAACATGTTATTGTGAATGAATGCTAACTTACAGACAACTTAGGGAAACAAACATGCTTGACAACACACACACAACATGGTTGAGTTCTCCTTGAAATAGAAAATTCCATTACTTTTTAAATTTATTTATTCCTATTGGAAGTTTCTTATTTAGCAACTTAACTAGTTCTCAGGTATATTTTTTAGACAAGGTATATGTGTCTCATCTCTTGTATGGACTGATTTATATGGACACACATAGCGCCATCAATGTAAACACTCTGTTAATTGTATAGTGTAAAGCAAACAAAAAAAGCCAGGCCCTTGCCCCAATGGCCTTACACAATCTAAATTTTGGGAGACCAAAGGGAAAGAAGTGAAGGGAGGAGAGGAAGAAGCAAGAGTACTGGAAGATGAACGTAGCAAGCTCTAGAGGACAAAAAAAGTAGGCCAGATGCTGAACCCAACAAGAGGCTCACGGGGGGGGGGGGGGAGTACAATATAGTCTTTGATTTCCCATTAGTCTCAACTAGGCTTGTTTTTGGCTGCTTTGGCACACTTACACTTAGTGTGACTTTTTAAACACACGCACCCTTTTAAATGCATAGTTATAGTGAAATCTTCACTGGTGACTGTGAATAAGAATCCTTAGTGTTAGTAGGGATCAGTGCAGAACTGCAGAATATAAACATTTAATCTTTCACAGGTAAATCAAGAGGTTGGGAGACAGAGGTGGCACATTGTTTCTGGTCAATGCTGGCATTGGAAATCTGTCCTTTAGTTACACCATGGGTCAGGGAAAGGTGACGTTTATTTAAAAGTGGGATGAGGAGAGAGAGTTTGTCATACAGCTTAGCTTGTTTGCACGAATAATCTGCACAGAGGACTTTGGTGGTTTGCTCTGATTGTGTGCCCTGCCCATACCATCCCTTCCTGGTTACAGAGGCTCACTGATGGTGTCCTGCCTCTCAAAATCTATAGTCACTCTCAGGTGGAATATGAGCACAGGAGAAGGTAACAAGCTAGAGTGACAGGTAAGAGGAACAGGTAACAAATATGTGTGAATAAGAGATGAATATAAGTTTACTGATATAGGGCAATTCTATAGCAAAGCTTGGGAAAATGCGAACTATCCTGATGTTACCCTTCCCTGTCACTTAAACACAGAACATTAAGCAAATCAAAAACCTGACATGATTCCTGGATAGAAAAACGCAACTGTCTGCATGTGCACGAATCAGTATAAATTCTCTGATAAAGCTGGTTTACGGACAGCAACACACTTGCAAATGAAATAGCTGTTACACTTCTTCCAGTCACCTAACTGTTTTGCGTACGTTTAATGAAGAAGAAATGATACATTAGTTTAGCCCAATGACATCAACACAGGGAATGTGGAAAATTTCATTCACCCCATGGAGAATGAAGGGCTGCTTCCTGTTTCTCATCTTTAGTACATGTTGTCTTTTCAGGCAACAATAGTCAGGAACAATAGCCTGGCATCTGGTCAATACCGCCTCTTAAAAACCCAAGCTCTCGAAGGCTAGGCTGAGTAAGCCTAAGCCCACTGTGATCAAAAATGACTAGTTGGATGGGAGACAAGGTTCAAGCAGCAGACATATCCAGCTCTTCAACCAGTGACATTTCTTGACCTCTCTGTGGCCTTCTGCACCACATGTTTACATTTGCAGATACACTGTGGAGATCACTCATTTGCTTGCACCTGGCAGGCAGCAGAACATGTCCAGTATTCACTATCAAAAACTTTGAGGAAGAGAAGAGAAGCAATAACTCCAGGTGAAGCTTTCAAATTCACTTAATGGCAAAGAACTAACACTGGGTATTACCTACAGAAGAGAAATGCTGGAAAAGGTATAGAAAAGGTCAACCAAAAAGTGTTGGGAGTACTCTCGGGCTTTTTTTAAAAAGTAGAAAAACAATTATTATGGAGAAGGCATGGTAGAGATATATAAAATTATGCACGATGGGGAGAAAGGGGATCAAGAAGTTTTTCTCTCTCTTATAATATTGTAACAGAATCCCTAGCTCAGGTTTATCCAATGAAACTGACTGGCAGGAGGTTCAGGACAGCTAAAAGAAAGTATTTATTCACACAATGCATATTTAGTTTATGGTAATTGTTTACAAGACAGCTCCCATGGTGTTTGCCCCCAGCATTCAGAGCTTCACTGCCTTTGAACATGGAGGCTCCCATTTAGCTAGCATTTGTTTGTTATTTGATTGTATTTGTTTATCCTGAATCTATTGCCCACCAATCTGATTTGGAAAGCCAGATTTTGTAACAATGTGAGCATTATGTTCAAAGCCTCTCTGTAGCAGGGCACCATGACCTTCAGAGACATCCAACCATGGCATAAAGACATATACACAGATACTGTTTTATATCCCAGTGTAGTGTTTTACAATGCATCATTTACATACAATATTTTTTCCAATTATTATTAGTATTATTGTTGTTGTTGTTGTTGTTATTATATCCCACCCTTTGTCCCAGTAGAAGCCCAGGGAGGCAAACAAAAACCCTAAAAACACTATAAAGCATCAGACATAAAAACAGACATTCAAATTAAAACAAAACATCTTGAAAAACAATTCCAACACAGACGCAGACCGGGCTTGTTGAAAGAGGAAGGTATTCAGTAGGCACTGAAAAGATAACAGAGATGGTGCCTGTCTAATATTTAAGGGGAGGAAATTCCAAAGGGTAGGTGTCACTCTACTAAAGGTCCACTTCCGATGATGTGCAGAACGGACCTCCTGATAAGATGGTATCTGCAGGAGGCCTTCACCTGCAGAGTGCAGTGACTGACTGGGTATATAAGGGGTAAGAAGATATGTCAGGTATCCTGGTCGTGAGCTGTATAAGGCTTTGTACACCAAAACCAGAACCTTGAACTCCCCCATCACTTCCCATCCCAGAGAGAAGATGATACGTGGAGGGAACAGCAGCTGTTGCCATGGGATTTGCCATGACTCTGGATGGGTGAGGTTGGATTCTGACTCTCCCACCCCCTCTATCAACTTAAAGTGTGACTTTAGTAAACCAGTTTGCCTTGTCACAGCCTTCTACCCACTATGCATAAAATACTCACCTGATTAACATGTGGGGTTATCTGGCAGTCTTCCCTTAGTTGCTCCAAATGACCAATAAGAAAATTGCTTACTCCAATAGACCGGCATAAACCTGAACAAAACCAAAAAGGCACTACTTGTTTATAACATTCTGCCATGGGGGCAGGGGCATGGTGCTCTGATTTTAACCAAGTGGCCCAGCTGAAAAGAGAGTTGCATTTACAGGGGATTTAAATTCCACAGACTGACAGAGGATAGATCCGTATATTACAAATTCAAACTCAGGGAACAAAAAGCAAAGCACCCATTTTGAATGGCACACAAGTACTTCAGTGTGTCAAACATGAAAGCAGAGGCCCACTCCTCACCCAATTACAATTTCTGTAATAACTCTGGGAAACCCTGCCATTTAAAAACACACAGGGTCCCATAGACAATTGTCAATATCATATGCCAGCATCATATGCCATGTTAATTTGAATGCTTTTTGTATTCAAGTTTAAGTAGTGAAACATGCCTTGGATGTATCTGAATGGCCCTGGGCAAATCAGCATTAGTCAGCTTTGTTATGGCAAACTCTCAGGACAGCATGGGGTATAAACATAAATAAATACATTTCAAGAAAGAGGAAGTTGTCATCAAGTAAGGGGGAAGATTGCACTTATACCAATTTCTGTGTAACAAAAGTACTGAAGAACATCATAGGGTAAAAAGAAGGAGTGAGCTAAACATCCAGTTGACAGCATTATCTAAGGACACCATTCAATCAAGATCCCTTTAGGAAGCAGTTTTATAATCTAAACACATTGGGGGCTCCCTAGTGGATTCAAGCTCCAGGCTAAATTCTGGGAAAAGCTGATGTAGTGTAAGCAAAGAACAATTGGACTTCACCAGGTTGAAAAGGAGGAAATGGTGTTCTGAACACCCTGCCAAAAAGCTAAAGAAAAGTGGAACATGGGTAGAAGACTAATAGGGTGTGAGTAAGAAAACACAGGGACAAACAGTACAAACCGACTTCTGCTTACAGGCTACTGTTGCAATGAAGTCATTCTGTAAAAACACCGAAACTATACTTAAAAAGTCAGGAATTAAGAGCATGGATTTACAGTGGGCTCTTGCATTTTCTAACAATGCCTGCCATAACAGTGTCATAATTACCTACCTGCAGCTCAGCATACTTTCACAAAATTGAAGTGTATGTAAATCTGAACTACACTGGCAGTCCTAGAAACAACTAAAAAGAAAGGCCCCAGTTTGCTAAAATAATGTGAGAGTAGTGTAAGTGGTTTCATTTGCTAAAGGACAACTGATATAATCCAGAAGGTTAAGGCCCTCTTTTTTCTGAATCCATATCATACCTTTATTGGAAGGGGTGGCAAGCTTTCAAACTGCACAGAACTCTTCTTTCAGAATGGAAATATTATATGGTGCACTTATCAGCCAGATCAACATTTTCAAGCTTCACGGCAGTGCTGGATAAATTGTAATCCTGTGTATTCTACACTACAAAATACCACAATGGATAAGTGTGTGGTCATCTTGCTCCCCTGAATAGTGGGGATAAGGTGATTCCTCCCTTCTCCAGAATATTGAGAAAAAATGTATTGATCAAGAAAAATTTAAAACATGGGTAAAAAGACATGGAAACTGTTTGGACATTTCAGGCGCAGTATACGAGGCTCATGCGGACAGTAACTGAGTGGGGGAAATAAGAACTTTAAAGTTATCAAAATGTTGGGGCTCTGCACTAGTTTTGATTTCGTTTGTAAAGGGTTACATAAGTGACATTGTGGTAAAAGTGCTGGTCCCCTACCCTACCAGTATAACAAAAATAATGTTTCTAAAACAGTTCCAGCACTGTATGTCTCCAACCTTCAATTTGTTTCACCCTCAAATAAAAACATCCCATGCCAGTTCTGAAAAGTGTTCAGGCTTCTCCTTTTGGAGAATTCCTGGGAGACAAAAGTTTTCTTTCTTTCTTTCTGTCTCCCCCTCCCTCCGAAAGGCTTCAGATGAACAACAGGAGGTGGATATCTCCATCACTCCCTAGTTGTGACCTTCCCTAGAGTATCAGACACTGTTGGAACAGCCTGCTGGACTGGATGGAGCTTTCATCTGATGCAGCAAAGATATGAACAGCCAGAGACAGACCATTGGTTCCGAAAGTGCTCATAACTCACTCTTCCCTGAAAGCTCAGGGCACACAACAATATTTTACTTAAACAACAACTCTGTTGTAACAAATATTATAAATATTTTTAAACATGGTAAAAAAATTAGTTTAAAACTGCTATCTCTGGTAGCAACAACAACAACAGGTTTCTTTGTTTTTGGAAAGCCTTAGGAGCCAAAGCAAACAACTGAAGGCCACAGGAAACCTGTCTGAATTCAAATCCTAAAAGATACCTGTAGCAATGTCATTGCATTAAAAAAAAAAGCTATATACTCATACAGAGGCTGAGAGACTTTATCCAGTGAATTCGTGCCAGTGGCAAGATTTGAATAGGGAACTTTCTGGATCACAACAACTTAGTCTCTGAGCACTATACACATTGAGCTGCAAGAGCTGATGTGCTGGATTGTGACTAGTCAGACACAATCTTTTCATTGCTCTTAGAGACTGTGACAGGATATAAAAAAGGAGTCAATCTTATGGTATGATGGTCTTAAGACTAGCAGTACTTTATAGGTGAAGATCAGCACTTTAATGTGCTACTGCATGGAAGCTTGAGGGAGCCAGTAATGCTCCCAGAACACAGAGGTAACATAAGCTCTGTATTCTCTCACTCGTGAAAAGGTGAACAAAGAACAGAAACAAGTTCATCTGAAAAATACAGCATGAGACAATTTAGAAAGGATTATTAGCATACTAATGAATTGGCACACAGCCACTCTATGCTCAGAATCACCACTGATTTGTCTTGTCACAGGAATCGTACATAAATGGAAAAGCTAGAGAGAAGGAACTCCTTGTCCATCTCAAACAGCTGTGTTGTCAAACCCAGCATGCTCACATAATTCCTATTAATGCTAATGGCATTCAGGAATGTGTAATGGGGTGGACACCTACCTTGATCCAGGATTTAAATATAAATTTATATTAACATAAAAGAAAGATTTGCAATTCAGATACATCACTCACTATATAATTTGCATACTAGAAAGGAGCAGCAATATGGCAATGCTTCAATTTTGCTCGTTATATCTGAGTTGCACACACTCATACGCAAATGCAGCAATATACAGCTCATTTAAATCAGTAGTTATCTTACACTGAATGTCCTGAAACCTGGAAAATGTTGACAAATGAAACAAATTTTCTGAATGTCAGTATTCACTATGCCCAACCAACAAGACCCACAAATGCATGAACATACCTGTAACATATTTCAATGAACAATCACATAAAAACATTATTCATTGAAGTATATTACAAGTACATTAATATATTTGTGGTTTGATTGTCGGTTGCTCATGTTACAGGGACTTGTATTTGCATATTGTACAGCATTCACTATGGTCCTATTGAGACATATACTGGTGAATGCCAAAAGTCTCATTCAGGTGACTGTCAACATTTGCTGCTTATCTTTGAGTGTTTAAAAATTCACAAATTTCATCTGGGATTGCCAACACGCACTTGTAGGCATTCATCCTTTCACTGGAACAGATAGATTTTAGACACAACTGCATGCACTCACTGGCACTCCAATTTCTAAGATAAGCAAACAATATTTCAGTAGATATATTGGAAACCTTTGTAATGTAGGTTTTATACAGTTGTGTTAACTTTTAACTACATTGCACATTACAGGTTTCTGTCCAAAGGAGCTTATTATAATCTAAACTGAAAGTCAATTTTGCATCAATCCTAGCAACACCAATAGCCAATCTACAGTGTTTTTAGAGGAAGGGGCAGGTTGAAAGAGAATTATGTACAGAATGCAGGTGGGGACAGACATGAAGATGTCCCAATTCTTGACTTCCAAAAAGTGTCTGAGAATAGCTGTGTTAATCTTGAGCACCAAACTGTCTGACAGGTTCATTTAAAGTAATGATTATGTGATCAATGTGTCCTGTTAATTGGGTTATGACCCTCAACACAGCAGTTTGCATAATTTGAATTTAATCTGCTAGGAAAGGTCAAACTCCTAGAGTTCAAGCCTTCAGTAGAAGAAAAAAAAATTTACTATGATCTGCAACTAATAAACCCATATTCCAAAAGAAGCCTGGACAAAATGTTATTTTAAATTTGAAAGGGAATGGAGCAATGTTGTTCCACTTTGTACTGAAAATCTTAATTGACATTGACTTGAATGACTTATAAGAAGAATCAAAGAAGATACAAATGTATTTAAAATGTAGATTGCTGGTAGATCATTCTCCTGTTATAAGATCACGATCTGATTCCCAGAAGTAGATTTTTCAGTGTTCTGCTCACTTTAGTTTTAGGTGGTGGAACTGGTCCAGCCAAAAGGCTATGGCACGACTACGGGGCGGGTCAAGCAAGTGAGGAGGCACTGGGCAGGCTGTAGCACTGAGTCCCAGTTGAATGCAGCCCAAGGCCCACTGTTTGAGAAACACTGCTGTAGACAAAGCTAATATAGTGATTTAGGACACAGATGATATAAACATCTAATTAGCTATTAAGGCTATTTTACTTATTATGTGTTAAAGAAGACAGGATTATATTTAATAAAACAGATAATTTTCTTTTCACAAAACATCTAAGAATACTGGCAATTTAAATATGTATCCCAAAATACATACACCTAAGCTGTATACTACCAGAGAGATCTATCATTTTGAGTTGAAGATCCATTTTGGAATCTCTAAATATTTAGATTTTTAAAAAAATCATTTCGCTATTTAGATTTTAAAAGTTTGTACACCCATCTTATACCAGGGATACAAAAGACCTCAGCATCAAGGGTGAGGAACTCCAGGTTGAAGAGGATACAGAATTGACACTAGATGTAGCAGCATTACATACTGATATCACAGGATGATAGTGGACAAATCTGACAAATTAATGAAATATACATTCATCTACTCATTTCTTATTTGATGGATATTATTGGGGAGGGCAATTAAGTGTGACTGCTTCCCATACAGTTTTCCAGCAGAGGAGACTGTGGAAATTGGAGTTACATCAATGCAGGAGTAAATCTATACAACTTCAGGCCACCTTTGGAGTGATTTATTCAGGACTTCAAAAATATCCCTGCAGGACCACTCTACTGACTGACCGCAGTTTATGAAATGCATTGTTTCAAGTTTGCTGTTAATGTATTTATCACAGGGGGTTGACTCAAGAATGTTAATGTTCTTTTAACAGCTATGGATGGTCCCCTAAATGGGCAATTCACTGGCACAGAGAGGCCTGAGATGAGTGCTAACGATTGTATGTGAGAAACAGCAACTTTGCCTTTAGAATGGGAACGGCAGTAGACAGAGATCACTGTGTCCAGAGATTGCTTGGAGGCAACTTGGGGTGCAAGATTTCTCTCCATGGATCTGACATGGCTTAGCAGATCTGCTCCTTGTGCCTCTAGTTATGTTTCACTTGTAAATAAAGGAATAGTTTACCATAAGGCACGGTAGGTTTCCGTCACTATCTCATCCAAGGAAAACTAAACCCAACACCACCAGCCCTGGAACCAGTCAGGGAAGCGAGGAGAGTATAATAGTAAGAACATTTTATACACTGTTAGCATTTAATGTTTCATCATACCTTTGGGTGAACTTTGTTTCAGTGAAGGAATAACAGGGCTAGTGCACAGGCCGGGGAGTACATACCATCAGCTGCTGACACAACAAACGATGGCCCCAGAGAATTGTTGGGGCAGCTTCTCTCCCACCTTCCCAAGGATTGCTTAAGAAACACTTGTGTGCCCTGAAGGGAGGCAGAAGTGAGGAAGCCTAGCCTGGAAAGCACACACCATCAGCTCCTAACACAACCATCAGTTGGCCTGAGAGAACTCAGTCTACACTTTTGACCATTTGTTCTAAAATTGTGAACTGTCATAGATGGCATGGTAGGAAGGAGGTCTATAAATGCAACCAATCAATAATTTGATGGTTGTTTATTCTTTATATTTTTCAAAATATCAAATCAGCTTTTTTTCTCAGTCAGAAGAGGAAGCTGAAACATACAGATGTTATTATCTGTTTCATATCTTAAAACAGGGGTGCTTCAGAGAACAGCTCTCGGCAATGCTTGCTATTTTTTATGTAGTTAGTTCATTTCTTACTTCACCATTAGGTCTCAGCATAGGTTACAGCAGATTAAATACACAATATTAAAAACAGTTTAAAATAAATGATGTGACAGATTAGGTTGCTAGGTCATGGCCTCAATTGCTCTTCTTACTATTTAAATAGGCTCATAGCCATGAAGGGGACGTAGCCATGGATTCTCCCACCTTGCTCTTTTCCCTCATCCCATTACATGCTCTCTATTCTCACCTGCTGTGGGGCAAAATGAGAGTTCTGCTTGCTCCAGCAGGCCAGAAAATGCTGGTAGACAATGAGACCAAGGGGAGAAGAGCAAAAGAAACCACAGTTAAAGGCCTCGCATGCAATTGTAGGACTGTTGAGTAGATATGCTACAATATTTTGGCTGCAATCTGGCAACCCTAGTGACAGACAGACTTATGTCAATGAAGCTCACAAGCCAACACCAGAATTAGTAGTGATAGGAAAATGATATTAAAATTAATCAACTAAAGCCTGAGCCTATTTTTGAAATCCCCATTGAGTCATGAAGCTCACTGGCAGATCTTGGGCAAGCCACTCTCTCTTTCAATGTAAACTCTCACAGAGCTGTGAAGATAAACCGGGGATCATGTTAATCATATAGTAAAGGAAAAATGGGGTTAAATAATAAATAAATAAATGTACTATGTAAAAAGTAATAAATGTAATAAATAAATAAATAGATGAACAAAATCTGATTAAAAAATCTGAAAAAGTCCTTGGATTTATCAATCCAAATACTTGCCAATATAATGGCACTATTACTGTTTTGTTCACCTTCTGTTCATGCATGTTTACTCATCTTATGGCTCATGTCAACTCCAATGGAAATCCATTGTATCCCCAATCTAAACCATTGCTTTCTTATATTAGAGAACTTCATGCAGCAGCAGCATCCACATCACCATAGCTGACAACAGAGAGGGGTAGGAATACTGTAAAGGACGCCAATGTCATTTGCAAGCTTTGCAAAACATTTTCAGAAAGGGAGAAGGTAGAGAAAAGGCAGAAAGGAATTATATATGGAACCAACCACTTCACTGCAAGGATCCTACTGCTCCTTCATTTTGGCCCTTTGTAACATTTAACTGTGCACAGGTTTCAGCAGAAATGGCTATTGTATCTGAAAAGAGGCAGCAATACAAAGATGTGTATGTACACAGGAATGTAACACTGATTCAGGTTTGACCAACCAGCTACACAAATCCGTGAGATGAATGGATGACAGAGACCATACCAGTTTAGATATGGCAGGTGGGGTCTCAACAGTTGCCACTCAAATCCTAATCCCTTGCAAACAAGTTTAAAATATGTGCAGCTCATGCATGTTTACTTTGAAACAAGTCCCATTGAGTTCAGTGGGGCTTTACTCCCAGGTAAGTGTATACAGAATTGCAGCCTAATTCAGATAAGATTAACCCAACAGATGAGTACTATACTGCTGAACTGGAAGGCCTGCCTTAAGAAGGCCTCGGAAGGGAAGAAAATGAGAAAACTTTGCTTTTAGCTCCAGGCTCGGGAGGATTCCTGTGCAAATACCACATGGTATGGTTCAGGCAGAATAAAGTTATCTAGTTTATTACATCAAATGCACCATTACTTTATTCTGGTAGATGTATTGGTTCCAATCATAAATAACTTTAAAGCAGTGAGTAAGCAAAGCACACTACTCTCTTTTAGCAGTAATGTGCATGTCTGTGCAAATTCTGCTACAACACTCCACTTAAAAATATACATCTCTACATGCATATGTGTTGTTTTTAATTGTTTTTAATTCTGTATTTTAAAATTCTTGTAATCCACCCTGGGACCTGTGGATGAAGGGAAGGGGGTGATAAATGTTGTTTATTATAATAATAATAATGATAATGCAGCCTTTCCCATGCAGTAGCCTCTTAGATGGTTTGGACTGCAACCCTCATCATCCCCAGCCAACATAGCTATGCTTCCCGGGGCCGATGAGAGCTGGAGTCGGAAACATGTAGAGAGCACCATATGGTTGGCATAGGGTATCCATGTCTTTTATCCTAGCCCTAACAATTGTGCTTCTCATACACAGACTGAAAGGTGTGACCAGTAAGTATACAAATGTAAAACTTTTAAAAATATGTGAAGCTAAATCAGACATATATTTTGTTCGTGTAGGAAATGGGGGGGAGAGAAATTTCTAACTACAAACTAGTAGCCAAACTATTTTTCCCTGGCAACGTGACTGTTGTCTTTGCAGAAGAGTCACAAACTATTAAGGTAATCCAGTTTTCTATCTCAGGCATGGCAGCCTCAGTGGGCCTTTTAGAAGAGGTGGAGTTATGCAGATCATAAATGCTACATTCAAACTTCTGGGGTGCTCCATGTGACATAAGAAAGACAGTGCTGCTGGGATGGCAGGGCCTTTGCTGAACTTAGGAATGTCTGACCTCACCGCCTCCTTGAGTCACGCCAACGTGAAATGTGGCTGAACCCTTTGAACACTGCCACAACGGTTTTTTCTTGCCAAGAAAAGCTTCAAAACAAACTCCATGCAAAGATTAAAAGAAGAAAAACTACACAGAGCAAGATGGACATGCTGATCTCTTACCACAAAGATTCATAAATAAATGGTCTCAGCACCCGAGCTTTGTCTGATTACAATAGCATACCTTATCTCGCTTAAACACTTACATGGGCGTTTTATCAGAGCTTTCAAGTCTTCTTGTATATTAACTGTACCAAGTTCAGAACTTTTGTATAATGATATGTTGATAATTTTACTACCTCATAACAATTTCTTTAGGCCATGTTGACTCATCACAGGAAAAACAAAACATACTGCAGGAACACACTGAATTTGTGAGTTATCCCTTTCTTTCTGACAGAAGCTCTGTATAAAAATGAATAATGGGCAGGCATTCAACATGTGTCGCCTTTCCTGAGAATGGGATTAAAAATATGCCCTGGTTGAATTTCTGTATTACATGCAACCGTAAAAGGTGCATCTGTCACAAAAAAAGGACAATTGTAATTTGTGGGATAGTGCACAATGTAAGAAAACTTCCGGAAGAGCAAGGGTTCTTCATGGCAACAGAAAAAGGCACCAAATTTAAACAGTGTTGAATTTTGTCTACAAAGGAAGAATTTATTTTTCCTTTGCAGCCACAGCTTGAATTCAATCAAGGATTACAAAAGTGTACTCCAAACTCTAGCTTTGCAACCATGGCTTGAGGTTACAATCATCCAACAACATGTGACTTCGTGTGATTTGACAGCCGAGCAGTCTGTTTTATCCATGAGTAGATGCCCACTAGAGCAGAAGATATTCAGTGTGGAATGCCCTCCCCATGGGGGTTTGCCTGACCTCAACACTGTACAGCTCCAGAAGTCAGGCAAAACATGGCTGTTAGGAAGATCCTCGGTGTCAGTATCAGCTAATTCTTCCAAAAGAGGGGAATTCTTCTCAATGAGGGGAAGGGAGACATAAACTTGGAGGTAACAATTGACGAAGGCTTATGCACAGTAACAGGAACTGAGAAAACAGCTCTAATGGGGCCCAACAATAGTCCTCATAAAAATGTAGGAAGGAAGCCAGATCATAAATCATATGGTCTTCTGTGTCTATATACTAATGCCTAGAGTATGGGAAACAAACAGGAAGAACTTGAACTCTTAAAACAGGAGGGTTAATATGACTTGAAAGGTATAACTGAATCTTGGTGGGATGACTCCCATGACTGGAAAACAGCAATTGAAGGATATAACTTGTTCAAAAAGAACAGAAGGAATATAAATGGAGGCAGAGTCGCACTGTATGTTAAAAATACATATCCCTGCACAGAAATACAGGAGGATGAGCTTGGTATCCCCACTGACAGTATCTGGATTAAAATTAATGGGGCAGGGAATAAAAGGAACATGGTGGTTGGAGTCTACTAATGACCACCCAATCAAAGAAGAGATGAGGATGACACTTTTGAAAAACAACTTGCCAATGTTTCAAGGAGGCAACAGCAGTAATGGGGGATTTCAATTACCCTGATATCTGTTGGGAGACAAATTCGGCCAAACATGGTCCCTCCAAAAAATGCCTGCCTTTTGCTGGAGAGAGCTTTCTCCTACAGAAAGTGGAGGAAGTAACTAGGAGATCAGCTATCCTTGACTTGATTCTAACCAACAGAGATGACTTAGTGGATGAAGTGGAAGTTACGGGAACTCTGGGGGAAAGTGACCATGTTATACTTGAATTTTTTTATTTTAAAGGAAGCAGAAGCAAAAGCTGGGAAAAGCCATACCTGTACCCTAGACTTCAGGAAATCCAATTTTAATAAACTCAGAACAATGATAAGTAAGGTTCCATGGCAAGCAACCCTAATGAGAAAAGGAGTCCAAGACAGGTGGGTGTTTCTTGAAAAGGACATTCTAAAGGTACAACTGCAAACAATTCCAACAATGAAAAAAGGCAGAAGACAGCAGAAGGAGCCAGTCTGGCTTCACAAAGAGCTAGGAGATGACCTGAAAACAAAAAAGGACACATATAGGAAGTGGAAGGAAGGCCAGGTGACAAAGGAAGATTACAGACAGGTAGCACGGAACTGCAGGAATGATGTCAAGAACGCCTGAGCTGAGGTAACAAGAGATACTAAAAGCAACAAAAAACTTTCTTTAAGTACATCCATGGTACAAGACAGAGAAAAGAAATGATGGTACAGCTACTCAATGAGGATGGCAAAATGATAACAGATGACAAAGAAAAGGCAGAAGTGCTCAGTTCCTACTTTGGCTCAGTCTTCCCTCGAAAGAGGGTCTATGACTTTCCTGGCAAATGTGAAGTTGAAGGGGCAGGATTGGAGCTTGAGATTGACAGATAAATGTTCAAGAAATACCTAATCACTTTGAACGAGTTCTAATCTGCAGGGTCTGATGAACTGCATCCTAAACTATTGAAGGAACTGGCTGAAGAACTCTCTGTACCACTCTTTGTTATCTTTGCGAAATTGTGGAGGATGGGTGATGTGCCGGTGACTAGAGGAGGGAGAATGTTGTCCCTATCTTCAAAAAGGGCAAAAAGGAGGGACCTGGGGACTACAGACCAGTCAGCCTGACATCAATCCCTGGGAAAATTCTGGAGCAGTCAATCTGTAAGTACCTTGAAAACAATGCAGTGATTACTAGAAGCCAACATGGAGATACAATAACACTCTTCAAGTTCCTGAAAGGTTGACAAACAGAGGAGGGTCAGGATTTATGTATTTATTAAATTTATATCCTGCCCTTCTTCCCAGTAGGATCTCTTCTTGATCATCTCAGAGTGGAGTGGGCTCAAGTTACAGGAAGCCAGATTTCGGCTGAATATCAGGAAAAACTTCCTAACTGTGAGAGTGGTACAACAATGGAACCAATTACCTAGGGAGGTGGTGGGCTCTCCAACACTGGAGGCTTTCAAGAGGCAGCTGGACAGCCACCTGTCGAGTATGCTCTAAATTGGATTCCTGCATTGAGCAGGGGGGGCTGGACTTGATGGCCTCATAGGCCCCTTCCAACTCTACTATTCTATGATTCTGCTGCTCTTCTGTTTTTTTCCTGTATGGGTCGTCCCCTATTCTACTAACCATTTTTGGATGTTCAGGTTCAATGGAAATTGATATATTGTCTACCTTTGTTCTATCACTGCGTACATAGATGTTTTCATTTATTTTATTTATAGAAGTATCTATATACAACTGCATTAAATTGTACCAAATGGCAATCACCCTTGTATATCACTTGATACATTCTGTTGTAGTCCTGACTGCCCCAGTTCCAGTCAGTGCCAGAACTCACAAAATTTCAACTGCTCCATTAGCCATCCCTTCCACTTTCCCTCTCCACACTGAATATGCCTTCAAAGTGCTTCGCTGAAGCTAAACCAGTTTCAGATCACATCTACACCATACATTTAAAGCACTCATACCACTTTTAACAGTCATGGCTCCCCCTCCCCCAGTGCCTTGCCCTCATCTTCTATAGTAGCTCACCACCTCCCCATGGCTACACCTCCCTCTACCCAGGATCACAGAAACTGGGGTGACATCACCCATGTTTCTCTTTACTAAGACTCCTCCTAAACACCTGATAGAGACACAACAAGAGCCAACCAACAAAGCCTACCTGAACCAGTTATCCCAGTAGGCCTCTGTGAGAATTGGGAACAATCAGACCCACTCAATATCTTTCACACAGTGCACATTTACTCCCCCCCATCTCACACCCAGCAAGGGCCACCTTCTGCCAGTTGCAGACTCTCACTCTGAAGGCATCTGGTGACTTTCTCCTACCATTCAGTCCACTGCACAAGCTCTTACCCTGTGGAGGAACTGCCCTCGCCACTGCCAATCTCCTCTAGATTGGTTAAAAAAATAATAAAAAAGAAGGGGGTAGCGCCTTTGCCCTCAGGACTCCTTAAGGGGCTCCCCACGAAGCAACCCCGCCAGCAGCAGACCTGCCGCCTAAAGGAAACCGGGCTTTTATGCCCCCTGAGCCAGCTAGGAGCCGATGCAAGAGGCTGCAGGACTGACTGAAGCCTCTCTCTGGAGTCAGGGTCAGGCAGGGGGTCCCAGTCCTTGCATTTACCTGGGACCTCACCTGACTCAACACACAGCAACCCAGAGGAGCAAGCACCCAGATGCTCAGGTACTCACTCCCAGGGCAGGTCTTCTCCTGTCCCCCAGTGCTGCAGCTGTTCCTCTTAGTACACCCATCCCAGTCAGTAAAGAATGTGCCTTCCGTTATACATAACCTGGTAGCTTTGAGATTAGATTACTGCAATGCACCCAAGTTGGACTAGCTTTTAAAAGCATTCAGAAATTGCAACTAGTCTAGGCAGATTCAGGGACTATTGCAGCCAAAGAATCTTCAGTAAAATAATGAAGCTTTTATGCTCAAGACCTTATGTTACTTCTTTTGCTTAGATTTCAAAAACCAAGTAATTAAAGGACCGAGTGCCTTGCCCAAGGTCACTCGGAAATCTGCGTCAGTGAATAAGCTCTGAGAAAGACATAGAACACTCAGACTGTAATTGTACAAGAAGCATATCACCTCCCAGAAAAAAAATGATGTTTTGTTTCTATACCAAGCTCAGAACAGGCACATTAAAATCCTTGTGGATAAGAAAGAGCTATTTTTCCTAGGCTTGCTATGAGGATATATGAGAGGCTTCACATTTGGCGGGAGGATAACTCCTGTAGAAGGACACATATTATACAAGCAATAAGGTGAAGTAAATGGGACAACTGCCACACAGAGAACTTTGTTTTTTGGGGGGGAAAACTCTATCCTAAAAGATACCACTGAAAAGTGGCATAAAATCTTTTTATTAATTAAATAAATATCTTACCCATATCTTTGCTTACAAACATATTTAGCTTCATGGCACACCAATTAAAACTGCAAATCATTACAGTTAAAAGGAATGCCATGTGCTGCTTGGTTTTGTTTTCTTAAAGAGACAACATCATACAGCATCCCTTATCTGATCGAACAGGGTGTGGTGCAGCAGATATCCCTCACAAACCACAGGAGGAAGCTCTGACCTATGTTAATCTCTATTACTGCATACTGTTACTAAAAAAAAAAAATGCTGCCAGCAATGTAGGCCAAATTCAAAAGTTTCTGTGGTAAAGAAGCTGCTTCCTCACAGGGACGAGTAAGCATCCACTTGCTCAGCCCAGAAATCAACTGGGATGCTCAAATGTTCACATCAAACACTTTATGAGTAGCCCAGTTCCTTCTCATCTGCCCCACTTTCCAGTCTTCCCTGCCAGTTCCATAACTCTTCACCCAGGAGAGGAAGTGGGACCAGGCATCAAACAAAAAAACCTTCCCTAGGGGCATAGGGTAACTCAAATGACGCTAGCCTATCTAACAAAGGCTAAGAAATTTTAAAAAAACCAATTTATTTATTTTGGGTGTTTACACCCCAGTCTTAAAGAAAGTCACAGGCCTGTTTAAATAGCTGGAGCCTACAAACAAAACAGAACTCAGCAGCCATGCCCATGGAACCACCTTTGGATGATATCCTTGGTGTTATTCTTTTGGCAACAAGCCACTCAAGGCAACCACCTCCAACAGCGGCTGTGAACTTGTAGCCTAGACCTAAGCATACCTATAAAGTACCAATAACAGGCTGAGGGCCAGGCAGGGAGGCATGTTTTAGTCATTGGCCAGGCTTTACAGTCCAGGAAGGCCTCCTCAGGTATTCAGATACCAGACTGGAGGGAGGGCAGATGTCAAAGTTCCCCACCCTGCTCCCCTTCTGCCACTGCTATTATACTTCCTCCAAGACATAAAATACTGCTTAAATTACCAATCTCAAAATCCCTCAGATGCTTTGCACCAGAAAAGGTACGCCAACATCAGTGTAGCTTTTTTAAAAGTATTCAACGTTGTAATGCAGTGTTTGGGTATGTTGAAACAGCACAGCAGAACCTTGAAAATAGAGTCTCCTAGAAATGCCCATAATCCTCCTCCTCACATTGGGCTTAGAGGAATCAACAGGGCCATCTACAGCCATATTTTATTCAGGACCTCAGGCATGGATATGAACAGACCATTCAGAAGCATAGTTTAGAACGGAGAGTTATTTAAATAAATAAAATAAAAATGTATGTGGGATTTATTGAAAAGAACATTGGAATGTGAGCAATTCTGATCAGGAGCAGAAATTTCAAGGCTGAGGAAATGAAAGGAAGTGCATTTATTAAATCTGTTTGCTTTTATTAACAAGCCATCAAAGAGAAAGAAAGAAAGAAAAAGGAGAAACTCTTTGGAGTCAAGAGGAAAATAATAAAGTTCTAGACATACTTGATATGAAAACCAACAGATTTAGCGTCACATTTAAGAATAGATAATAAAACATAGCATTTCTATAATGCATTTCAAATATTCAAACCTGGTCTCAGAGCTTGGAAGTAATTCGTTACAAAAAATGAATTATGTGAAATTTATTACTTTTTTGAGGAGTGGGCAATTTTTTTACATTTTGATTGTAATAGAACAGGGAGTAATTTTATTACTTTTGAGGAATAATTGTAATGTTTCCAGCATTACTTTGGTGTGTTACTGGGGGTAGGGAGGAGGGGAAGTCTTCTGCTCCTCTGATTAGTGGATGAAAATCATGTGCCTCAACTGGGCTTCTGCGCAGCGGTGTTTAGGAGGCAACAAGGGAGGAGGTGGAGAGCAAGACGGGGGTAGAATGGAGAAAAACTGTTTAAAAAAATGGACAGTGGTGGAGAAGAATGGAACTGTCCTGTTCAGGGCGGGATTCACGAGGCTGAGACGAGGGTTTTATTAAAGTAATCGATACATCAAAGGCAGCGCACCTCATAGGATACCCTATGCTAACTCACTACAATTTCCTAACTACACTCTAGACATGCTCTGCAACGTGTGGAAGGAGTTGATTCAGCGCCCAATTCTGAACGCGGCAGACTTAAATAGGGAAGGTCTTTGAGCGTAACCTCTCACTCCTGCGCACACATGCCCTCTGCCCCGTCCGCTTCTCCAGACGTCGTGTGCGCGGTGAAGAGGGATGAACATCCAAAACCTCATCGGACAGAACAGGTTCCTTATCGGCAGGTTGGGGAGCATCGGGCGGGAAAGCATGGGGCGTCTCTAGGACCCTGCTTGTTGAAGGAGGAGTTACTGCTTTCTCAGGAGCATCCCTTAACGGTCCCAGAGGTGTGCTTGGAGGCTGAGGGCTGTCTCCTCGGAGGGCAGGGCTATCTGTGGGAACTGACGGGGCGGCAAGCTCACTCTCCTCCTCAAGGTCCGGACTAGCCTCAACAACAACTGGAACATCCAGGCTTTCTAACTGCTGTGGCACCTGAAACTCATGCCTTCCTCCTCCACGCTCCTCATGAGAGGGCCTGGGCTCAACAGGAATGGAGGAAGAAAGGAGCCAGAGGGCAAGCACTTGGATGAAGAAGGAGGAGGCAGCAGTGGAACGAAGATAAAGAACTGTGGAGGTGAGAAACGACGTGTGTGTGTGTGTCTGTGTTAATACTGTGTTTGCACTTGGTGCACAAAGTCGCCTCTACTGTCCTCCCTGGCTATTCTGCTGCATTTACAGTGGGTTTTTTTGCACCCCAGGGAAAAATGTTTGCTTGGATGGGTGTGCCTTAGTTGGTGGCAGGGCAGGGTCCGGAAGGTGGTTAAGTGAGAAAGATGATGCTTGCTGGCTCTGTGTGTGTGTGTGGGGAGTTGCACTTGGTCTGATATGCAAAGATCTGAGCGGTGACCTTTGCCTCCATCCCCGCCTCCCTTATCAGCAGAGAGACCACCACTGCTATCTTATGGATAAAAATTTATTTATTTATTTATTTATTTATTAAATTTATATACCGCCCGACTAGCAATAGCTCTCTGGGCGGTGAACATAAAATAGCATAAAAATACAATGAATAACAAAATAATACTAAAATACAATCAACAATCCAATACAATAAACATTTTTAAAAGTAAATCAGTGTAACTTAAAATGCTTCAGAGAATAGGAAGGTTTTGACCTGGCGCCGGAAGGAGAGCAGAGTCGGCGCCAGGCGTCCTTCCTCGGGGAGACTGTTCCATAGTTCAGGGGCCACCACTGAGAAGGCCCTAGATCTTGTCATCACCCTCCAGGCCTCCCTGTGAGTTGGAACCCGGAGGAGGGCCTTCGTAGCAGAACGTAGTGCACGGGCCGGTTCATATCGGAAGATAATAATAATTATAATTATTATTATTATTCTACTATCTCTCTCTGTTTATTTTTGTTGTTTTCAGCTACCTAGGTGTGCAGCAGCCAAGGCCAGCACCTTGTAGACACTCTAGTTTTTTTAAGTAACTTAACTGTAATTTAGTGATTACTTTTGAGTAACGGTAAAGTAATTAATTCCTTTCAGAACAATTGTAATTGCAATGGTAATTTATTCCTTTTTCGGGCCATGGAACACTAATTGTAATTCATTCCTTTTAAAAGTAATCTTCCAAGCTCTGGCTAGTCTCAAGTTGTCCTTGGTAGTCCTTTCAACAGCCCTGTAAAATAGGTCATAGTATTATCATCCATATATGCACTACTGCATCCGCATATGCAATAGTGGTCTGAGATTGAGAGAACAGTGGCTTATCTAAGGACCATCAAGTGAGTTCTTGGCTTAAGAGAGATTTTAAACAAGGTCTTCCCAGCTCACACTTCTACAGTGCAATCCTGTGCATGTGTACTCATAAAATGTCTCACTGTGGTCAACAGGGCTTATTCCCTAGTAAGTATGTTTAGGATCATAAGCTTAGTCACAATGCAACACAAGCTCTCAGATGAGGAAAATAAGTGAACAATCAAAAGAAACAATGTTAATTAAAAGACTGTTCTTAAACCCCAGGGCTAGTGCCATAAGTCAAATGGGATGATTAAGCATTATCTGAATGTCAACTGAAACTTCAGTGGTTAACCATGCAAGCAAATTATTTAATCATTTTTTCCCTCCTGGGGCACTGCATGTAAACCTCAAATTTATTAACATTTGCATATCACTTCAGAAACACATGGCCAGAGGTTAAACATTTCTGCTTTGCTTGAGACAGGAAAGTGGTGATTTGTAGGGTGCAGAAGGATCCAATGGGAGCAGATAACAGAACACTTAGGACAGAGACTACTTTAATTGGAATGAGATTTATGTGACACTAATTTAAATAATGTGGCTTGGGGGGGATTGTGTTCAGCATCCATGAGTTCTATAATGAGCAAAAAAGCTTTGTATGAGGGTGATAAATTGAGGATGGCCCTAATACACAGTTTTAATTCCTGATGTTTTACTCAGTCTAGATACAGATAAAACAGTCAATCTAAATTAACGCACATGAAGAAGGAAATGGCGAAGCATAGTGGCAAGGGTTTGGGAAAAGAGATTCAATTTAAAACTCTCTGATGCTTTGAAAGTTGATTAATTGGGGGGGCTGAGGTTCAGTTTCTTGTTTAGCCAGCTAGAGCCCTTGTCCTAAACCATCAACACAGAATTGCTACACTGATAAAATCCCCGCCATCACCACAAGCACTCTTTGGCTCCAATTAGTACCTGCTTTGAACAGTATCAGTAAGGCTCAGAGAATTTGCAACTGGAGTACTTGTATTTTTGGCATTTGTCTCCATTAAAAAAACGACGACGAGGCTCGGGTGTTTCTAAGGGAATAAGCAAAACAAACAAGTTCTCACTGAGAAAAGGTTTCTTGGGGTTGCCTCTCCTTCTACCTGTAAGTTCCTATCACACCTTTTGCGCATATGCAGATATGCAATTCTAACTGCACAAAGAGCAGCAGGCCAACTAGTAATGGTGGGAATGGCTCTAGCCCTGATGGGCAGATTCATGGTTTTGTGATGCAGCAGGAGCCATTACTGTCAGCATTCTGTCTGATGACAAGAGCAGTTACAGCTTGTGCTTTCAAATTCAAGCTACTACCCCTTTTTCAGAAACAGGAGGGAGGAAAAGGAGGTAGAAAGAGAAAGACTCCTTCTCTTCCCCACCATCCCCGTCATATGCAGGTCTGCTCTGAAACTGCAAGTATTCGGTCCTCTCTTGGACTAGACAAGTCACTGACAAAGAAAGGAGCAAGGCTTCTCAAGATGCTTAAAGGTTATATCCAAGTGAGTTCTACTCAGAGGAGACCCACTGAAATTAATGGACCTAATTTAATAATACCCATTAATTTCAATGGGTTTACTCTGTATATGACTAACACTGGATACAACCCTAAATATTCAGCCATTAAAATAATATTGCAGGAAAAGTGAATTCTTCTTTCATGGAATAATGCTCCAAAATGGAGCCGTTTTCAGTGACAATGCCAAGGCTTGGCAGCAATGATACTAATTTGCCCCTAGATTCCTGGGAGGAAAAGCTGGTGCAAATACACCCTACGCAACATGATATCCCAGACACCATACTATGCATTTTTGCAACTGTGGAATATTTCAACAACTATCAAAGTCACCCCACCTTTCTCATACAACTCCTCCATAGCTCGCCAGGTCTCTGCTCTGACTTCTTTATTGCTTTTACCAGGGATCTGCGCATCAGGCCAATGCACCAAGTAAAGATCTAAAAAAGAAAGACAATCCAATTTTTCTTTTCATTAACAAATCACCCCAAACATGTTTAAAGAACTATAAAGCTCATAGTGAGAAGTAAATCAGCTGATGAATTGGAAAGTCTCCACCTGTGACCCATTAATACAAAACAGCAAATGGTGGAAATGCAGCTCCAGCACAAAGTCACCTCCTGATGAAGTCTTGAAGTCCAGGTAGGCCCAGTTTCCCAGATGCTCATAGAAGCAGCCATGTACAAAAGCAGCTTTGTGCTGAGCTTTGAGAAACTGTAACATCCCAAGCAGAATGACGTAGCAGCCACGAGAACTGCAAGATCGCTAGCCTGTCCCAAAATGCAGGACTTTTATCCTCCTTCAGAACCTCCATAATTCTGCTTGCAAGCTGCATCTTGGGCATCACTGGTTTTAAGGAAGACTGTGTTTCACCTAGAAAGGTGGGATGCTTCTTTCAATACATACATTCAGATTGAATTTGCAGGTAAATATATTGTTATGGGTTTGGGGTTGAGATGGATAATTTCTATGAGTCCCCTTCCAGCCTCTGATTTGGAATCCTGTGCCTGGGGGTGAGAAACCTACTCTGCTGGTCAGTGGCCAGGTGGGTTAATGGGTCTATCATTGGGTCTATGGTGCTGGTTTTAACCTATAAAGCCTTACACGGCTTGGAACCACAATACCTGATGGAACGCCTCTCCCAACACAAACCCACCCATACACTACGCTCAATATCAAAGGCCATCCTCCGGGTGCTTACTCTGAGGGAAGCTCAGAGAATGGCAACAAGAGAGAGAGCCTTCTCAGTGGTGGCCCCCAAATTATGGAATGATCTTCTTGACGAGGCGCACCTGGCGCCAACACTGTTATATTTTCGGCGCCAGGTCAAGACTTTCCTCTTCTCCCAGGCATTTTAGCACGTATTTTAAATTGCTTTTTAAAATGTAAGTAAGTACCAGGTGCCCATCAACTGGTGAATGGGCCAGGGAGATCCTTTTGTCATTGAAACTCTTCAGGAAAGCATTCCCTCCGCCTCCTGGGCCCAAGGAGAGGCTTGGGTTTTGAGTTGTGTCTGGGAAAGGCTGGCAGCTGGAGGCAGGCAGAGAGACTGGCTCTCTGCACCATGGCTTTAGGGTGCCGCCTGTAAGCCTGATGGAAAAGCTGGATGTTGGACTGCTGATGCCTTGAACCCCTCCATCCTAAGTGCAGACTGGAATGTGTGTAAATAAACAAACCATATTTCATAAAGACACCACAGTCTCCGCTGACCTTCTTCCCAAGGAAACCAAACCCTGGGCGAGCACAGGGACCCCTGGAAATCTCACCACTCAGAGACTGGGGTGGTGCAAAACAATATACAAGTTAGGAGCAAGTATTCTAGCAATAAAAATTGCATGCACGATTACTGTACAAAGAGCTTCTTGAATTCACCACAGCAGAACAGAGAGTATGTTAACCGCCATGTTCCTAGGGTTCCTTAGACACTTTTTCAGTCAGACATAAATTGTCATAATTTATGTAGTATTTATACAACAAGCTCACACAGCTTCAGACCTACTAAGGTGATCATAGCCCACTGTCCACATATTATGTGCTTGTTAACCCCTTCCTTCCCCTCTTTTTGTAGTCCCAGGCAGACAGCAAGATCAGGAGTTACAGCTGTCACACATAACTGGTGGGCTGTGTTTGGCCTGGTGCATCACAAGTTCTGCAGGGATGTCATATAATGCTACCACAGTGGTAATAAAGGGCTGGGCCACTGATTGCAGAGAAGAGATTTGGCCCTCAATACAGCACTGTTCACTTTACTTTTCTACACAAGAGTGAGTGGCAACCATTCATTGTGTTGCGTATCACCCCAATCTCTGAACTCTGAGAGATCTCCAGAGGTCCCTGCGCTTACCCAGGGTTTGGTTTACTTGGAAAGGTAATGGAGATTGTGGTGTCTTTATGAAATATAGTTTATTTATTTACACACATTCCAACCTGAGCTTAAGATGGAGTACAAGGCATCAGCAGTCCTATAGATCTTGCATGTTCCATCAGGCTTACAGGAGGCACCCTAAAGCCATGGTGCAGAGAGCCTGCCTCTCTGCCTGCCTCTAGTTCCCAGCCTTTCCTCAGACTCAGCTCAAAACACAAGCCTCTCCTTGACTCAGGAAGGGGAGGGGACTCTCCAGAAGAGTTTCAATAACAATAGGATCTCCTTGGCACATTCACCAATTAATGGGCACTTGATAGACCCATTAACCCACCTGGCTACTCTATTAGATTAACAAAAGAGACTCATCTGACCAGGAGCAGGTTTCTCCACTGCAGAGCTACCTCCAGGTGCAGGGTTCCAAATCAGAGGCTGGAAGGGGACTCATACATCTCAACCCCAAACTCCTAACACTACCCCCTTCCCTGACAAAGGTCTGTCCCAGTCCTGCAAACAAACAGAATAACAGTTTTTCCTATAAAGAAATAACAGATACAGGTTAGTAAGGCATTGAAATATACATCATCAAAAGCATAGTCATAGTACAGTATCATTTCCACACAAGTACAAAAAACAGTCGATTCCCTTACAGCACTTTTTCAATCAATTACTCTCTCTTTAGGCCACTTCTTTCTTGGAGCTCCCAGTCACAATTCTGCATCCAAACCGCTTACCCAGTCCTCCTACTTGGCAGTGCCCAAGACAGTGAATTCTCCACATGTTTAAACCAGATTACAGCCTTAGCACTGGAACTCCTTTGTCCTGTCTTGTGCCACTACAGCACAGCAACCCTCAAACACACACACATTTTCCCCTTGCTCCCCCAAACAGTCGCACACACACAAAATCTAACAGGCATAGTATAGGAAGTCTTAAACATTAAAACCTTACTGCAAAAGCCTATCGGCATAATTCCTTTAAAAAATAATTAAACAGCTCATATCCCCACAAGCATGCAAAAAGCACAAAACAAAAGTAATGCAAAAGGCAATACTAAAACCATCAGGAAGAATTCCTACAGCAAATCAGTACACAGTCCTATAAGCACAGCCCCCACGCCCAGACCATGCAGTTGCCCACATGGCCCTTTGTCTTGGGGCTTCATGGAGTTCCCAGGCCAAGCTGATCTCTGCTGCTGCCTGCAGGGTCTTGGGACACATCTCCAGGGACACATTTGTTTTGTCATCAGCACATGCTGACTGTAGCCCTCTTCCACTCGCTATCCTAGAAAATGTCCTTGGCCCAGTCCACTTCCTCCCCAGCCCGAAACTGCAAATCATAGTTCTGCCACAAGTCTTTGTCTGGGGGCATCTTCTCCAGGACTAGCTGGCCTAGCACACCCAGGTTGGCAGAAAGAAATCTTCCTCCCTGCTCTCCCTCACCATCTCCAGTGTAAATCATGGGCCCAATCAGAAGCAGGTAACCCTCCCAGTGTCTCTTGCCTCCCAAACTGACAGGGCACTGGGTGCCTCTCACTGCTGGAATTTGCTCAGGATAGTACCCATCACAGGAGCCTGCTCAGCAGCTGCACCCATCATAGGAGCTATAAGGCCATTATGGGGCACCCAAGGGGCAAAGTCACTTGGGGATTTTATCTCACCCCTATCTACAGGTGCTGGAAGCTCCTCTTGGACTTGCACTCCCACCTCAGGCTTCTCCTCCTGCACTTTTTCTTGCACTGCCATTTCTCCAGGTGCTGGCAGGTCCTCTTGCTCACATGCCTCCAACTTCTCCTCCTGCACTTTCTCTTCCACAGCTGGCACACACGGGGTGAAGAAATCTATCAACTGCTGCTCTTCTCCAGCCTCTAGTTCAACTTTCTCCAAGGCCTTTTCTTCCTCCTGCATTAATTCTTAAACAGCAGGCATACATGGAGCAGAGAAATCTATGAGCAGCATCTCTTCTCCAGCCCCTGCCCCACTTTCTTCCGAGGCATCTTCCTCTTCATTTTCCATCCTGTCCTCCTTCAATTCTTGGGGCTTTACTTCCAGCTTTCTGGTATCTTTCCCCCCCCCACCACCCCAGCAGGCTCCTGGATAATCAAGGCCTCTTCTTCCTCTTCCACTACTGACTGCAACTCCTCACAGTCCAAGCCATCCAGCTGCCCATTCACTTTCTGAATCTCTTTAGCCACCCCAGTCTGGGTGCTCTGCAGCTGTACTCCCAGGTCACGCTCAACCCCTTGTAGTGGCTGATCAGGCAGGGCTCTCACCTCCTCACATGGGGTCTCCTTTTTCTCTCCAAAGATGCTTTCAAATATCTTCTCCATCCGTTGCCAGTGCTCCTGGCACTCTCGTTGCCTTTGCTGCTGGTCCTCTTGGTGCTCTTGTTGCTTTTGCTGCTGGCACTCTTGTTGCCTTTGCTGCTGGTCCCAATGTCTTTGCTGCTGGAGCATCAATTTTATCTGTTCCAGGAGGGTTGCTGTTTCTCTCCCCATTTTGACTAAGGCACACCTTGCTCCGAGTGTTGCATGCCACCCCAATCTCCGAGTCATGAGATGCTTACCCAGTGTTTGGTTTCCTTGGAAAGAAGGTCAGCGGAGACTGTGGTATCTTTATGAAATATGGTTTGTTTATTTACACACATTCCAACCTGAGCTTAAGATGGAGAGGTTTAAAGTCTCAGCAGTTCAGTAGATCTTGCTTTTTCATCAGGCTTACAAGAGGCACCCTAATGCCATGGTGCAGGAGGCCAGCTTCTCTACCTGTCTCCAATTTCCAGCCTTTCCTCAGACTCAACTCAAAACACAAGCCTCTCCTAGGCTCCAGGAGGGGGGAGGGTCTCCTGAAGAGTTCAGTTCAGTTCAGTTTATTACGGTCATTGACCAGATAAGTATCCATATATATATACACTTTATCTCCTAGAAAGGTTAAAATATTAAAACACTATATGCAACAAAAATAATAAAATTAATATACCAATTCAGAATATGTTAAAATCATCACAATGTTAGTCAAAATAATTAAAACTTCGTTTGGGAGAAAGCATAGACTACAGGTCTTTTCTAGACATTTATCTAGACATTTTCTCTATCTAAATCCCAAAATGTCAGTTTTGCCATGGATTTAAAGTGCGAATTATTTTAGCTTAAGCCCTTATGGCTACAATATTACCATCATTTTATTAAGGCTTTCCTGCATTTAATGGCTATGACACAGTATTTAGCTACTCTCTCTGTTAAATCATTACAGCGATCTGCTAATAAATATTCCGTATAAAAATCATCAGTTCTACGCGGAAGGGAATTTATAATAGGCGCGATAAGTTGAGATCTAACTTCAGAATAAAAGGGACAATAAAATAGAACATGAGTGACAGTTTCAATTTCTCCATTTCCACAAGGGCATTTTCTATCATTATAAGGAACTTTCTTGTATCTACCCTCTAACAGCGCTGATGGCAAGATATTAAATCTTGCCAGCGTAAACGCCCTTCTCCATTTTGGTATGGTAAGATTGGCTAAATATGGCATAGGTGTCAAAGGTTTTAAATTATACCTATGTTTTCGCATTAACATCAAATGTTGCTGATAATCTATATCTTTAATTCTCTGCAGAATATTTATTTTAGCTTTTACATATCCCAGCTCTAAAATTATTGGTATGGAAAAACCTAACGATGTTATTTTATTTATCAGCATTTGTTTCCAGGTGGATTGATGACTATCCTTTAATATATAAGATACCAACATCTCGGGATTAAACAATAATTTTAACCAACATATAATTCTATGGGCCCAAACATTGGATTCAATTGTTTGTAATCCTGCTTCCAATCTTAAAATAAAATTAGGTATGCAGGAAGGAACAGCCAAGATAGATCTAAGGAAACTGTTTTGTATCGCCTCCAGAGTTGTAAAATTCTGACATGTAGTGACTTGCATGCCATAGATCAATTGTGGTATTATTTTTGTCTTAAAGACTGTAATAATTGATGGTATTATTTGTCCTCCTTTATTATAAAAAAAGGATAGCAGAGCTTTAAGAGTTCTTCTTGCATTCATAACTATCATCTTCCTATGCATTTGCCATGAATTTGAAGCCTGAAAAGTTATTCCCAAGTATTTAAAGGTAGTAACTTGATCTATTAAATGCCCATTTATCTGCCAGCGGTGTTTTGATCTATTTTGTTTCTTTTTAAAGATCATGACTTTTGATTTTCCATAATTTATTTCAAGTTGTTCGTTTGTACAGAATGTCGCCAGCTTTGACAATAGTCGTTTTAAGCCAGTAGGTGATCTCGAGAACAAAATTATATCATCTGCATAGAGAAGTAAGTCTCTTGGTATTTCAGCCATCCTTGGAGGGTGGGAGATGACAGGTGCTAGAAAGTCAACTATCTCATTTATGTAGATATTAAAGAGAAGTGGAGCCAGGATGCAACCTTGTTTGACCCCTTTGAATGTGGCTATTGGCTTTGTAAGATGTCCTTTATTATTACATTTCACTTGAAGATAGGTGTTCTCATACATCCCTTTAATTAATAGGAGCAATCGAGGATCTATATTAGTTTTGCCAAGCTTTTCCCACAATCTAGATCTAGATATTGAGTCAAAAGCTGACTTTAGGTCAATAAAAGCGGTAAATAGCATATTTCCCTTTTTAGTTGAATATTTATCTACCAAATGTTGGAGGATAAGAGATTGATCAGTAGTGGAGCGTCCAGTCCTAAAGCCAGCTTGTTCCTGGGCTAGGATATGCTCAGTGTCAATCCAAAATTTTAATTTATTATGTAAATGGGCCGCATAAAGTTTACTAATTATGTTTAGTAGACTAATAGGCCTAAAATTGGTATCTTTATGAAATATGGTTTGTTTATTTACACACATTCCAACCTGAGCTTAAGATGGAGAGGTTTAAAGTCTCAGCAGTTCAGTAGATCTTGCTTTTTCATCAGGCTTACAAGAGGCACCCTAATGCCATGGTGCAGGAGGCCAGCCTCTCTACCTGTCTCCAATTTCCAGCCTTTCCTCAGACTCAACTCAAAACACAAGCCTCTCCTAGGCTCCAGGAGGGGGGAGGGTCTCCTGAAGAGTTTCAAAGACAATAGGATCTCCCTGGTCCATTCACCAGTTAATTAGATTAACAAGAGTCTCATCTGACCAGGAGCAGGTTTCTCCACTGCAGAGCCCACCTCCAGGTGCAGGGTTCCAAATCAGAGGCTGGCAGGGGACTCATAGAAATCATCCATCTCAACTCCAAACCCATAACAATATATATGAGAAAAATAATGGCACACCATTAGGTGAAGGGGCTTAACATGCACCCTGCCCCAGTGATCATAGTCAATAAATAACATGCCTGCCTCTATGTGCATATCTGCAACATGAGATCTGTTTCTTGGTCACATTAATCCATGACAGAACATTAGGAGAGTGTCAAGGAATATCAGGAACTGGCTTTTTACATTAATAAATAGGAGAGTGCTTTACCAGTCTTACCTAGTTCACCCTAACAGCTATGAAGAGTGGGTCATTATTATTCTCTTGTTAATGGTAAAGATCTGAGAGTTGACCAAAGCTATCTACCAAATTTACAGCTGAGCCTTGAACTTGAGATCTCCAAGGTCCTAATCTAGTCTTCTATCCACTTGACCACACTGGCCTAAATAACTTTCAGTGCATTTTTTTTCTTGAGCAAAGCTGATAATGTCTGCTTTACCACCAGCAGGAAGAACAGCCACGTGAACGCTGGTGGATGGCTGGTGTGCTCCATCATGCCTTTAATGGTAATCAGACACATGCACAAATGGGTGGATTAAGCTGAGGAGTGGATGGAATCTAGAGTTGCTGCTGACAATGCAGTAGTGTGAGCAAATGCTTACCCATCATTTGGAGTGGCTGAATGTGCAACCTCAAGCAACAGCATTAAAAAAACCTTAAAGCAGGAGGGGTCAACCCTCTATTTTTTGCACTCACGTGTGTATAGCAAATTATGCAACAAATGTATATTCCATGAAGTATGAACAGTGTGTGCATACACAGTAGAGAAAGTCAAATGAGAATTGACTCTAGTACTGCTGATCAAAATAATAATTTTAATTTTGCTTTATAAAGTGAATAGGTTTTAAAGAGTCCTGCTGCAGGTTTATGTGCCGTTTTTGTTGCCATTTTGGGTTCATTATGTTGTTCTGTGAGGTTCTTTAAAATCATTTGTGTGTTATTTTAATTGTACATCACCTTTAAGTTACTGTAAACCGCCCAGAGAGCTTCGGCTATGGGGCAGTATATAAGTACAATAAATCAATCCAATCAATCAATCAATAAGGGCCTGAAAGGTGGGCTATACTGATGCAAGCTACATAATTTCAACCCTGGCATACAATTTGTAGGAATAAAAAAGTATTTGAAACTAAGCCTTAAGACTCAAGTGATTCCTGTACTCAGTATTATATACAGCAGAAACTAAAAGCCTATTTCACTGTGCTAGAAGCACTGTAGACCTCAGTCTAGCACTGAAGTTATATACCAAATGCCTAGAATGAATCCAACATTCTTTGGACATGTATCTTCTGTTTGGTACAGACAATTAAACTGAAGTTACATAGTGGTAAATCAGAACCTCAGGTTGGAATGCCAAAAAAAAGAATACCCGAAACAGCTCAATTTTTTTGTATTTTTGTATTTGTATTTTGAGCCAGCCAGTTGTGCTATTTCGAGTCATTGGGTGCCTCATTAATTTTCAGTGGCTGTCCGTTTCCCAGGAGTTTTCAAAGCTTAGAAGAAAAAGCTCCATTCAAAATGCAAGGCGAACTTGACGTAGTTAACAGTCATCAGCATGCTTGTAAGTGGAACTAATATTTGTGATTCCATTTGAGTTCCCAACACAGTTAAAGGGAAGCTGCTAACAACGACCAGAAAGCAAGTCAAAACATACATGGAAGAGAATAAAGTATAATAAGGCATAGTTGGGGCATGTAACTTGTGGTGCACAGTCCAAATCCCAAGGAATGCAGTTTCCAAAGCCAAACATTGAAATTTTATATTTCTGCAATTTTATATTGATTCAATAAGGATGTTCATTGCCAGAACGTAAATCTTGTATGGAAAGAGTGAAAATCACATTTTTAAAAAATGTAAGGAGTGGAATGTATCTGTTAAAGCCATGTTCCACAACTAAATACACATTTCCAGTTTCTCCTGACACTGTCATTTCTTGTGCATTTGATGCAAAACATGCAGATAACTACTGCAAGATAAGTACATGCCCACAGTTCTTTCGAATACAAAATTAGGAAATGAGAAAACCTGTGCAAATCAGCTCCAGGTGTCATCAAAGCTCAATGTTAGACATGTAATATTTTAGTGCAGCTTGTGATTTTATAGCAACAATCTGGAAATGACTCTTGTTCTAGACTCACTTAGATCAACAAGATTCTGGGCAAGTGTACAACTGGAAGCTCACCATTTGCTACAGTGGACATTCATTTTAGAAGGGACTGCTCTGGAGTTGTTCCCTGGTAGATAGTACGTAATGACAATTAACAGATAAGTAACATTCTTGCAATCTCAGAGTTCAAATAAGTGGAGATTTGGTGATTTAAAAAAACAAATAAACAAAATTGGCAGAAATATGGTTTATTTAAGAACCTCTGAACTTGAACTTTGGAGGGGAGGGGGAGCAGGCACAGTGTTGCCAATTTTCTTTTCCCAACTATTAACATACATACATACATACATACATACATACATACATACATACATACATACATACATACATACATACATACATACATACATACATACATACATACATACATACTTTATTTATTTATTTATTTATTTATTTATTTATTTATTTATTTATTTATTTATTTATTTATTTATTTATTTATTTATTTATTTATTTATTTATTGCATTTGTATACCGCCCCATAGCCAAAGCTCAATTTTGAACTCAGAACCAACAGTTTTTGGTTGACAAACCTGTACAGCTATCTAACTGCCTCCGGGTTTGTAGATTATACATCTGGCAAGGTGCAGAAGCAAGCCTCAGGCTCAAACATTCTCTTATTGCATATACAAGTGTAACTGTGGACTCTCACATCAGTTCTTCTCTGCACCATTGCAGAAGCTTGCCAGTTGCAAGGTACTATACCATTGCAACTGGCCAGAGTGTAGTATTGCACCTACTGGCTCAGCAAGGATTAGATGACACCAGTGCCTCACAGCTGCCAATGCTGCCAACTCTGGTCTGCCTTTTCAGTCTGAGCGACTCATTACTCAGACACAAACTGAGCTTCTCTCATACTGAGCTGCTCTCAAACCTGCTTAACTACCAGCCTCCGCCTGGCTCTGCTTCAAGCTTGCCTGCAAACAAGAAGCCCTGACAGTAACCTTTATTGTGATTAAAGATGGACAAGCACCCTCTTGTGTCAAAAAATTAACTGCACTATTTGAGTGTCCAAGTGGAACACTCAAGCAGAGCACCCTGATTCATGTATAAAGATTGAAACTGTCCAATTTCCCCAGCCATCCCACCTCTTCTGTCTCTGCAAGTCCTCTGCCTTGGAGGTCTCTCCTTGGCTGCCAGGGACATGTGGCTTGTAGGCGGAAAGATGGTGCACAGTGTGTTATTTGCTGCTGAGGACAGTCCTATGCTCACACCCTCTGCTGCCAACTATCCCCTCCTCAATCCCCAATATAAGGATAGGGGAGGTCTGGAAAGGAAGGGGGGTTGCAGGTTTCATTTTATAATGCGGCCCAGCACGAAGAGGGCTAGACTCTGTCACTTTTTAAAGGCCTGCCTCACCCCTAATTTGGGGTTTGCATACAGAAATGTCTTAATATATCTCACTTATGTATCCATCTACTTCAAACTAAGGGTGGAGAGACACCCTGACTACTCACAAAGATATTTATATACATAAGCCATATTGCACAATGAGTGAGGATACACAAGTCCATTGTAGTTCTCTTATGCAGCTCCTATTCATCCCAATGGGGTTTGGTCCATATCCTCATCATACATTTAAAGCATATTTATACCCTTTTAACAGTCATGGTGCTCCTCAAAGACTCTTGGGAACAGAAGTTTGTTAAGGGTGCTGAGAGTTGTTAGGAGACCCCTATTCCTCTCACAGAGCAACAGTTCCCAGAGTTCCCTGAGAAGAGGGACTAATTGTTAAACCACTCTGGAAACTGTTCCCAAGATTCTTTGGAGGAAGCCATGACTGTTAAAGGGTATAATAGTGGTTTAAATATATGGTGTCAATGTGGCCTTGGAGAGAATGTCTAGAGGCGTTTGCCTCTTGTGTTGCATTAGATGAGAAATTGGCAAGGCAAGTTATTTTGAAATGGCTTTGAATTGCCACAGGATGCAACAGCACAAAGAACTACAGAGGGAAATATTCATCTAGATCCACTAACAGGATACTGCAAAGAGAATTAGAAAAATGCCATACCTAGATATTCAACACCAAGTCTCTTGCAGGACTCTAAGCAGGCTTGTTTAGTGTTCTCATAGCCATAGTCAGAATGCCAGAGTTTGGTAGTTATCCACAGATCCTCCCGCTTTACACCACTCTCCTTGATGGCCTTCTGCAGGAGCGATTCACAGCCATATCTCTTGGCTGTGTCAATATGACGAATGCCACAATTTTTAAGTGCATACATCACAGCATCATGGGAGTATCCACCTTGATGGGATGTTCCTTGAAAACACAGAAGGCAAAACTTTCATTATTTTGTTAATAAGGTAATTAATGCACATATTTCAAATAGAACTGCAACAGTGATGTGGGGTAGAAAAGATTTTCAGTGCTTTATTTTTCTGTGGAAATTTTTCTATTTTATAAGTTCATTAGGAACAATGAAAGGATGCCAACTGCAAATAAATATTAGGTAAGCTTGGCAGTATTTAAGTTTTTAGATCAGTCTCTAGGACACCAGAAGATTTTCTGATGCAAACCGAAAATTTTCCAATGCAAATTGCCCTAATATGCATAGGAAAACCCACATCACTGAACTTTAACATAACACAAGTGAAATGAAAATAAAACAGATGAAGTGAAAATTGATCCTCCGTGGCGCAGAGTGGTAAGCGGCGGTAATGCAGCCGAAGCTCTGCTCACGGCCGGAGTTCGATTCCAACGGAAGGAGGAAGTCGAATCTCCGGTAAAAGGGGTAGAGGTCCACTCAGTCTTCCATCCATCCGTGGTCGGTAAAATGAGTACCCAGCTGGGGGGTAAAGAAAGGCAGGGGAAGGAAATGGCAATCCCACCCCATATATACGGTCTGCCTTGAAAACGTCGCAAGATGTCACCCTAAGAGTCGGAAATGACTCGCACTATAAGTGCAGGGATACCTTTACCTGTAGGTATAAAATCCCACATTTCATTATTTTGGGCATATATACATATAGCTGTTAAGCTGCTTCACACTAGGCATCCTCCAAATTGCCATTTAGGAAGAGAACCAATTGTTACATATTTCTAACTACCTATCTACAGTTTCTGGATTCGTGGGGGGGCGTGATTAATGTATTTTAAATAGATTATGCTTGCCCTTAAGATCATCCACGGATGGCACATGACCCCAGTCAAATTATCCAGAATTACAAGCTCTATACATCCAGATTGGTGGAGGTGTGGAACTTATTTACATATGTGTTGATTTTGCCCTTCAATACAAAACTTTTGGCTGACTGTATTTGCTGAAATTGCTTTAATTACGGGGCAATCCATTACTATGTTACCAGAGTTAGCTTTGTAAATGTATTTGAAAGTTTTAACCAAGATACGTTGTGCAAAGAATTAATTTTATTACTGTTGGTGGCAGCATGCCTCAAAAATGCTCATAAATGGCATACATTGGATAGGCTCTCAGACTCATGGTATGGCCGAGTATGGATAGTGGCACTGGCAGAGAATCTAACTGCACAGATTAGAAAAGTCAAGAAAGGCAAATTTGAACTTGTTCAATTTATTAATGCCCATGATATACAGAGCCATCCTCCCAGCACACATGGCCATTTATGGAGGTCTACTTTAGGACAATGATTAATCGTTTGTCAATTTCCAAATGTCTAGCTCTTCTATTATTAGATTTGTCTTTTTCCATGTTTCCTGTCTGTTTGTATTTCTGTAAGTTACATAAAAGGTTATTAAAAATATTTTTTTTAAATGGATTACGCTTGAAGTGTAGAACATCATTAGTCAAAACAGTCTTAAGGTGCCTTATTCTTAGTTGGAACCCCATACTATTGATATATGGCTTTCTTTACATGTTACACCGGAAATACAGTGTGTCTCTTTCCAAGTGAGAAGTTGTTTGTGTGAAAGGGAGTCCACACAGTATCGGGTTTCACTGATGTGGCAGTTAAACTCAGCCCAACCCACGTGGATGCCTTTACTTCCCATGCATAAAGGCAACTTGTGGTTTGGTTTCTCAGTGATGACCATGCAACAATTGAAACATGCACTGGGCCTAACTCCTTTGAGAGGAAGCATAAATCACGGAGACAAAGGGTTGGTTCATACATCACTTGATTTCTCATCTGTTGATAATTGGCAGCTGAATGTTTGAACAGATTCCACATAATATTTAGATGACATTGGGTGATATGATAGTTCTGTCTGTAGTTTTAGATCTGTTGACAGGTCATTCATACACAAAAGTCACCACTTGATTATGAACATGCCTGGATGAACCACTCCAATATGAAAGAGATTGCAAGTGTCTGGTTCTCTACAACACTAATGTCATGAGCCATGCTAGCAGGGGGTGGACCAGTGAGCAGGAGGGGGGCACGGAAGACTTGGACTGGGACATTCCAGTCGGGGGAGGCCCAAGTGAGGGGAGGGATGATGAAGCAGCCCCTGCTCTGGACGATCGTGGGTCCCCTTCAGCAGTCCCAGGACAGACCACCAAACTGGCCACTCACTCCTCCGCCTGATGTGCTGCCTCTCCCCATACCAGCGCTTAGATAGCTCTTCCCCCATAGAGGGAGAGGACAGGACAGGACGAGACAGAAATCAAGGCTCTGCCTTCGCCCTGGTCCAGGAGGCAAATGTGGTGGGAGATTCAACAAACCCAGCTCAGAAGGACTCTGTGCTTACGCGCACGCCTCCAGCTGTGACTCGGGCTACATACAAGCAGGGAGCCTGCCCAGCCCTACTTAAGCTGGGTGAGAGGGAAGGGTTAGTTGCTGAGTCAACGCGAAGTTATGCCTAGTTAGCTAGAGAGGGATGCTGAATTCTGAGTAAGTCATAGGTAGATTCAAGAAGCGCACTGAACTGAAACTTTCTCTTACTTCAATAAAAGAAAAAACTACAGCTGTGTCTGAGTTCTTCGAGTATAGGCAGGACAACTACAAACCTAGAAAATTTAGAAATGTGAGCCCGTTGCAGTAAGGTAAGATAGCTGAGCAGAACTTATAATGTACAAACGAGAGTAGGGTTACTTCTTTTTACCAGAGAAACCTACATATCCCAAGGCTCTAAAATGGAGTTTGCACACACACAGAGGCTAAAAGCCATATGCAGTTCATTTCCAACAACAGCACAAATGAAATTATGGTAGCAAGCATCCAATTCAACTCACATGTTTTATTCTGCCTACCAAAAATCCATGTTCTGTAATCAGTTGCACATGATGTACATACAATTGGTTAGTTCTGCAAAACATGTTTTTATTATTCACGTTTTCAAACAGCTGAGAATTTGTAGTAAGGAAGGAAAAACAAAAGGAACTGGATGGCATTGAGAAATTTTTAACATCTCTTCTGCAATCACAAGAGCTAGAAACTTGTCTTTTTAAAACATAAGATTATTATGAAAAGCATACAACACTCTGGTTCTTAAGGAGAAGAAAACACTGTTTTCAACCCCAGAATGCATATTTAAGGCTTCTGAATAAAGGAATGACATTCCAGACAGTCAGTATGCATGGTGGTAAAGTACTATGTATGTGCATTTGTATTACCCTGGTACTCTCCAGATACTGAAATAAGAGTACAGTACGTATGTCAACAGGAGAGGAAGTGGTTTATCCGGAAAAGCAATTAGAAGGACTGCAAAATAAAGAATGTGTGCCCTTAGGGCTAGCAGGCTGCATTTATCTTATAACTTCCTTATATCTATTTTTTCCTGCCAGCAGCCCATTTGCTGCTTCCCAACTCAGGGAAGAGCCCACTTGTCTTTCAACCTTTAACCAGCTCCACACTGAGTTTCCAAGGTCACCTATTTAAAATGCTAAATCTAGTTTTATGGGACCTTTAATTTTTCTGTACATGCTAAAACCAAGGCATGTGCTTCTGAATTTCTGTGATATCGTGTACCCATGTATATGATTTGAAAAATCACATACTATGAAGGCTCTTGCACACTTCCCAACAGTCACAATCATGCCTATGGCTGCTGGTTCACCATGCATACCACTGAGTTCAAGCACCCCTTTCCCCCCTTGATCATTTATCACATATACAGTCATGCAGATATTTTCTGCTATATGAACCAGCCCAGAGAGATGTTCATTTGAGGTGATTTTGTTCTCACAACTTTAGTAGATTTCATTCTACTACCCCAGTTGCTGAGATTGTTTCATTCATTTTGTATAGTTTCCTGATCCTTCTTTGTATTAACAATGTTTGATGTCATCTGCAGTTTGCCTTAACGGACTTCTATTTTTCTGCTGCAAAATAAAAATAAAAGTGAAAAATAAAATAGTGGGGAGGCAGGGGAATGAGATATCTCAACTGGATAGTTTACTACCACATCTTTTTTAAAACTTGTTTTAAAACAAGTTTTAAAACTTTAGCCTTTCACTCATCTTAACACAAATGCACTGATATGCATCTTTTTCAGTTTATTACTATCTCACATGGCTCTGCATAAAATGTTTTGCTAAAATCCAGACTGATTTTTATGTCATGTTTCCTTTGTCTAGAAAGCAAGTTACCTTCTCAAAAAAGAGATTAATCAATTAATCAGATTAATCAAGCATGTGATCTATCTTTAACAAATCTTGCATGCCACTTGTTATGTGTGTAGGGAGAGGAAGGTTTGGATTTATGTGTCATGCCCACTTTTTTGGCCACACCCACCACTTGCATGCAGCCCCCAGGAGGGGTTACAAAGAGGCTTTGTGGCCCTCAGCAGCAGAAGAGCAGCCAACCCTACCTTATAGCAATCCTGTTCAAAATTACTTTCTTTACTAAAACTTGATGAAGAAACATGTAGAAATATTTGAGCCCCCATGACAGTTTATAGCACTTGCCTTCTAACTGAATTTCTTTTAATCAAACTCTCCTGTGATGCACTGTTTTATAGCATCTGTCTGAAGTATTCCTATCCACAGGGCCGGCTCCAGGAATGCCGGGGCCCTTGGGCATCAGCTTGCCCTGGGCCCTGGCATGTGTGGGCGTGCACGTTCGCACGTGCGCGCAGCCCACCTAGGGTTGCCATATTCCAGTTCCACAAATCTGAGCAGGTTAATTTGCATATTATGCAAATTATTTGCATATTATTTGCATATTATGCAGATATTTGCATATTAATATTTGGATTGTCCAGTTGTTTTGTTTTTGTGCCTAGGAATTACCACCAAAAACTGGGGAAAGATGTGAGAAATCTTTTTTTTTAAAGCAACATTTTCAGCCTTAAATGCCTAGACTCTAGTTTCCAACACTATGGAGTACCGTATATTCCGGCGTATAAGACGACTGGGCGTATAAGACGACCCCCAACTTTTCCAGTTAAAATATAGAGTTTGGGATATACTCGCCGTATAAGACTACCCCTCTTCCAACGCACACCAAATAAAAATTAAAAAAACATCAGATTTGATTTCAATATGGTAATTTTAATTCAAATGCTTATGACATGCAGGTACTTAGCAGGAAAACTGTCACTTACAAACATAAGGCTGTTTGTCATCAAACATGTAAACATAAAACAGTGCAAGTGGATTAAACTTTTCCTAATTCACTCTAAAGCTGAAAGGAAGGATAAGACAATAAACCCATGGGAGCTGCCATGCTGTTTGTTTTCTAAGCTGACAACCAAACAGTTTCCCTTTAAAAGCCTTCAAAATCCTCCTGTTCGTCATCTGATATCATAAGTACATCAATGACATCTTGTGATACATTTGTAAGGCAGTCATCGTATGGATCGAATTCCGTATCAGATGGTGTGGTCTCAGCTTCGGCTTCCTCTTCATCTTGCCACAAGTAGTCGTCCTCCATACCATCTAATGAATTTGATATGCCACACTTCTTGAAAGACTTGATTACTGTTTCTGCATCAATATCATTCCAGGTTTTTATGACAAACTTGCACAAAACATCCAACTGTGGAGCACGCATGTTTCCTCCTTTTGTGAATGACTTTTCGCCGCTAACCATCCATTCATTCCATTGTTCTCGAATGCGATCTTTAAATGGCTTGTTTAGGCACACATCCAGTGGCTGTACCAACGATGTCAATCCTGCAGGAATAACTGCCGCATCTGTGTTTAGTCTTGCAAGCCTTTGCTTGGTGCTGGGAGTTAAATGAGCCCTGAACATATCCCACACCAGTAGACTACGTTTTTGAATAAGTCCACCTGGTCGCCTGCTCCATACATTATCAAGCCATAGCTTTACCCCTTCTTCATCCATCCAGCCTTTTTCATTCACATGTACAAAACAACCAACAGGGAACTTGAGTTTTGGCATTGTTTTTCTTTTAAAAATAATCATTGGTCTCAGTTTGGTGCCATCAGCTGTGCATCCTAGTACCACTGTAAAACTGGACTTCTCATGTCCTGTTGTTTTAATTAAAATTGTTTTTTCACTTTTTTGATGGACAGTTTTATTTCCAACCATATCAAAATTCATTGGAGTTTCATCCATATTTCCAATACTACTTAACGCATAGCCATGTTTAGTGCGCTGTTGTATTACATATCGATGGAAACTATTTACTTTGCTATCAAGATCTGCAGGTAATTTTTGGGCAACTTTCGTCTTTTGCCTCAGTACCAAATTATGCCTTCCCATGAATCTAGTACACCAGGATACAGTGGCCTTAAATCTGTTGCTGTGATCTGGGTTAGATTTGGCCCACTGAAGTGCAAACAAACATATTTTATTTCGTGTCACTACATAACCATTTTGGCGATGCTCATTCACCATGTCTGCTACATGTTTTTCAAGTTCTGGCCAATGTGGGGTGCCTCTTCTTAATGCACACTTACCCCTTGGCATACTCTTTAATGCTTTTTCATTTGCTTTCCAGTCCCGAACCATCTTTTCTGTTACTCCATATTGTCTTGCAGCAGCGCAGTTATTATGTTCCATGGCAAAGTTTACAACTTTAAGTTTGAAACTGGCTTCATATTTCTTTCTTCTTGCTGGTGGAGCCATGATGGGGTTTTGACTGTTGGACATTTGTATACTGTACTGTATGTACTGGTGCTATACTGTATGAACAGGTACAGATACTGGTCTTAGAACAGGCGCAGTACACGGCACACGACTGGGGCAGAATGCACTGGCTGATGTACACTGTCACGATGGGGCAGAATGTACACTTGGCGTAAAAGGTAATATTGCACAGGATTGCACAGTATCAAAAGCTTTGGAGGATATATAGCCAAATACCGGTAGCTTTGTATGTAGTCAACAGTCTGACACACTATCAGTTGACCTGGTGTACAGTCAGTGAAGTATCAGCAGTGTTGCAGCAAAAAGAGTCTTTATACTGGTGCAGATAAGCGCAGTAACTGAATAGTTGCCAGGGTCAGTCACAGAGATTGGGTTAGTGAAGTACTTCCTATCTGCAGCACATACACAGGGAGCTGATTACACACAGGTAGCTTGACAAAAAGCTGGGTCCCGCTAACCCCAGCCCGTGAGAGAGAAAAACCCTCCCCTTTGCAATGCTAATGGGCTCTCAGAGAGAGCGGGAAAAAACGGCCATTAAAATGGCGCCCGTAGAAAAAGCGGGAAAATTGAACAAGAATGACGTTTATTTTGCCCAGCAACAACTGTTAAAAAACGTAATGAGCAATGGCGGGCAGAAAAGAATGGCATCTGAAATTTTAACTGTAAAATTAGAGAGAGCCGCCACGGTAGAATACGGCCGCAGGACTGAACAACTTAATCGCGGCTGGTGGAAATATGCTAGAAAAAACTCCGTAAAGGAGGCAGTACAGCCTGTAAACTCCCGTAGCCGAAGAAAATCGACCAACAGGCAAAGCGCAGCCGCGGGCTGAGAGGACTGTCTAGGGCAGAAACAAAGCACCACGGACGAGGAGCAAGGCAGCCCAAGCAAGAGGAGCCGCCAAAAGGGGAAGGCAAAGAGCCGCAGACACAGGCTCCAGACGGGGAACTAAAGCGCCGCCCGTAAAAATCAAAGACGAAGGGAGCCGCAGCCTCAGGCTCCCGATCGTCAGGGCACAAAGGGAGGATCGGTAGAGAAAAAGGGGGTCGGAGGCTGCAGCTGCAGCTCCTGGCCAAGCCGCGTCCCCGCTGAGGCAAGAGACCGCACACACACACCCAGCAAGGAGGAGAAATTAACAAGGAAATTGACACACAAGCAAAAAGAACGTGCCATCCCAAGCCAGCAGCAACCACACACACCTGCACTCTCGACACAAGTAAGGTGGGGTAAAGCGCCGCCCGTAAAAATCAAAGATGAAGGGAGCCGCAGCCTCAGGCTCCCGATCGTCAGGGCACAAAGGGAGGATCGGTAGAGAAAAAGGGGGTCGGAGGCTGCAGCCGCAGCTCCTGGCCAAGCCGCGTCCGCCGCTGAGGCGAGAGACCGCACACACACACCCAGCAAGGAGGAGAAATTAACAAGGAAATTGACACACAAGCAAAAAGAATGCGGCACCCCAAGCCAGTAGCAACCACACACACCCGCACTCTCGACACAAGTAAGGTGGGGTAATAAGTGGTAGATGGTAGACGACACCCGGCGTATAAGACGACCCCCGACTTTGGAGAAGATTTTCCGGGGTTAAAAAGTCATCTTATACGCCGGAATATACGGTATTTATTGATTGATTAAGAGAATTTATATCCTGCCCTTTTGCTGTTAAAAAGAGAGCTCAGCACAGCTTACAAATATAATAAAAACAATAAAAATACACAATCAATATAAAAACATAATAAAAACACAAAATAGCAACAAACATAAAGTAAGTCAGGGCAGCAGCACGGTTAACCATTACATATACAATATATTTCAGAGATGTGGTGGGTGGAGAAAAACAAGCCAAAATGTTAGGAAAAGGAGTCTTTCACACCACATGCTCAGTTCTAAATACTGTTGCAGCAAGTTTTACAAGTTCCTCCAGTATTCCACTGGTGCAGGCACTCAGACATTCAAAGTATCTGTATGTTTCTTAGGTTTTATAAAAGCAGAGCTTTGCTTAACTCAAAATTTCTCAATCACATCTACACAGGTTCCACCTCCATACTCAAAATGAAACTGGGCCTGGAAGTGTGCAACAACCCCACACATACCTTGCTAATTAGATTATCAATATCAGGATGTCTGTCTTATCGGCTACTCTCCTGCTCCCCCACACACACCGGGCATCATGAAAGACCCAGTCCTGGGCTCAGAAAGAAAATAAATATCTCATCCTCTTCAAAGTATTGATAAGCCTCTTGTTTTAATTGAAATAATAATTATAAATTCTTGTTCTTATCACTACTGGGAGTTAATTATCTTGCATATTCTGCTGTTGCTTCTATGGCTGTAACGGAGTGAGGTTAAAGATAAGTGAAATGCAAATAGGAAAAAAAAAACAGAAGGCAGTAACACTTTCCTAAATGTAATACCATACCAACCACAACAAGATTCCTATGAGTAAGGCAAAAAACTAAGCATCTCACAACCAGTCAGGATTCCTAACCAAAAACCAAAAACCAAAAATATGATAAATGAAGAAATATGTATATAAACATGACTATCAAATATATTTATTATTTACACAAACTGTAAAGATATTTATAGTGCAATCCTAAGTTTATTTATTCAGAAGGAAGTCCCAGCGTATTCAGTGGGGCTTACTCAAACAGGGACAGAACTGCAACCTCAAGTGATGAGCAACTTCATTCACACAACCCAAAATTCCGAATCATGCCACTTTACGCTGTTTTGCAACTGTTTATACTTGTTTTATGGTTATTGGATTTTAAATGGCTTTATTTGTTGTTGTGAGCTGCCTTGGTTTCCCACCCTACCTCACAGGGGTGTTGGAAAGACTCCATACACGCACACACTGCAGATGCATAAATACATACAGCCCATATAATAGTTTATTGTCAAACCAGTTGGTCATTGCAGAAAAATCAGTATTAGTTTTTAAAAAATCAGTATTACTTTCCTACAGAATAAAAACTGTAATACCTAAGTAAGCCCTGCCTACTTGCTTTAAAATAGGACTGGAGACAGAAAGAGTTAGAACACAAACATAATTCTTTTTTACATTCACTCCAAAGTCCCATTGATTTTCAGCACATTCATAACCATGTCTACTCAAAGTAAGTCCTATTGAATTCAATGGGATTTACTTTGGGCATATGGGATTAGCATTGCTTTTACAAAAAGCAAGTATTGGGAAGGTTTTCAAAACACTGCCCAAGCTCTGACTCCTGTACACAAGAGGAAAAAAAACTGAAATGTATATACTTACCCAATTTATGAGATTTTCAGATAAACGGGGGGTGAAACCACCATTTTGTTTTCTAGACACTGCCTCAGGTCAATGAAACTGAAACACAATCCCTGATTGGCTGCAATGCTGAACGGGCGGGGTTAAAGCTACAAAGTGCTATAGTACAGTACTGTTTAAAGAAAGATTTAACAGTCGAGGGGGGTGGCTGACGTTTTTATGTATATCTCGAGAACCGGACCACCTAGAAACTTAATTTTTTTTTAAATTAAAGCTGAGAATCGGGCCACGTAAGGGGCTAGCCGGGCGCCGGGTGGCATGCATAGAATCCGGGTAAAACCCGGCTATCCGGGCAATATGGCAACCCTAAGCCCACCCCACCCCCACCTACCTGTCTCCTGTCTTTTACTACTGCCATTAACCAAGATGGCGGCTGCGGTTTCCCTAAGGGGATGAAGCCTCCGCCGCCATCTTTGTTGATGGCACCCATACGTGCTACGCGCATGCATCTCTGCCATCAACTAAGATGGCGGCAGGGCTTCAGTACCTTAGGAAAACCGCGGCCACCATCTTTGTTAAGGGCAACGGTAAAAGACAGCAGACGGGTAAGTGGGGAGATCACAGATCACAGAAGGGGAGTGGAGGGGCGGCTGAGGGGCCCCCTGTAGCTCCAGGGCCGTCAGGCCAGTGCCCAACCTGGCCGCTCTTTAGAACCGGCCCTGCCTATCCATGCCAAAGTCTCAACCTGAAGGCCTATATGGTGAATGCTACCTCTACAGAACCCCTACTACTACAAGTCTTGCCAGTTCAATTTCACTGATTCATTCTTTTGTCACTGTTATGATTGTATGGTTCCATCCCCTTTTGCCGTGAATTCTGTCTTTCCAATGCAAATATTTCTATCATGGTTACCATTTCTGTAAAAGGGGAAGCCTAACAATCTAGTAGTACAATGAAAACGAAATGTGAATAGAATACTCCATCACAAATCAAGCACTGGAAACACAGGCTACTTACAAAACAAGTGCAAGGAATACCAACAAGAGAGGTTGCTACATTCCATCAAACAGCAATTTTAAATTCATGAATGAATCTCATTCCCCTGTTCGTTATCTTTTATATTCAACAATGCTATGGATTTTAACTTTCAGGCACTACTTTTAAAATGATTGTACATATTATCCTTTAGGACAATGACCTAAAGGTGTAAAGCAAAGTTATAGAGTTTAGCTAAGGAGATGCTCATCTTGGTGTTCTATATTCATTTTAACTGTTTCTTCAAGTCTTATATAACACATAAAAAAGATTATACACAATGTATATGGCTGACAAATTACATAATTACTCTATAACTAAACATCAGAGAAAATTAAAGTAGAAAAAAGGGAAGAACAGGAGTCTGGGTAGAAGGTGAGGAGAAGCTAAAGGAAAGTTTTCATGCAAACATTATATAAATATATAAAGTCTGATAATCTAAAATCACAATTAAAAGCTCCTTTTACCATATTGATAAATATTTAACTCATCCCTCTTACACTGCACATTCACCACTGGCTAATTTTTTTTAAAAACCCAACTAATTATTACTCTATTTTTATATTTCAAATTGATGTCCAATTTAATTCTTTTAGCAGTTAATATTATATATTGGATCTGTGCTATCCCTTCCCCTGCTTTGTATTATGTTTGCTCGAAGTATACATACTGAAATTCTACACAAAAACAGGATTTGATAGTGGACACAGAATGCCTATGCCAGGTCTTTTTTCTTTTAGACATTAGAGCAAGGAGCAACCTGCTAGCCATTCTGCATGCTAGCCCTTTCGCCTGTCTTCAGTTGCTCTGTCATATATTTCTTTCCTTTCTAATACCTGGCACTGGTCAGTGTCGGAGACAGGACACTGGGTTGGATGGGCCACCAGTCCCATCACATCAGGTGTCTCCAATCCAAAGTCACTTGTGTGTTCTGAGATATGGAGCAATCTCACAATCAGCCCCCTCCACCCACCCACATAAACCTTGACTTCTTCATTGTATGCACAGAGCTGCTCTCAATACCAAAAGTTAACAGAGAAGCCTTTGTGGAGATCTCCCTGGATCAATGTTGCTCCTTACATATGAAGCCCCTGGGTTTGACCAATTACAATCTTTTTACCCTAACACCAAACATTTCTTCCAGCATAAGGTCCTGCAATTTCAACAGGTCATAGTCCTCGCCCAAGTGCTTAAACATCATTCAATATGATCCATTCTAAGCAATTAAATATTCACACAAGGCGTCTTTATGTTTGGGCCCTAAAGATAATTTATTTTTTTACATTCTGAATAATCTAACCATGTGTGCCTTTATATCATTAGCTGCAAAGACTAAATATGAAATATTGCCAGGAAACTGGTAGATTCAACATTGAGAATATGCATCCCATATTGAAGTGCACGTTGTATTTCTTTTTAAAGGTATGTGTTACAAAAGTCCCTTAGTATTACCTAGACAGTCAGTATCCAGAACCAACATGCTACAGACATGCGAGTAAATGAATGTGTTCATATAATTACACCACGAAGATATTAAAAGAATGCTGAATTATAAAACTACCATAGGGAAGTTACTACAGTAGGGCCCCGCTTCCTGGCACTTCGCTTACTGGCGTTCCGCTAATGCAGCGGCTTTCATTCCCTGTTTTAAAGCCGATTTTGCGCTTTTGCGGCATTTTCGCGCAACATGCCCCATTAAACTCAATGGGGTTCCGGGGGTCCGGAACGGAACCTGCCGTATAAGCGGGGCCAGCCTGTACACTTTTTTCATAACAAACTCTTCTCATTTAATAAGCTGGTGTTGGCGCCAAGGAACTTAGGTTGTAGATATTGTGTCTGTTTGTGACTGGATAGACATTTCCAAGCACGCCAAATGAATGGAGTTCATTCAGAGGTCTTGAAAATGGGCTCAGACCCCTTTTGTGCATAACAGATTCCAGTAAGAAAAGTTAGAGCACATAGAACTACACTTAAAAAAGAAACAAGGTCATTCCGTTACACGATGGAACCTGGATCATTTGTTTGTTACTGCTGCTCTTTTGGGGTATTAAGTATACTTAAAGGAAACAGCTAGTGACTCCAATTTGCAGATTATTGCAGTAAAATTTGATGAAACAGCAAAACAAACAAACAAGCCCCCATTTCAGAAAATACCAAAGAGCTGCTTCATTTCTGGTTGAAATCCACACAGAAAGGATTTGAACAAATACAGCAGGAAAGTCAAAAATTAAATATTGCAGGTGGGAAGTCAAGTGCCATACCTTGGGTACATTCAAGCATTCTTAAAGCTTCTATTAAACCTGGAAGCAACAGGGGACGTGCGTGATTGCCAAGTAACCACACCCAGTTCCCCTTCATTTCTCTTCCAGATTAATAATGAATATCCCAGCCATCAAAAGCTGATTGGAAAATTACATAATTGCCATCAAACCTTAACTGAAAAGTTGCAGTACTGGCAGAAGGGGGGGGTGGCCTCTGGGTCCTGAACACCACCTCAGGGACTAGCTGACAGCCTTCTGAGGATTGACTTCTACCTGTAGGCTGCCAGTTTCCAGTCTTTAATTCAGACTGAGCTATAACTGGCAATGGGAGTATAGCTTTACTTCTGGAGTCTTTTACTTTTCACATTTTCTGATGGTAGAGTATGCAAATTTTAAAATGATTTGTTTGAGTGAACTATTTTTAAGATCTAAAATAAAGTTGCAATCCTATACACACTTACCTTAGAGTAAGCCCAAGTGAACTCAATGTGGCATATTTCTGAGCAGACGTGTAAGATCGTGATATAATTTTGGCTAATTTGCATATATACTAAGGAATCAAATTTGTCTCTTCCCCTCCCTTTTATAAAGCTAAATATAATTACGGTCATTTGTGAAAGCAGCAGCTATATCCTTAGCTCCCACTTTTTCTCCAACATCTGGCTTCATGCTTTTCGTAGTGTATAGTTCTGGATGAAAACCAAACCAGGTTCACAAAAAGAAAAGCCTGTAGAGCACTTTGAAAGTTGAACAATAGCTAGAATTGTATCCAACTAAGAGTAGACGCAGTGAGTTGTATCCAACAGAGCACTAAGTAAGTATCCCCTTAGTGCAAGGATTTCTACTTGCGCAATAGGACTTCCCCCATCCCCCCCAATTCTGGGTTGGGGGAACCCCTAGAATATAATTAGGGGGTGCACAGGGAGAGGTTAAGTAGGAAGTCCCATTGTGCAAGCAGAAATCCTTGAGCTGAATGGGTACTTACTTAATGCTACATTGGATATAATCCAATGGAACTAATTGTCCCAAATTAATCATGACTTAATTTTAATGGCTCTATTCTGATTGGGACTAACAATGGATATAACCCATAAATATGATAACAAGGTTATATTCTATCAACTCTAATTTATAGTTGGTTATACGATATTCTCAGTATATAACCAAAGTGACCACTCTTGCAGTTTTTCAGAGTCTGTAATACCTTACTCATGTATTTTGCTTCTACTGAGAATATCCTATTACCGTTCTTCAATCCTCAGAATTTATTTCCTGCCAAAAAAGCTTAAAGGTTTTTAACTGTTGAGTTTCCTACAGTGCAACTAAGAATTGAAGCCCACGTATTTACAACCTTTATCTATATCCTTCAAAATGTTATGCTTCCATAAAAACAGGATGTGTGCTAAGGAAGCCTATAGCTAGTTATCCAAGACTCATTAACCTTGAGTAAAATTATGTGATCTTATGTTTCTAGCTCTAGTTAAAACTTCAAGAGTATTTGCAGGATCTGGCCATAAAGTGGAAAAGTAATTTATAATAGCGTAAGTGTATTAACGTATTTGGCATTCAGTCTTTCTTTTCTATTGAGTTACCCAACATTTGGACTACACCATGGGAATATTAACTAAACATGGAAAGGCCTTTTAGTTCCACTGTTTTGTTTAATAAATCTGTCATTTTTAAAGCAAGTCTTGTATAAAAGAATCAGACTTCATGTTAATTTTCTTTTTAATAAAAGACAGTTGAGGCACAATTGTATCTGTAGTGTAGCTTATGTTTCAATAACATGGTTAACTAAATGCACAAAATTGTGTTTAATATACACCATGGTTCAGTGTTTCTATCTCTTTGGAACCACATACAAGCTTATAGCAAACCAATGTATAGGAAGTTATTTTTTAGGAAATTGTGACCTATTTAGAAACTAATCACAAGTCGGGAGAATCGCACAACGGTCTCTTTCTGTACGTAAAACTAGTCCTCAAAATATTTGCCTGGAACACCCAAAGAGGCACCCCATTAATCAAGCAAACTTCTTAACAGCATCATAGCGGCTGTAGTTCAGGAGTGGGGAAACCTTTGGTTCTTCAAATGTTGCTAAACTACAATTCCCATCAGCCCTAGCAAGCATGGCCAATGACCAGGGATGATGCAAGTCACAGTTCAGCAACATCTGGAGTGCCAAAAGTTCCTCACATCTGCTGTAGTTCCTCCCACATTTGGGGTTTTGTTTTTTATAAAAGCCTGTTTGTAAGAGTGCTCTATGACACTTTTTGTTCCAGGAATCCATGGGGTTCCTTTGATATGCATCAATGAGAAGAATGACAGGTAAGCTTTCCTGAAAGACCATTTCTCACTATTACTGATCTTCTCCATGATGCGCTTGTCACCTTAAGGTCAGGGTTTGGCTAGCATGCAATGTAAACTGAGTGTGTTCCGAAAAGCACTTCTCAAAGTTCTCTCTAACATGCATGTGCTCTAATTGCTGTAAACCTCCCAGAGAGCTTCGGCTATGGGAGGTATATAAATGTAATAAATAAAATAAATAAATATAGCTGATGTACAGGAGATTCCTCAGTAGCAAAGTCCATGTAGAACATCCCCTTTTCTTCACAAAGCTTTAGGATATTGTCATTGGATGCCTATATATTGGTGCAGCCCACACAGATAATATACTAAGTGTCATACAGAGTGGCAGTCTTGATCTTGCACTTGTGTTCTGAGAAAAGGACATCACCTTGTAAATATATAGGCCAACAACCTGTTAACATATTGATTTAATTATTTCTGAAGGTGGGAAGGGCTCCTTTTCAATATCAATACAACAGAGGTAGCTTTATTGTGTTCTACAGATATAAAATCTTCCAGCATCTTCCAAAAGAGACCACACATTTAACAGGAGTTAAAGTATAGAATATAATTAAAGCAGAGCTCAAATTATGGGTAGAAAGACACAATGATTAAAGAAATCCGTAAGCTCCACCCCTGATTCTCCCAAATTTTACTGTGATACATCGAGTGAAGGCAAAGCTGAGGTCCCTGGCACCTCCATCTGTGCTGGCAGGAAACAAAGCAGGGATGTAGCTAAAAGGGGAATGAGAAAGCCCAATTCCCTTTTCCCATGGCTGCCATATCACTAGCCCAGAAGGCAACAGAGAGGAAGGGAAAATTGCTGAAAACTCTCAGTTCAAAGAACTGGGAAGGAATGCTAGGGAACTGGCAAGTTATACATTGTCTCTCTCTACGGCCTGGGAGGCAAAGGTGTCTTTGGGACTCTGCCGGGAGCTGAGAGGGCTGTTCTTCCCCTTCCTCCCCTGTGATGAGCAGGGCCTTTTGTGTCTGGGGAAACACCAAGAAGGAATTCCAGATTCCCCTTGAGGAAAGAAGGGATTGGAAGGCACTTCTGAGAGGTGAAGTAAGAAGTAGTTCCATTAACCAAATCAATCCCCCCCCCCAGCCCCATAGCTACTGGTTGTAGAAGCTAATGGGGAAATCACTAAAGGCACCCCTATAAGCACTGGATTCATTCAGTGATTCAAGTTGCAGTTTAACATTTACAGAAAGTACATCATCATGAAAATGAAGTTGTGGGCACTTCTTTAGAATACATAATAATTTAGTAATGATTATTGTTGGTTACTGCTGTCTAAAAAGTGATGTCGTATCAGAAGTTAATATTTATTGATCACAATTGAATCCCGCTCTTCCTCCAAAGAGCTCAAGGCAATTTACATGACTTTCTTCCCATTTTATTCTCACAACCAAAGTAAAATAGTTTAGGCTGAGAAAAAAATGACTGCTGCAAAGCCATCTTAGTGAGTTTCATTAGCTGAGCAGGGATGTGGATGTGGATCTCCCTATCTGCCCCACACCCAATTGTTGTCCTTATGCTGTATGATGTGGTATCAAATTGTTATATGTCAGAGACAGTGAGAGACACATTGCTTTAAAACTCTCATACCACAGTCCTATATTTTTATCTCTCCCCCTCCCCCTCCCCCTCCCTCTCTCCCCCTCTCTCCCTCTCTCTCTCCATATATATATCTATATCTATATACATCTCTCTCTCTCTCTCTCTCTCTCTCTCTCTCTCTCTCTCTCTCTCTCTCTCTCTCTCTCTATATATATACTTACTTACTTTACTTTACGCCCCATAGCCGAAGCTCTCTGGGCAGTTTACAGGAACTAAAAACATTAAAAACAAATATACAAATTACACTTTATTGCAAGAGAATGGTGTAGCAGAGAGAGGTGCTAAACTCTGGAAGAAAGAACAGCATGATCATTGGCTATGGACTGTGGAAACACCAAACTGGAGCACAACAAGGTATAAGAGCAATGGAGGGATGACACAAGTCCCACTTGACTTGTCTTGCAATTACGTGATGGGCACACTTTTCCTCACTACCCTATCTTGCATCAGATTACTACTTGCCCCAAAATCAGGAAATAGCTTAGCTATAAGTGAGGCAAGCATTTCAAGCCTGGAAATGTGAGTCTTTGTGCCATTTCTAGTTGTGACGGCACCTATGCCTTAAGCAGTGCAAGACAGTTCTTCTCCAGGGTCAGAATCTGATAGAATAATTCAGACACGTCATCTCCAGTGCATCTTTTACATTTGATTTTTTTATCTGGCACTCTAGATTGTTAAGAAAGCAAGAATAATGGGGGGGGGAGAGAAAGACTAAGAGGAAAAACACAGGGGCATGCATAAGGAAGCCATAAATATTAGCATTTAGCAGTCATAGAGTGAAGATAGTACCTTAGCTATGGTTAATGCATAATTATGTACTTGAAAGTAAGATATTCAATTATACTTCTGGCACCAGAATTACTTTAGAATGCATTTTCTTCAATGAAATCATTGTTTCAGAGGCTGGTACACTCTCCCATGTCTCTGATGTAGGATGTCTGATCGGTTAATTAAACGTTCTTTCTCTGTCAGTCCCCCAACTACCTTCCAAACTTTCTACCACAGCAGTTCTAAGGAAAGGTTTATGGATTGCAGCTACAAGAGTCCCCTACAGCTACAAAATCCAGCAGGAAAAATCCTTCCATTTGTTAACAGTATCACAGAGAATAGCATCACTAGACAACTAAGCAGACAGAGGGCTCAGTTCAAATCCTAGCAGGATAGTGACCAGAATTGGGATGGTGAATTAGGGACATCCTACTGAATGGCCTAAGCCAGGAATGGGGAACCTTAGGCCAGTCCACCAAGCCTCTCTATTTGGCTCTTGGGATTCTTACTGGTCCTGCTTTACAGTCCCCGTTTTTGCCTCACTGAAACGAGTGCTTGAATTCTGATCATGCTTCTTGCTTGCTCGATTGGAAGAGAGTTGCTCTGTCCACTTGTGCATCTGGCCCTGCTCACCACTGACATGTGGCCCCCTGGAAGGTTGCTCAGAAGGAATGATGGTCCTTCAGATTGAAAAACATTCCCTACCCCTTGCCTACACAGATTCTGGTAAGCAGCTCCACATAAATGTAATATGGGAAGGTCAACCCAGGATAGAGTTGCCCAGACAAAAACCTGGAAACATTTATAGCCAGGGCAGAGAAAATCAATAGGATGTCTGGAGGATGGAGAGAGAGAGAGGATAATACTATTTCCTTGGATCACCTCAAGAAGCAACCATTTGCAGAACAAGAGGCTCCTGGATCAAGACCAGGATGAACCTGACAGTCAGCACACAGTGCTACTCACTAAGGATGCAATCCAATACAAGCATACCTGGGAGTAAATCCCATTGAACCCAATGAGCTTACTTCTGAGTTGACAAGTACTGATTGCGCTGTAAGCTATTAACTGCTCCAATAGCAGCATGAAGACTAAGAGTATGCTACACAATGTACTCTTTACAATGACAATTTTCAAGCATGTAACTTGCTTTAAATAATAATAAAAAGTATTGCTGTTTCTCTCTGTAGATCGCAGTCTCTTTAAAGCATTTATCAAGAGTAAAGAGAAGATGTGAAACCAGAGCACAGACCCTGAAAGACAGGTGATGAAAGTCCACTCCATGTAGGAAATTTCATAAACTGTGCTACAGTGCAGCACACTTTTATTTTAATGTCTTTATGGAGAAAGTGCCAAAATCTTGAAGTCTTTTCTTTCACGCAACACTTTCCCACCATTATGAGAACTATTTCTCATTAACAACCAAATTGTTTTCAGATGCTCTGCTATAAGATGTTTCCCTAGAAACCATTTGGTAAAAGACTGTGGCTTTCTTCCATAGAAAATCTCAGGCAGTGAAAAGGCAGATTTTCTGGCATAAATCAAATCCAATTTCCAGGGTTCACTAAACCTTTTCTCCTCAGAATAATGTTTTGTGACTAGATCTGAACAGTTAATAGTGCACGAAGAATTGCTGGTGTGAACCAGTTTTAAATGATTTCCACTCCACTCTTTTTATTACACAGCCAATTGAAATAACTTCCAGTACTTATTATACCTGGATGGATCCTTGGGCTCCCAGTTTTCCTTTTATTCCCACCATGAAATACGAAGAAACCTAACAAAGTATTGTGGAACCTGCTTTTCACATGAGAGAGATCAAAAGAATGCATTGATTCATTACTTTCAGGACAAGACAAATTCTTTTCCTTCTAAGACTAACCTATCCGATTACAGACTACCTGTCTGTATTTGTAAACTTACTCAGTGTATTATTCTGCTGCCTACTTAGAAAACAAGATTTTTTAAAAAGCAGATACAATTATCGTCTCAATGGTAGTATGTGTGAAAGCTTTCCACCCTATGAGGATGCCATTATACCTGTCTAAAATCAGCATAATTGTGTTGTAATTCTGCAAACTGAAGATCTTGAACAGCGAATTCTCAGTAGACTCACAAAGCTACTCTTCACAATATTCCTGGGGACAATTTACAGCAGTTAAAACAGTCTGTTGTACCATTAGTTGTAAACAACTGATTTTCATAAGGAAATACTTCTAGTTTAATCTAGTTCTGTTTATTATCTACATTTGATATTTATTATTGATTGCCTTACGTTGTACATCCCTAGGGTGCAGGATTGCTAACATTTAGAAAAACCACTGAACCTAATGGCCAGTGAACAACACAAATCAAATCAATAAATAATCATGTAACTAGCAAAAGGCCTATCTTTATAATCGGGGGGGGGGCAGTTTCCATATATTGCACAGATTCCTGTTTAGGAAGATACATTACCTGTGGTCGCATGTAACAATATAGTTTAGCATGAGGAGAATGAGCCATAGTGAGCCTCATGCCCATGTACCCATGTCCTTCTCCAGTGCTGCTGCAAGTAGATCAGAAGCTTTCACTTCTTTTTGATTAACCACAGTTTAGAATGACTACGAACCATCTGTGGCTAATCTCAACTATTGTTTGTTAGAAACAAACCAACTTCATATCCCTGGTTCAAGGTTGGCTTATGTCAACAAACTATAGTTATGACAAACCAAAGTTTGTCTGGGTTCGGGCGTCATAACAAGCTGTGGTTAATCAAATCTCCTCTTTCAGGCCATGCCAGAGGAGGAAAGTAAATGCACAAGCTCAAGGCTTGGTGCAGCATGCTCTTGTAATGATAAAACTAGAGTTTATCATTATATCCAAATGCAGACACTGAATTTCGCTCACACACAGAGAGTCCCATTCAGTGGAAGTTACGGCAAATGGCATCAGACGCAGAGAGTAGCTTTGTCTCTCACCACCGCACTATCTCCAAATTTAGCACTTTTCCTCTGCAAGAATAAATGTCAGTCATGTAAGAAAGAAAAGGGGTGCGATCACAGCCACGGCTAAGGTGCGAGCTAAAGTTGTTTCTAGTGGTGACCCAATTTCAGGCAAGGAGCAGGTTTTTGTCCCTCCCTAACAGTCTTGCAAAACCCATTTACTTTGATTCGCAGAATTTACTGAAAGGTGGAAGGCCCTGAGTACAAACCTTCCCTGTCCAACTGGTCAAGCCAAACTAAAATTACCAATTTATTTTAACCCTAAGACATTCATTTTCTTCAGGGGTAGGGAGGGAGCTTATGCTTTAACCTCAAGCAACTCAGAGGCCAATTTATTATTTGATTTATTCCTGTAGAGAATAGCATATAAAAATCTAAAGCAGACCATCTGGCAGGTGCCAGATTGGCTAAGGCTAATCTAAAGGATTTACTCTGCTGCATTAAGGCCGCAATCCTATACACACTTACCTAGGAGTAAGTCCCATTAGTAGACATGCAACGAGTTGTGCTTTAAGTGTAGAAAAACAAGTATATATGCTTAATATATAGTTTAGCATATTAATGCTCTTTGGACCCCCAAGAGCAAAAGGAAAGGTACACAACATAAAAATCAAAACCTGTCTCAGTAATGAGACAGTTTATTAAGTAGTAGTGCCTTACCCATCCTTCCCCCTATAAACTGAGAAACAAGAACTAAGCAAGGCACTTGTTATTCTTCTGTGTCTTTATGGTACATTGTCCATGAATGCACCTTTCTTATATGCGTTATTGGGCAGGGGAGATTGTTAATTCAGTCATCTACATAGCTGTATCCCTTGACACCACACACCAACAAATCCAAGGGGACCACAAAATCAGCATTCTCCCCCTGACATAGCTGAAAGTGCAATGGCTGCAACCCAAGCTGCAGCCCCGCTGTGATGCAACCAATCAAGTCTTCCCGCTTTTGTAAAGAGCCTCTGGCTAAGAAAGCCAGGAATTACAAATGTGGCAAGTGGAAGGTAAAAATAAATTCTACTGGAGACTTCCCTAGATTTTAGAAGTATAGTGGGGAAAAGCCACTCACGGTCATCAGGTTTAAGAACATTAACTGTGTGTTCAAACAGTCCACTGAGCAATTCTCTGCATCAGTCCTTTTACAAAGAAACAGGCAGCGTATGTCTGTGTGTTTTCAACAGTCATTTTCAGTTCAATTTGAAATGCGGTATGGAAGACAAACAATGGAAGCATTTACTTATTTCTATTACTCTTAGGCTGAATAACAGGATGGATCAGAACTGGCCAATCTATGCCACAAGTGGACTAGGCAGTGGCAGGTGGTGACACTTGGACTACAGAATGAGAGCACACAGGCCTGGCTAGCCAGGCCAGCACTCCAACCTGTCTGCACTGCTCTTACTTCTCACCTCAGTAGACTGGAGACAAAACCCATCCACCCACTGCACAAGAGTATTTACTTATTTAAATGTATAGATCTCTTCTTGGCAAAAGCCAAAGCAGGATACAGCAAGAGTTAAAATACAATTAAAAAATGAAATGAAAAGAAAACAGCAGAAAAACAACAAAACAGAGCCAAATAAAATATATTGGTTTGAAGGTATGGCCCCCTTAGCACTTCTTAATGGGCAAGCAGGATCATGTGAAAGCAGACAGCCCTTTAAATAGCCTGAGCCCAAACCATGTAGGCATTAAAGATAACAGCAAGTACTTTGACTTAGGCTCAGAGCCTATGCACACTAAATACCAGTGGAGTCAGGTGGATCCAAGTAATCAGTCTCCTTAGGCAGCCTGGCAGGAGCAACATGAATTGCAGTGTGCACTTGAGTGCCACCATCTTATTCATTCATTCACTGGTGATCACTTGTGGCCGAGCAAGATTGTCTTCCAAGATAAGGTCTTTAACAGTGGGTCCATAAGTGACTGTGGAGGCCAATTCTGGATCCACACAGCCTCCCACAGTGAGGACATAGGGTTCCAGATGGAAGATGGTCACGATGAGGATTTGTTTGACGTGCCTTCCGCTTAGCTCATTTGTCCCGTTCGCCCTACATTCATGCTTCTTCCAAGTCCATAGCACCTTTGATAATAGCCAACCTCCATTTCGGATGATCATGGCCAAGATTTCCCAGTTCTCAATGCTCATGTTACATTTTTTTAGATTCACTTTAAGAAATCTTTAAACCTCTTTTGCTGTCCACCAATATTCCATTTTCCATCCTTAAGTTGGGATTAAAGTAGCTGCTTTGGAAGACAGTGATCAGGCATTCGAAAAACATGGCCAGTCCAGCGCAGTTGATGTTGAAGGATCACTGTTTCAACACTGGAAGTCTTTGCTTCTTCCAATATGCTAACATTAGTCCCGCCTATCTTCCCAAGTAATTTGCAGAATTTTCCAGAGGCAGCATTGGTGGAATCTTTCAAGAAGTTGGGAGTGGTGTTTATTAAAACACCATCTCATACTTTGCTGTTGACTAGATGGTACATTTTCCAAAAGGCTGGATCACCTTGCCCAGCAAACAGTAGAAGAATCAACATGCGTATTTGCAGCCAAATTGCAATCCAACGTTTGCCTTGCAAGGCAAAGGCTGCTTTCCCCAGCAGATTCCAATCACACGCAGAGTTGTACAGTATTTATTTATTTATAAGGTTTCTTACTCGCCCTTCACCAAAAGGTCCAAGTGCAGGTTAAAATAATATAATATACAGTTATAAAAACAGATCAAACAGTTACAATGATAAAAATAAGGAAATCTGTCTCAACCACATCAATAGTAATTCTGCAAAAGTGGCGGGTCTCCCAAAACAACACACAGTATATAGCACTTCAACTGAGCACACAGCCATGCCAAGCTAGGTCTGGGGAAGAGAAGCACTAGCATAACAGTGCCATAACCTGCCTCTAAGCTTGTGCCACATCGTAGCTATAGTATGAGGCAAGAAGGAAGGCCCCTCACACTAGCCCTAGGACCGTTTATGACTTCTTCATTTAAACTTTGTTCTCAAGTTCTGAAAGTTATGCTCAAAACCTATTATTTCATTATTTGTGCTAACAGATGACTTCTAATTTACCCTAGATTATACAGCCACAAGAGTGGCTGTATACTATACCCAGCGTGGATTTTTCACATTCTGCAATGTTAAATTGAAAATACCCCCCATGCCATTCTGATGCATCCCATAAGCTCATTTCAAAACAAAACCTTACGAAATGTATAGTCCTGAACTCAGAAACGCTCTCAATTTTCATGGCAATACACAAAACAGTCAGAAAGAATTGAGAGTTCAAAGTCTAAAGAGAGAGAAAAAACCAGACGCCTTTTGGACTTTTTTCTGTCAGAGTTCTCATAATCTGTTGAAATTCATTAAAAATCAGCCATGTTCACAGAGTACCTGTAATCCTGTTACTGACATTGCCCCATACTCTGACCTTCATCTTCTGCAGTTTAAAAGTTAAAAAAAATGCCTGGCTGATTTTTAATTAATTTAAGAAATATTGGCTGGAACCCTATGATAGTGTCGGGCATGCTCAGTAAGAACTCAGAGGCACATGTTACCAAATTCTTCCAAGCTACACAGGAAGTGCTTTGGACTGTGAAAGCCCAACCCAAATTGCATTTGCATTTTGACAACTTTGTAGGGCAGTACAATATCTCAGAGAGGAGGTCAGGTCTCCTGCTCCCCTGGTGCATTCATTATAGCTGCCCAATTTCCCTGCTTTTTAAAGTTTGATAGAAATATCTGTGGGCTATAGGTACATTCTTAAACTGCAAGATTTTTTGCCTATTAGTGAATAATGAAATACTTTCATTACAGCTCCCTTTCATAAAATGTTATGCATGCTCTCATTTCAAATTAAAGCTTGTGTCCCTTTTTATTTTGCAACCCAACTTTTATCCATATCAAACTGGAAAGTTACCAAAACAGAACTGTTTCAAAAACAAGAAGGAACTTGTTTTCCCCCCAAAGACTCAGTTCTTCCACATGGGCAGAAGAGTGGAAGAAAGGGAAATAGAAGGGATTCAGAAGTGTTATCACACATATCTAAACTGCCCCTCCCCTTCTTTCATATGTTTGAAAGCACCAGTACAATGGGACATTGTCACATATGCTTCCACCTCTAAGCACTGATGAAGGAGTTGACTGTAAGTGGGGAAAGCCACCAAGCAGCAAAAGCAAGTTTCTAGGGAAAGCTGGATGTCCCAGGACAGACAGCATGCCCTAGTCAAAGATGTAGACCCTCCAAATTCACCCAAAAGAATAATTAAAAACCCCAACATAGAATTTTGGTATGTGTGCAAATAGTTGAAATTTGTAAAGCAGAGATTTGGTGGCTGAAAGCTGTCCGCAATCCCCTGATGATGAGCTCACCAGTTTAAGACAGGATGCTTTCCATTTCTTTTTGTTAGGGTTACAAACACTGTATTAGACAAATGCCAAATAATACGTTTTTTAAAAAGTTAAATAAATTTTTGAAGCAGAGCTATTTTACTGAACCAATTTACCAGCAAAATTAGTTGTAAATTAGAGTTCTTTTCCATAAAA